>NC_071623.1:6673-306673 GCF_014839835.1 Dryobates pubescens | reverse complement strand
GATCTGCAGTGCTATTGGAGGACAGTCAACCACTTGATTCCTTGGAGGTCAAAAGGGGAGGACCATGCAGTATGATGGACTTTCTTTTAAGTGCAAATTTCTGCCCTTCACCTCACACACAAGAATGGGTGAAATGCTTTTTGGTGTCCCAAGTATGGGGACACCTTGCAGCCATCACGACTCACACTGCTGCAGAAATGGACTTGAAATGGTTTTGGCCAGGTCACAAGGAACAGAGGCAGCCCTATACTTTAGACACTGGTTGGTGCCAGCTATAAGGGAAGAGCAGTTCTGCTGGACAAGTTCAAATATTCCCTTAGGCAGGGATGACCAGGCATGAGGAAACAGGCAACTCTTAAAACCATGCAAGTGGCATTTCTCTACTGTGCAACAGCATGTTCAAAGGTCAAGGGAAACAGGTTGCATCCCTCCTCAGGTATTTGCTGTTCATCAAGCAATACTTTGTATCAAGAATCACAGAATCACAGAATCACCAAGGTTGGAAGAGTCCTCAAAGATCAAGTCCAAACTGTCACCACAGACCTCATGATTAAATCAGGTCCCTAAAGTGCCCTATACTGCAAATACAGAAAGCACCCTGCAAAAACATTTATATGCCAGTATAAAACATAATTGTCCCACTTTCCCAGTCCTCCCTGAGTTTTGTGTAGTGCACAGTGTTTTTCCTCACTGCACAGTTTGTCAATGAGCACCTAGCTCAGCCCCCCCAGTCTGTCTTCCATTTTGCTGATTGACATCTCAGATCAGACCGTTACTTCACCTTTACAAAACAACTGGGCAATCCTTTTCTCTGCTATCACCAAAACTAAGCTGACACTTGTGCCAGGTGTTTTGCACTGTAAACACAGACTACAGGGTTACTCTTTCACATAGACACACAAATACACAGCTAGACATTTCTGAAATTTTTCTTTAGAAATATTTTGTTTCTTTTTAAAAGTGTTGTAATTTGTGTTGAAGTGTCCTGAGACAATTTTTTTTTTAAGTGACACTTTCCTCAGAAAACTTTATGAACTAAAATGAATAGAATAGAATAGAATAGAATAGAATAGAATAGAATAGAATAGAATAGAATAGAATAGACCAGGTTGGAAAATACCAAGATCATCTAGTCCAACCTATCACCCAACACCATCTAATCAACTAAACCATGGCACCAAGTGCCTCATCCAGGCTCCTCCCCTGCCATGGGCAGGGACCACATGGGCAATGTGTTTGTGTTTGCTGCCTGTTTGTTTTCTTCCACCGTAGCTGCCACCTTCAGATAGCTTAGGGAGGGGAAAAGTTGATCAAAAGCTCTGGGCGGCACAGTGCTGAGAAGCAGGCAGCATAGGCAGCACAATCCCAGCTCCCTTAGCCTCTCCTTATAGGGCTTGTGCTTGAGACCTCTCCCCAGCCTCATTGCCCTTCTCTGGATACATTCAAGTGTCTCAATGTCCTTAAATTGAGGGTCCCAGAACTGGACACAGTACTAATTATATTATTATAATTGTTATAATAAGGTATGTCAACTAATAAGTAATAATAATGATATATGTGATAATGGGTAATTTTAAGTAGAATAAGTTATTCTAGGAGTTGATAGGTTAAGTTTTTTTTCTTTGGTTCAAACCTTTTTGTGTGCTATAGCATTTCAAAAGAGCACTGCTTAATATGTAATACAAGTAAGGATTATAGTAAAGTTTTCAATTTAATAAAAAGGGCGTGCTTTAGGTAATGTGACATCTTTTTGTTTCTTTTGTTGGCATTGATTTGATGATTTAATTTTAACATAGTTTTTTTTATTTTTTTAGAGGTTTTTGGTATTAAGCTTAAGTTAGGAGTTTGGTATATGGATATTATAAAATGAGGGGGTTTTGATATTTTCTTTGTGTTTATAATAGCTTTAGCATAAGGATTATTTAAAAAAAAAAAAGCAGGGGGGAGAGAATTTTTGATACATCACACTGAAGTTTTGGCTAGGAAAAGAAAAAGTCTAGGAAAGGGATGCATATGTTATCACCTACAGGATTTTCAGTGATACCAGCAAGGAAAAGCCAGCCCATGTCATGACCTGGAAACATCAATTTTGCAAATCAGTACTGCAATCATCTCAGCAGGACAGCACAAGAAAGGATGGGACAAACAACAGTGCCCATGAAACTGATAATCAGCAGACCTACCTAACACTGACCACAATGACTGTCATGATGAGACCAAAAGCATCAGTCAGAGGCTGATTGCATGAGAATGTCACCAGAAAACATCTGAATTAGGACTGAATATCATGGTTGCTTAATTGTTGTGTGATTAGGGAATATGTTCACATGAATTTATATGTTAACAGTCTGTCATAGTTAAATAATAATGTCAAATAGTTAAATGGAAGGTCAAAATTAATTATAACACAAAAGACATTTTCATTTTAGGTTATTAAAAAAAAGGGGGAATTCAGGTATTATGTAGCAAGAAAGCATAGTTAAAGCATGTTATGTTCTCAAATTTTCATTTTATATGTGGGCTTAACAAAATTTATGGAGGCTATAGAAATTTTGGAGGCTTTAGTTGGGAGAAATTTGAAAGAAAAAACTAACATTAGGCCAAAGGTAGGAACAATAGGACTCAGTAACAGTATGCTAGGGTCAATAATAATGGATTATTGTGTTATATTTAGTTTTACATCAGACAGAACCACAAATATTCAGGATGTCATCTCTGACCCAGTGAAGGAGCCTTTTCACTTTTGCCATCTGCCTGCAGGTATTTTCCTTATCTGTGGAGACAGAGCCTGGCCAGCTTGACCATCTTAGAAAAAGGTAAAGGTATGACATTCATACCTCTGAAGCAGATTGTAAAAGACAATGAAGATTGGGCTTGCTGTATTTGTAGGTCTTTGTATCTTAATCCCTGTGTATAATGTGTTCAGCATAGAACTCATGTGGTTAATCAAGTCTTCTTTATTAATAAGAAAAGGGAAATGTAAGAAGTGAAACTAGGAAGATCTAAGTTCTCCTTTAAGAGAAATCTTTCTGTCTGTTGTAGTTATATACATTTATTGGTCGGAAATAAGATAAAGTATGGATATTATTTATCAAATATCAAAATTGCTTTCCCAAGCCAATTTTATTTAGGTTCATTTGCCCAGTCAATGACAGGTTGATTACACACAGTAGAAGGCTAATAATCAGTAGAGTAACAGTCTAGAACAATCAGAACTTGGAATACAGAGGAACAAACTGGATTCTCTCTATGCGCGTGAAACCAACCAGCAATACTGCCTCGGGTGGCACAGACGAACCACCGTCGAGTTCACAACGGAGCTAACCAAGAGGTCACAAGCTATAAACCTCAGAAATAACCAGGTAAAATAGTGTATTTTACTCATGAACCGCTGAGCTGCTAACTACCAAAACCTTTGCCGAACGAAGAAGTTCGTAGTTATAGTCCAAAGGGCAGTATCCACAAATTTAGAGGAAATGAGAGAGCACGCTGCTGTAGTGGAGGCCCAACTCAAGCACTATGCCGCTAAAACAAAAGAAGTTAATTGCTCTGAAGATAGGAGCAAGTAGAGTTCTTGCCACCACCTCGAATCCCATTAATGAATGGGAGAGAGAGGTAAGAGTAACTAGCATGCATGCTTTGAGTGTAATGAGCAAAAAGTATATGAGGTCTTCCCCTACCAATTCCCCTTTTGCAAATGGAAGGGCCCAATGGCATATCAGCCATTCAAATCCTGCCAATCAATTCAAAATGTTTATGTGGCGAGTAAACTGCACACGCCTTCTCTCATGGTGTCTGACACATGCAATCACCTCTCTGAAATGTGAGGCTCAGGGATCAGGTTCAGCTTACACCCCCCTCCAGGCAGCCTTAACAGTGCCTGCCTATTAGGCTCCTCGACCTCAATCCAGACCCTGCAACAGAGAAGGAGGAGAAAGGGGCAGTGGCTCAAAACAGATTTAGATGTTCACCTAACAGTGAATAAACAAACATTCTAAGCCTCTTCCAGTCGATCACCTCAACATCTTGATGAAGCGTGGTGCGACGAGTGGTGCGGGCTCTCCCCCTGAAAGGAAGAAATGACAGAAAAGAGAATAACCTTGGTTTCTTTTGAATCAACCATGTAGGGTGAAACTTCAGGGCCTTAACAGTACTAACTTCCCTGGTTGTTGTGAAGGGCGAACAAGTGCTCATCTAGGCCTCTCCTCTCTGGTGGGTGACAGTGGCCTAACAGCCTGAAGGTGAGAAAACATTGCAGCATTATAGCCAAGTTAGGAAATTTTTCCTGTTTTTTTCACTATGGCACTGTAGACGAGAAACATTACCATTGGTGGACTTGCAGGTATCTTGGAAAGCTCTGGAAACAGGTCTGGGATGGTCTCGTCCTTGCTGGCGGTGGCCATCTCTTACGGCTCAAGTGGCAACACCTTGTGATTCATGTGTGAGAATGTGCAACTCCAACCCCATGCATGCACTATCACCTCTATGGCTCAGCCATGATGCTGTGACGCATGTTGAAATCAAGGCCATAACTAGCAAAAAAGAGTTCCTGTGCTATATAATTGTTTTGCCTTCTGTTGTGAGCCCCACCAAAGCCAGTGGTGTGGTGTGAGCTACTTTGCAAAACAGAACTGTTATAGATTCTGTTGTTAGAGCAAGATCATGGCTGTCAAGAGTTTGAAGGATTGTGTTGTATGAATCTGTTGGATCATTCAGTCTCTATACATAAACGTATTCAGGAACTGGAACAGGGAATAACGCATTTGCGAATAGACAATGAAGGATGGTTTGAAGGATTGTTTAAGGGACGGGGAATCTCTGTATGGGTTCTCTCGATTACTAAGACTGGATTACTAATTTTGGTAATTGTGACTGTAGTGCTGCTAATGTTGCCCTGCCTTATTAACCTGCTGCAAAGGGCCCTGCAGTGGGCAGTTAGGACAGCACAGTTAGCACAAAAACAAGAAGGGGGAGTTGTGGGAAACTGTGATGGATCTGTGTACCCTTGAATGTCTGGAAAGTCCCTGAGCTGAAAATATAAATAGCTTGTGACAGACTACTGTGTAACTTGTGGAGGTAGAGAAACCGCAAGATTGAGGCAGAAGAATTGCAGGAGAAGCCTGGACTAGCTCAGCAAATAACTGCAGCAATGTATCAGTAACCAATAAGAATCTTTAAAAGAATTTACTAACCAATTAGAAGTAGCCACACTAGCATGACAAATAGACAAATATGTACTCTGTATTCTGCTCACTACCAGCGTGTGTTGTTTCTGTCCATCACCATAACAGTGACACTCCAAGCCCGAGATAGGTGTGTTCCCTTGAGTAAAAAAATGGGGTAGGTGTTTCCTGAGTTTGGTCAGGTATGATATGGCCTTGCTACATCCAAGCTGCCTGGTCCCAAATGCTTTTTTTCCTTCATGTTCCTGGAAATGGTTATCCACTTCTTTGTTATGAAAAAGTAACATAGATTATGCTTATTCATTTTTTAGCTTCTTGTTTTCTAGCACAACAGATTCTAGTGCATTGCAAGTTCTACATAATGCCTAGGCTTATAGGTTTGTAAGGCCACTTCATCTGTACTGAAAGTAAACCGTAACTCAGTCCCATCTATTCAGTGACTGAGGATGATGTGTTTTTCCTCTATGAAAAAGCACAAAATTGATGAGGCCGCAAATATTTAAGGTAGAATAAAGCAAACTACTTTTTTTTTAGTAAATATTTTATTTCAGCCATACAAAAGCATATGATTATGCCTTCCTCTTTTAAACTGCTCTAGGAAATAATACTGCAAAGAAATATCCTTTGAACAGCTTCAGAAAATCTCTGTGCAGATTTATATTAAGCCCAAAATTCATCAGAAATCTGTTCAACATGCTTGAGAGAAGAATTGAGTTATGGAGCTTACAGCATGAGGCTATGAACTGAAACTGAGCTTTAATTAAAATGGATTACATAATGCACAGTAGAGTTTGGGATGCCTTCAATAACACTTTCAGAAAGCTTATGCAGTTTGCCAGCTTTTAAGTGAAGTAACCGTACTACATAGATAATAGAGTTTTAAATTGCACTTAAAAATATATTCGATGAATTCTGGGTTAACCAACAGAAGAAGCATCTTCTAAACAGAAGACTGTTACTATTATATCTGCAATACCTAGAAATTAGCTGTTGGCTAACATCACTGAACTACAGGACGTGAGAAGGTGGCAATTTCCCTACACAAGCAACTGGAATTGCCAGTATAGCTTGCAGGTGTGGTGCTTGCAATGCTCCATATCACGTGTTGTAATCCACAATGACTAATATAAAATCTTATTATTTTACTTGAAGAGGAAAGCCTTAATTTCAGTTTGGGGATTTGTTTATTTTTGCTTTTTGTGAGCTTCTGGCAATTTGGCCTTCACACACTTAAAGCCTTTTTGGCTAGAGAGAGAGTGCACTACTTTTGGCTAAGGCAGAGTTATTTCTCTTCATAGCAGCTGGTGTGGGACTATGTTTTGAATTTTTGCTGGAAACTGTGTTGATAATAGAAGTATATTTTAGTAATTGTTGAGCAGTGTTTACACAGAGTCAAGCCCCTTTTGCTTCTCACACCACTCCACCTGTGAGTAGGCTAGGACTGCATGAAATGTTGGGAGGGGACATAAGCAAGCAGGCCGGCTGCAAATGATCGAAGGAATATTCCATACTATGTGATATCATTCTCAGCATATAAAATCAAGGGAAGAATAAGGAAGGGGAAGGCATCCAACGGTATGAGATTGAACACATCCAAGTGCTGGGTTCTGCACATTGGCCACAACAACCCCATGCAGTGCTACAGGCTGGGGTCAGAGTGGCTGGAGAGCAGCCAGGCAGAGAAGGACCTGGGGGTGCTGGTCGATGGAAGGCTGAACATGAGCCTGCAGTGTGCCTAGGCAGTCAAGAGGGCCAATAGCATCCTGGCCTGCATCAGGAACAGTGTGGCCAGCAGGAGCAGGGAGGTCATTCTGCCCCTTTACACTGCACTGGTTAGGCCGCACCTCGAGTCCTGTGTCCAGTTCTGGGCCCCTCAGTTTAGGAAGGGTGTTGAATTGCTGGAAGGTGTCCAGAGAATGGCAACAAAGTTGGTGAGGCAATTGGAACACAAGCCCTATGAGGAGAGGCTGAGGGAGCTGGGGTTGTTTAGCCTGGAGAAGAGGAGGCTCACGGGAGGCCTTCTTGCTCTCTACAACTACCTGAAGGGAGGTTGTAGCCAGGTGGGGGTTGGTCTCTTCTCCCAGGCAAGCAGCACCAGAACAAGAGGACACAGTCCCAAGCTGCACCAGTGGAGGTTTAGGCTGGAGGTGAGGAGAAAGTTCTTCCCAGCAAGAGAGATTGGCCATTGGAATGTGCTGCCCAGGGAGGTGGTGGAGTCACCATCCCTGGAGGTGTTCAAGAGGGGATTGGACATGGCACTTGGTGCCATGGTTTAGTTGATTAGGTGGTGTTGGATAATAGGTTGGATGCAATGATCATGAAGGTCTCTTCCAACCTGGTTTATTCTATTCTGTTCTATTCACATTGAAAGTTAGGGTATTTTGTCTTCCCAGCTAACCATTGTGAGTGATGGAGTCCTGCTTTCATGGAGATGGCTGAAGACCTGCCTGCCCATGGAAAGTGGTGAATTAATTTCTCATTTTGCTTTCCTTGGGTACACAGCTTGGGGTTTATCTATTGAACTCTCTTTATCTTAACCCACAATTTTTCTCAGTTTTACCCTTTTAATTCTCTGAGAGGGGAACGATTAAGCAGCTGGCTAGAGTTTAGTTGCCATCTGGGGTTAAAACCTAACAGAGAGGCAGGGAATGAATATGAAATATTACACAAAGAAACAGACTATGGATCCTGGTCATTTCAGAGCTGAGAGGCTCTTTCTCAACTCCTCAACTCTTGGTTTGAGTTATAGGGTATCTTGGCTGTGAAATGTTGTGGAGGTTTTTTTGTTTGTTTTGGTTTTTTCCCCCATTCTCCCTTAAGACAAGAGGAAATCTGAAGCTGCACAGGTACAAAGATTTCCTCTTTTCCTAAGCTGTCAGCAAGTATCAGTTTTCTATCTTTAGCCAGCGCATATTCGGGAGGAACAGCTTAATTTAGAGAAACTGGAAGATCTCCAGGTAGCCTATCATATTACAAAACAATACATGACACCAGTGTGTTAGTTGATGCAGAAGCCTGACTCAATTATTCAGTCTCAAAGAGAGACTCAGCTAGACATTTCAGGAAAGCTAAAAGGAAAAAATATAAATTTGGAAGTTAATCTCACATTAAAAATGTTCCTTATATAAGTATGGTGTGATGCTATTACAAGATATGTAAGCTAAGTTCAGAGAGACACCAACCACAACATCTCACACAAATTTTGCACCTTTAATCTCTAATTTCATTCTCAGATATTCAAACCATTCTAGAAGCATGAAGTATGCCTTTCACTCATTCATGTAGCTACTCACTTTACATACACAAATTCAGGATATATACTCACTATCAAAAGCCAAAGCTGTCAAAAATACCATAAACCCCAGTCAAAATGACATTCAATGCACAAGGCCTTGACTCATTTGTAAGTCTGTTACTACATAAAGCACAGCCTTTTCCATACCTCTTTTTGCTAATTTCCCTTGTTCTAGATGCATACAACTTTATAAATGTGAATACTTGATAAGAAGATAAGGCTCTTTATTGAACTGTCTTAACTGAACCTGGATGTAGTAAAAGAAATGGTGATTTTTTTTTTTCAGAAGAGCTGTAAATACCTCTATTTCAAGCACAATTCATGACATTTTTCAAATGTAGCTATGTAAAAATGCCTGTGATGAAAAAAATTCAGGACAACATTTGTTTGTACCTTTATTTCATGTTGAGCTTCTGTCCTAACCTGATAAATTTGTTTTTTTCTACTGTGTTCAATATGGTGAGCACTAGATTTCTTTGTTCCTTTTATCACTGGTAACTGGCCTTCCCTCCTTGCTAACCACACAGTGCTGCAAGTTTTTTTCCCAGCTATTTGGATAACCAAAAAGCTGCAGCAGCAGGTATGAAAAAGAGAATAACAGAATCACCAAGGTTGGAAGAGACCTCAAAGATCAAGTCCAACCTGTCACCACCGACCTCATGACTAAACCATGGCACCAAGTGCCACATCCAATCCCCTGTTGAACACCTCCAGGGATGGTGACTCCACCACCTCCCTGGGCAGCACATCCCAATGGCCAATCTCTCTTTCTGAGAAGAACTTTCTCCTCAACTCTAGCCTAAACCTCCGCTGGTGCAGCTTGAGACTGTGTCCTCTTGTTCTGGTGCTGCTTGCCTGGGAGAAGAGACCAACCCCCACCTGGCTACAACCTCCCTTCAGGTAGCTGTAGAGAGCAATGAGGTCACCCCTGAGCCTCCTCTTCTCCAGGCTAAACAATCCCAGCTCCCTCAGCCTCTCCTCATAAGGCTTGTGCTCAAGGCTTCTCCCCAGCCTTGTTGCCCTTCTCTGAACACCTTCAAGTGTCTTGATGTCCTTCTTAAACTGAGGAGCCCAGAACTGGACACAGGACTCGAGGTGTGGCCTAACCAGTGCAGAGTACAGGGGCACAATGACTTCCCTGCTCCTGCTGGCCACACTATTCTTGATGCAGGCGAGGATGCCATTGGCCTTCTTGGCCACCTGGGCACACTGCAGGCTCATGTTTAGGCAGCTGACAATCAGCACCCCAGGTCCCTCTCTGTTTGGCAGCTCTCCAGCCACTCTGACCCCAGCCTGTAGCCCTGCATGGGGTTGCCATGGCCAAAGTGCAGCACCCGGCACTTGGACTTGCTAAATGCCATCCCATTGGACTCTGCCCATCTGTCCAGTCAGTCAAAGTCCCTCTGCAGAGCCTTTCTATCCTCTAACTGACCAACATCTGCTCCCAACTTGGTGTCATCTGCAAATTTGCTGATTACTGTCTCAACCCCCTCATCCAGATCATCAATGAAGATATTAAAGAGGATGGGGCCCAGCACTGATCCCTGGGGGACACCACTGGTGCCTGGCTGCCAGCTGGCTCTGGCACCATTCACCACCACTCTCTGGGCTCAGTCTCCAGCCAGTTCCTAACCCAGCACAGAGTGTTGCTGTCCAAGCCACGAGCTGACAGCTTGGCCACAGATTGTTGTGGGGGACAGTGTCAAAGGCCTTGCTGGAGTCCAGGCAGACCACATCCACAGGCCTCCCCACGTCCACGAGGTGGATCACCTGATCATAGATCCTAAATCCATGCTGTCTGAGCCCTTGGCCATCCTTCAGGTGTGCAGTGATTGCCGCCAGGATAATCTGCTCCATCACTTTCCCTGGCACTGAGGTCAGGCTGACTGGCCTGGAGTTTCCAGGTTCCTCCATCCACCCCCTCTTGTGGATGGGGACCACATTGGCCAGTTTCCAGTCATCTGGGACCTCACCAGTGAGCCAGGACTGGAGGAAAATGATGGAGAGTGGCTTGGCCAGCTCATCTGTCAGCTCTCTCAGCACCCTAGGATGGATCCCATCCGGTCCCATGGACTTGTGAGTGTCCAAGTGGCTCAGCAGGTCCCAAACTAATTCCTCATGGATTTCCAGGGCATTACCCTGCTCCCTGGCCCCATCACCCAGATCAGGAGGTCACTCGTCCTGAACTCCTCCTACCTTGCTGTTAAAAATTGAGGCAAAGAAGGTGTTCAGGACCTCAGCCTTTTCCTCGTCTTTAGTCACAGTGTTCCCCTCCAGGTCCAATAAGGAGTGCAGGTTCTTCTTGCCCTCTTTTTAGCATTAATAAATTTGTAAAAATGCTTTTTATTGTCTCTCACAGAGGTGTTCAGCTTCAGTTCCAGCTGGGCCTTTGCCTCTCTAATTTTTCTCCTACACAATCTAACAACATCATTAAACATATCAGGAGAAGCCTTCCCCTCCTTCCAAAGGTGATACAGCCTCTTTTTTCCCCTTCAATCCTTCAGGAGCTGCTTGTCCATCCAGGCTCAGAGCCTTCCCCTGGGCTCATCTTTCGGTACATGGGAACCGCCAGTTCCTGTGCCTTCAAGAGCTCCTGTTTGAAGCAGCTCCAACCCTCCTGGACCCCTCGGTTCATGAGGGTTGGTACCCAGGGAACTTTACTAATAAGTTTCTTAAACAGGCTGCAGTTTGGCCTCCTGCATTCCAAGGTGAAGGTTCTGTTGGTGCTCCTCCCTATCTCCCTGCAGATTGAAAACTTCACTATCTCGTGGTCACTGCACCCTAGGCAGCCTCCCACAGTCGCATCTCCCACCAGCCCTTCCCTATTGGAGAGCAGCAGGTCAAGCAGAGCCTGGCCCCTGGTAGGCTCGCTTAACAGCTGCGTCAGGAAGCAGTCCTCTATTCGCTCCAGGAATCTTCTGGACTGCCTCCTCTCTGCTGAATTGAGTTCCCAGCAGATATCTGGCAGGTTGAAGTCACCCACAAGGACAAGATCTGATGATATTGAGACAGTCTCCAATTGCTTATTGATGCACTGAATTCAGGGAGCAAGGATCAGTTGATAGAAAGAAATGTTTTTACTCTTGCGAGCCACAAACCTTGAGAACAAATGGCGATTATGTAGAAGGGAAAAAAGCATTTAGGTTTTTTTTATCAATGGCCATTGTGACTCAGGAAGGAGCACACAACTACCTGTTAATGACAGCGGATAAACATTGCAAGAGAGTCTTTTGTCTCCTCTCTGAACTTAGATAAGAGTCTCGTGGTAGTTTGCCATTTGTCTAACACCTGTCTGAGCCTTGCTCAGGAATGTGTGTTCCCTTGCATTTCCTCGGCAGCCAACCACGATTCTGTAACTGTCTCATGGACACACCTAATCACCAATTACAAGTAGCCTTCTGTATATGTTAGCCTATATAAAGAAATGACTTTGTACAATACAGTAGACACTTTGCTTGCATCAAGCTTTGTCTCCATCTCTCAATCGCGGTAGCTTATAGAATATTTCATCAGCCTCCTCATCCTGGTTGGATGGTCTATAACAGACTCCAACCAGGATGTCAGATTTGTTAGGCTGCCCTCTGATTTTAACCCACAGGCTCTCAATCCTTTCATCCTCCACCTCAAGCTCTGTGGCAAAGAATAACTCCCTAATAAACAGAGCCACACCTCCTCCTCTTCTCCCTCGCCTGTCTCTCCTAAAGAGCCTGTAACCCCCCATTGTAGTACTCCAATCATGTGTGCTATCCCACCATGTTTCTGAAGTGTCAGCTTTATCATAGTCACCCTGGTGGACCAGGACTTCCAGTTCTTCTTGCTTATTGCCCACCCTGTGTGCATTGGTGTACATGCACTGCAGCTGGGCTCTCAACTTCTCAATTAACCCGAATTTGTGTCCCACTCTCTCCTCTTAAGAGAGACTGGTTTCCTCACCCACCCCCTTCAGACCTAGTTTAAAGCCCTCTTAATGAGCCCTGCCAACTCTAGTGCTTGCCCTTTCTAGATAATTGAACCCCATAAGGATCCAGCAGGTCAGGTGCAGTAAAAGTTGCCCCATGATAAAAGAACCCAAAATTCTGCTGCTGGCACCTTCCCCTGCGCCAATTGTTGATGGCATGGGTTCTCCTGTTCCTCTCAGTGTACGCCACTGAGGGAACTGAGCAGAACACCACTTGAGCTCCTGCCCCATCAATCAATTGTCCAAGGGCCTTGAACTCCTTTTTAATTGCCCTGGTTCCCTTCTTATCACTTCCAGCTTTTATTACCAGCAAAGGGTAATAGTCAGAGGGCTGGTTTAACTTTGGGAGTCTCCTTCTGATGTCCCTTACCCAGGCCCCAGGTAGGGAGCAGACCTCCCTGTTGGATGGGTTGGGATGACATATGGGACAACATCAGTACCCTTCAGGAGAGAGTCCCCAACAACAATAACCCTTCTCTTTTTCTTTGTGGAGCTGGTCATTATAGTTTGTGGGGACTGCTTGGCCTTAGGCATCTCCCCAGGTGGCTGCTCCTCAGCCCTCTCATCCCCATTGCCCTCGTCCTGCAGGGCCTGATACTTATTATGCAAGGGCAGCAGAAGAGGAGGGGAGGGCCAGGATGGATTTGCCTTGCTACCCCTGACAGGGACTTGTATACATCCCTCCCCATTTCCAGGAACGCTTCCCTCAGCAGGGGAGGTCTGCAGAGCCTGCTCCCACAAATCTAACTCCCTTTCGCTTTCCCTTATTCACCTGAGCCTAGAAACTTCATCCTTCAGCTCAGCCACTTCATCCTTTAACTCTGCCACCAGATTGAGGAGAAAGTTCAATATGCAGTATTGTTCATTTCACATCAACCATGGCATAAAATGATAACCAGGCATCATGTGAAAAATATAAGCCTAATGCTCAGGGCCCAGTGCAACACAATCTCTGTTGCAGTGCCCTGAAAATAAATTGGATCTGGGCTGTAGGAGGACCCAAGACTTTTTCCTTGCTGTTTGGCAGTAACCTAAGTAGCAGAGGCCTTTAGGAGAGGCACATCTGAAATTTAGCCCATATTACCGACTCAGGACACTGATGAAAACCTTGTGGAGCTCTGCCTGGAAACTTGGAAAAAGCACATTGAATTTCATGCCCCTCTTCAGGAAACAGGCACTGTTCAGACAACAAGGATTCTTTGCACATGAGAGCTGTTCCTAGTCAATTGAAGTTCACTCTTACCGAAAAATACTGAAGTTGAAAACATTGTCTAAGATGCAAGGCTGATGGTGGGGGACAAATAATTTCCCTTTTATGCTTACAAGTGCAAGCTTCCCCTGAGATCGCACCAGAAAGCAAGCTGCAAATTACTCTGGAACATTTTACTCCATCAAAAACTCCATGCGATGGGCAACATATTGCTCGCTTTGTTTACTTGTGCACCCACACTGTATTTTGGAATATTGCAGTCTGGTAAATTCTGGAAAGATTACCCACACTGAGTTTGTGAGTACACTGAATAGTGTTCTATAAAAGTGTCTGCAAAGGTTAATGCCAGCCACTTGGTTTTTGCTGACAGGTGGTTCCCCCTGGTTCTCTCTGAAACTAATTGCTGTTTCTAAATTTTCTAATTGGGTTAAACTGTTTAAATTGCTTGTGTATACATTTTGTATAAACAGCTTTCCCAACTGAATGACTGAATATGTAAATACACAGGATTTTTTATTAATAAATAAGTACTATTTTTATTACTACAGCCACCTATTAAATATTAATAATTTCACAACAGTAGTCCAGAGTCCACTTTTTGTTTTCCTTGTGAAATTAATCCAGTAACTTTGGCATCCATAAATTGCTACCCAATTTTTAATCACAGATATGCCGGTGACAAAACTCAAAAATACCTGGGCTCTTAGTAGTGTCTACTTTGAATTATGAACGTTCTTATTTTCAATAGAGCTGCTGCACTTCTGTGACCTGTCTTAGAAGGAAAAAAGGCTTTTCACAGGGACAGCATTTTGTGAATTAGCAGCAGCAGGAGGCCCTTCGTATTTGGTACTGATATTAGCCAAACATTTTAGACAATGAAAGAAGCAGTTCAGTCTGATCAGAATGCACAACTGATACTAGCTGAAGCCTTGTTACTCATAATTTATTTTTCTTAGGATTTGAAGAATTTATAGAGTAAAATAATCTCTTTTAAATATCCCACAAATAATATGATGAACTAAGGAAACTATTTAGATTATACTACTTTTGATTATCCTGAAGCTCAGATGTTTTCTAATGCCTGAAAATTTTACCCTCTCTGCAGGATTTAGAATGTTTAGTGGAATTTAATATCTATTTAGTGGATAATATTTAATATTTAGTGTAAATTAATATCTCCTGGATATTGTTCTCAAAGGCATGGCTTTTATCAATTTTCAAGCTGATACACAAATAATAGATTTGTTATAAAAAGCAGCAGGAAGTAAAACAACATGTATGTGATAGAAATAGCAAACACAGATCATTTTTGCTTGTAAATAAGTGTCTCCACAGAATAAACCATTACAAAATGGATTCACACCAGGAGCAGAATATTGTTTTAAGACCTGTGTAAGGCAGAAGTAATATATCAGCTATTATCCAGCAACACTTGTATCATAAAGGAAAACTGGAAATTTCAGTTCAGAGCACACAGAGGGCTGGCAAGATCAAGATAGGCAGCCATAAAAATTGGCCCTGCTTATCTCTGGGGGCTTTTGGTTTGGTTTGGCTTGGGGTTTTTTGGTTGTTGGTATGTTTTGGTTTGGGTTGTTTGGTTGGTTGTTTGTTTTATCCACACCGAAATACTTGTGAACATAAGATTTGTCTCCCACAATATCTTCCAACATGAAGGGCTACTGTGTTTTTTCCTTTATGAAACATTTTCCCACTTTTCTTTTCTCATTTCAAAAGATTAAATGTTTTCCTGAATCAAACATTTCCCAGGCTCTGCTTCCACAGCATTAATTATTTCATCACTTCCTGCCTAGATTTACATGGATCAAACACACTTGCACAAGTTAGATTCAGAACATAGTCTATGACTTAAGGTTATACTCTTACCAGGGCTTCCAGGGCTGGTTTTCAGTCAGGACTGTTTTTAGGGGTCAGGAATTAGAGGTGCTAGTTAATGAGGCACTTGATATGAGCCCCAAAAGCCAACTGTATTCTGGAATGCATCAAAAGACGCATGGCCAGCAGGTCTGCTCTATTCTGCTCTTATGAGACGCCACCTAGAGTACTGCATCTAGCTCTGGAGTCCCCAACACAAGAAGGACATAGATCTATTAGAGAAGGTCCAGAGGAAGGCCACAAAGATGAACAGAGGGCTGGAGCACTTCTATGAGGACAGGCTGAGCAAGTAGGATCTGTTCATGAAGAAAAGAAGCCTCTGGGGAGAGCTTATAGTGGCCTTCCAGAACCTGAAGGGGGCCTACGAGAGAACTGGAGAAGGGCTATTTATAAGGGCTTGTGAAGAGAGGACAAGGGGTAATGGATTATAAGGGTGGTGAGACAGTGGAACACGTTGCCCAGAGAAGTTGTGGATGCCCCATCCCTGGAAGTGGTTAAGAGTAGGCTGGATGAGACTTTGAGCAACCAGGTGAGAGGTGTCCCTGCCCATGGCAGGGGGCTTGGAACTAGATGATCTTTAAGGTCCCTTCCAAATCAAGCCATTCTATGATTTAATGATTGAAAGAATTGAAGACTATATTGACATATATTTAAATCCCAGACTCATGAGAAAAATTTGAGCAAGCACATAAACGATTCAGTATTCAGTATCACTAAGGTTGGAAGAGACCTCAAAGATCATCGAGTCCAACCTGTCATGAACTCATGACCTTCCCATTAAGGGTCTTATGCACTATCAACTGAGCCACTTTTTATTGAGACCAGTAAAGATACGTGGCATGTCAGTGAGCTACTGTGGGAATCCAGGATTGGCAGATAATAGGAATGTGAGCTGAACTTCAGATAAGAGAGAGGTGTGGGGGGGAAGTAGATGAAAGTATGGCAATAACTGAATGCTGTATTACTAGAACATGTGGGAAAACAGGTGTTGAAAACAATCTGTTAGACTGAGAGAAGAAGAGTGCTTTATAAACAGCAAATTGGAATGTCAGTAGGCTGTGGGAGAGCCTGTGGGAAGAGAAGTAAAGCGTGTAAGCATCTCCCAATAAACAGGTGCCTATCCTGCAGATCAGGGCCATTTGCCCACCTGCAGGAAGGGCCCCTTCTCCACAGGTCTGGGCCCAAGGTATTAGCAGCATGCAGAAACAGAAACCACAAGCTACTGTGTGAATCTTTTCCCCAGATTTGCTGCAATCACTTCTTTAACACAGCTACAAAGTAGAATTACCTAAGAAATCTGATTTTTCCTACAGAGCAATAAAGAATATTAAAGTGTTAATTTGCTAGTTTTATTTTAAAAATAAGTGACCAAACTCATAGCATTGTCTTCTAAGTAGAAGTGCCTAATCTGATTCTGATCTCACAATATAAATGAGAGGTGCCCTCACAGAAGGCACCAGAACTAGAAAAATCAGTTTATGGAAAGTCAGATTAAGATCTTTCTCATTTACTATTAAAACCCACCACAAAGTGTTATTTTATCAAGCCACTTAGGTTATTATGAATCAATCATGAGTTGGTTGTGACAGCCTGTGCCTCACTGAAAACATGCTGAATGAATACTGGAATGTTGAGAGCTTATTATCTGGCAGCAGTTAAAGTCATCAGATCATACTTTTCCATTTCCAATTGCAATAAAAAAAACACCATCCCAGATGCTAGGAAATCATTTAAGACGATTCCTTTTATGTGAGAATGTGTCTGGGCCACAGCATCAGAATTGTTGCCTCCTTGTGAGGTGAGAGGTAGGGGCTGACTGTTCATCAGGTTTTTTAATTGGTTGGGTGTGGGGGGTGGATGTTGCTGTTACTGTCTGGATTTTTACCACAATACTTAGTTATCAAATTACGGCAGAGAGAATAAACTAATAATAAAGGTGAGAGCCCTTGTAGGTGACTGGGTTTCTGGCTTGCATCTTCCTTCCTTTCCAGCCTTGTTTGTCTTATGTGTTTAATTTCAGAGTATATATTTCATCTCCTCACAAAAAAGTTGACTTTGACTTTCAATCATCAGCTTTGCCAAGGGTAAGAATAAAAATAGTTATCTTTGTAGTGTGGTCTCTGTCATCTCTTCCATTGCAGCAGTGGGCAATGACAGCTCAATTTCTGGGTTTTGCTATGTCTTCTTGCACTAAGCAACTCAGTCCTCTGAAACTGCCACCACTGGAAATCAGAGAAAGAAAATTTTTTTTTTCCAGGTCATCCTTCCTGAGAGTGCTCCTTTTAAACCTACAAAATATCTTCTAGTAAACTCTCACTTTGAAACATAATTCCTTTATTGTCAATAACATGGCTGCAAGAAAACTGTGTTTAAAAAAATCAACATAAACCTTCATAAATTGCAGATCTCTTCCAAAGATTATTTCTGTTACAGTCAAGATGTAGAAGTGGGAACTATTTCATACCATTCAATTGATGATGTCAACTTGGCTACTTTTCTTAACCAAAATACAATTTTGTATGTTAAGGTGACAAAAATCTGCTACAACACAATGCAAAACAGTCCCAGCACAGCTTGAGGAACTACAGCAATAAGAACGTTGAGTTCTTATCAGTGAGGAATTAATTAGTGACACGTACCACGGGTGCTGAGAGGAACATCTTTATTTATTATAAAGGCAGACGAGGCTGCGCTGGAGCTCTGTAAGGCATGAAACCCAGACCCGGGACACAACCTCGCAAGCTACCTATGAAACCCAACAGCAGAGCCCAAGCCCAATCCCAAGTAAAGCACAACTAATTTACATACTAACTGAAGAAAAAGCTTAAAAACAGCATGTGCAAAAACATACAGCTTGTAAGAATCTTCCCAGACATTCCAAAACAAGTAGTCAGCTCATGAGAATCAACTAATATGTAAGGAAAACAAAGCCTTGCTTTGAAATGTCAGATTGAGGAACATAAGCTCAGAGTAAAAAAAACAGTCTAAAGGCCTGATTTTTAAAGAATAGAATAGAATAGAATAGAATAGAATAGAATAGAATAGAATAGAATAGAATAGAATAGAATAGAATAGACCAGGTTGGAAGAGACATTCAAGATCATCATGTCCAACCCATCATCCAACACCATCTGATCAACTAAACCATGCAGCCAAGCACCCCATGAAGTCTCCTCCTGAGAACCTCCAGTGATGGTGACTCCACCACCTCCTCGGGGAGCCAATTCCAATGAGCAATCACTCTCTCTGTGTAAAACCTCCTCCTAACCTCCAGCCTAAACCTCCCCTGGGGCAGCTTGAGACTGTGTCTTCTTGTTCTGGTACTGGCTGCCTGGGAGAAGAGACCAACCTCTGCCTGTCTACAACGTTCCTTCAGGTAGTTGTAGAGAGCAAGAAGGCCTCCCCTGAGTCTCCTCTTCTCCAGGCTAAGCAACCCCAGCTCCCTCAGTCTCTCCTCATAGGGCTTGTGCTCCAAGCCCCTCACCAACTTTGTTGCTCTTCTCTGGACACGCTCCAGCAAGTCAACCTCCTTCCTAAACTGAGGGGCCCAGAACTGGACACAGGACTCGAGGTGCAGCCTAACCAGTGCAGTGTACAGGGGCAGAATGACCTCCCTGCTCCTGTTGGCCACACTGTTCCTGATGCAGGCCAGGATGCCATTGGCCCTCTTGGCTGCCTGGGCACACTGCAGGCAACCATCAACCAGCACCCCCAGGTCCCTCTCTGCCTGGCTGCTCTCCAGCCACTCTGACCCCAGCCTGTAGCACTGCATGGGGTTGCTGTGGCCAATGTGCAGAACCCGGCACTTGGATGTGCTCAATCTCATGCCATTGGACTCTGCCCATCTGTCTGGCCTGTCCAGGTCCCTCTGCAGAGCCTCTCTACCCTCCAGCAGATCAACCTCTGCCCCCAGCTTGGTGTCGTCAGCAAATTTGTTGATGATGGACTAAATGCCCTCATCCAGATCATCAATGAAGATGTTAAAGAGCATGGGGCCCAGCACTGATCCCTGGGGCACACCACTAGTGACTGGCTGCCAGCTGGATGTGGCACCATTCACCACCACTCTCTGGGCTCGGCCCTCCAGCCGGTTCCTAACCCATCGCAGTGTGCTCCCATCCAAGCCATGGGCTGACAGCTTGGCCGGGAGTTTGCTGTGGGGGACGGTGTCAAAGGCCTTGCTGAGGTCCAGGTAGACTACATCCACAGCCTGCCCCACATCCACCAGGCGGGTCACCTGATCATAGAAGGAGATCAGGTTGGTCAGGCAGGACCTGCCCTTCCTAAACCCATGCTGGCTGGGCCTGATCCCTTGGCCATCCTGCAAGTGCTGTGTGACTGCACTCTAGATGACCTGTTCCATAATCGTGCCTGGCACTGAGGTCAGGCTGACAGGCCTATAATTCCCTGGCTCATCCAACCGGCCCTTCTTGTGGATGGGTACCACGTTGGCGAGCTTCCAGTCATCTGGGACCTCTCCAGTGAGCCAGGACTGTTGAAAAATAATGGAGAGTGGCTTGGCCAGCTCATCTGCCAGCTCTCTCAGCACCCTGGGATGGATCCCATCTGGTCCCATGGACTTGTGGGGATCCAAACAGCTGAGCAGATCTCCAACTACCGCATTCAGGAACACAGGGAAACTATGCAGCTCCCTGGCTCCTTCTGCCAGCTCTGCAGGGCAGCTGTCTGGAAGACATTCTGTCCTGCTAGTAAAAATTGAGGCAAAGAAGGTGTTAAGTACCTCTGCCTTTTCCTCATCCTTTGTTACAACATTCCCCTCTGTGTCCACCAAGGAGTGGAGGTTGTCCTTGCCCTCCTCTTGTTATTAATGTATTTCTAGAAGGACTTTTTGTTGTCCTTCACAGTAGAGGCCAGTCTAAGCTCCAAATGTGCTTTTGCCTCCCTAATCCTTGAAGCAGGCCCAGCTCTCCTGGACCCCTTTGTTTTTAAGGCCTATTTCCCAAGGAACCCTCTGAGTTAGTTCCTTGAGTAGCCTGAAATCTGCCCTCCAGAAGTCCAGAGTGGAGGTCTTCTTGCTGCTCCTCTTAGCTTGACCGAATACTGAAAATTCAATTCTCTCGTGGTCACTGGTCCCTAAACAGCCTCTGACCACCACATCCCCACCAGCCCTTCCCTGGTGGTGAAGAGGAGGTCAAGCACAGCCTTACCCCGGTAGGCTCTCGCAGCACCTGGGATGAGAAGCTGTCCTCCATGCACTCTAAGAACCTCCTAGACTGCCTCCTCTCTGCTGTGTTGAGATCCCAGCAGATGTCAGGCAGGTTGAAGTCGCCCATGAGAACAAGGTCAGGCAATCCTGAGACAGCCTTAAGCTGCCTGTAGAATGACTCATCAACATCTTCCTCCTGGTTGGGTGGTCTATAACAGTCTCCAACCAGGATGTCTGCCCTGCTTGTCTTCCCTCCAATTCTCACCCACAGGCACTCAACCTGATGGTCCCTGATCTCCAGCTTAATGGCATCTAGTGCCTCCCTGATGTACAGGGCCACCCCTCCAACCCTTCTTCCTTGCCTGTCTCTCCTGAAGAGCCTGTAGCCATCAATTGCAGTGCTCCAGTCATAACTTTCCTGCTGCAACAAGGCTTCCAGCTCCTCTTGTTTGTTGCCCATACTTTTTGCATTAGTGTACATGCACTTCTGTTGGGCTGCTGGTTTCACCTCTGGCTCTAGCTTATCACCCCCAGACTCCTGCCTGGGGGGGACTGGTTTTAGCCCCTTCCCCCTTCGAATCTACTTTAAAGCCCTATCAGTGAGACCTGCCAATTCCCTTCCTAGAATCTTTTTCTCTTTGAGGGATAGGCCATTCTCGTACACTCTGATCTTTCCCCTTTGGTGATAGATTAGTATAGTACCTTTGTACTCCAAAAGATTTTCATTTCAGTGCATTTCTGTATAATAATAAACTGTCTAGAACTTGCTTTTCAGACTGCAGTTTGGCCAGGTCTCTAATGAGTAAATCAGAACTCTTCATGAAGACAAAACAAGATTAATTTGGCCCACCTTTCTGCTACCCAAAGAAGCAGCTACTAGAGTATATGGAACAGGTCATCTTGAGTGCAATCACAGTGCACTTACAGGATGGCCAAGGGATCAGGCCCAGCCAGCATGGGTTTAGGAAGGGCAGGTCCTGCCTCTCCAACCTGATCTCCTTCTATGATCAGGTGACTGCCCGGTAGATGTGGGGCAGGCTGTGGATGTAGTCTACTTGGACTTCAGCAAGGCCTTTGACACTGTCCCCCACAGCAAACTCCTGGCCAGGCTGTCAGCCCATGGCTTGGACAGGAGCACACTGCATTGGGTTAGGAACTTGCTGGAGGGCCAAGCCCAGAGAGTGGTGGTGAATGGTGCCACATCCAGCTGGCAGCCAGGCACCAGTGGTGTGCCCCAGGGATCAGTGCTGGGCCCCATGTTCTTTAATATCTTTATTGATGACCTGGATGAGGGCACTGAGTCCATTATCAGTAAGTTTGCAAATGACACCAAGCTGGGGGCAGAGGTTGATCTGCTGGAGGGTAGAGAGGCTCTGCAGAAGGACCTGGACAGGCTGGACAGATGGGCAGAGTCCAAGGGCATGAGATTGAACACATCCAAGTGCCCGGTTCTGCACATTGGCCACAACTGCCCCATGCAGTGCTACAGGCTGGGGTCAGAGTGGCTGGAGAGTGGCCAGGCAGAGAGGGACCTGGAGGTACTGGTGGATGGTAGGCTGAACATGAGCCTGCAGTGTGCCCAGGCAGCCAAGAGGGCCAATGGCATCCTGGCCTGCATCAGGAACAGTGTGGCCAGCAGGAGCAGGGAGGTCATTCTGCCCCTGTACACTGCACTGGTTAGGCTGCACTTCGAGTACTGTGTCCAGTTCTGGGCTCTTCAGTTTAGGAAGGAGGTTGACCAGCTGGAAGGTGTCCAAAGAAGGACAACAAAGTTGGTGAGGGGCTTGGAACACTAGCTTCTCATAGAGAGACTGAGGGAGCTGGGGTTGCTTAGCCTGGAGAAGAGGAGGCTCAGGGGAGACCTTGCTCTCTACAACTACCTGAAGGGAGGTTGTAGACAAATGGGGGCTGGTCTCTTCTCACAGGCAACCAGCATGAGAACAAGAGGACACAGTCTCAAGCTGTGCCAGGGGAGGTTCAGACTGGATGTTAGGAAGAAATTCTACACAGAGAGAGTGATTGCCCATTGGAATGTGCTGCCCGAGGAGGTGGTGGAGTCACCATCACTGGAGGTGTTCAGGAGGAGACTTGATGGGGTGCTTGGCTGCATGGTTTAGTTGTTCAGATGGTGCTGGATGATAGGTTGGACACGATGATCTTGAAGTTCTCTTCCAACCTGGTCTATTCTATTCTATTCTATTCTATTCTATTCTATTCTATTCTATTCTTTCTACTCTACTCTATTCTATTCTATTCATTGCACTTCAAATATGACTGTTGTGGGTCACTTGTAGGGAAATTATGAGAAGGTCCCGGCTACCCCAATATGGAAGAGGAAGCAGGTATTAGGTCCAAATGGAGTGTTCATTAGACAGGATGAACTCACAGATTTTCTCCCCACATGAGAAACTGCTGTCAAAATACTCATAGATGGCTGGGGAAAGACCTCATATGTGGATGGTGCGATTGATGGAGCATAGTGTCAACTCTGTGATGATTGATGTTGGGATTGTACAAGATTCCTGGGAATAACTGTGGTAGGCTGTAACTAATGATCTTTATGTGCAGATGGCCCTTCACCGACTGAGGGGCTCCAACCCCCTAGTCTCAGTAATTTTTGAGGGCATCAGTGATAGACACACAAATGAGGGGGCATGGCGGGACAGGCCTGTTACTTGGGTTACATTAAATCAAGCCATAAGATTGCTGAAGGGAGAGGGGGTGAAGATGGCCACTGAGACTGGTACCCCAGATAAGTATCTGCAGCACCCCTTCACCCTCCAGATAAGAAACAGAATCTTAGGAGGCTGCCTGGATGCCTGGAGGCCCTATTTGATCCCATTGTTTATTTCTTCAATGGGTAACCCCATCAAGGCAGTGGTACAACAGCTACAACAAACAGGAGACCTTCCAGGATTGCCCTGGTAGGGGCACCAGAAGGGGAGAGCAGAGACTGCTAGACGGTAACAGTGTACCAGCCAGAAGGCAAGAGAGTGTGGTAGACTGTTTAAGTTACTCTTGCAGCAAGGAGTTCTAAAGGAAGAGATAAATGTGCATCCTCTGCAGGAGCTCAAATGTGTGGCCAAGAGACACCAAGTAAGGCAGATAATGCAAGGCAAACGCCAGTACCCATGGCAGAACCTGCACCAGACAGTGGCTTGATTTCCCCCTTGACAAGAAATGGGAGATGACCTCCTGGGCCCCAGTCTGACCCTTACCTAACAAAAGAATAGGGGTGTGGCCAAGCCCCAGTGCCCAGTGGGTTCCATGTTGCCCTAGGTCAGCAGGGTCACCACCCATACACCACGTGTGTATGTATGTACCTACTGGTCTGCACGTAACAGGCAGGCAGTGAGGGCACAGTCAACACTGTGGTGGAGGTCACCATTGCAAACGGAATCCCACAGAAGCATTCAGGGCAGCTTACTCCTGGTTCAGGCCTCGGACAACACCACATTTTAGGTGTACTGATATCCTTGAAAACACAGATTGCTGACCAAGAGCCAAGAATGTACAAAGTAATGATTGCTAGAGCTCATGAATATATTTTAGGGATAGATGTTTTGCGGGGACTGGAGCTGGAATTGGATGGACATCACTGAGCCTTTGGAAGTGCTCGATGGTCCTTCAGGTAGGAGGAGGCCCCAGTCCCAAACTGTACGGAAGTGGTACATTCAAAGCAGTACAAGATACCTGAGGGAAGAAGAAATTCAGGAGCTGTTACAAGCAGGAGTACATGCACTCACCTTACAACTCTCCCACCTGGCCATTGAAAAAATTCAGATGGTAGCTGTCTCCCCTGAGCCTCCTCTTCTCCAGGCTAAGCAACCCCAGCTCCCTCAGCCTCTCCTCACAGAGCTGTGCTCCAGACCCCTCCCCAGAATCGTTGCCCTGCTCTGGACATGTTCCAGCAACTCAACAACTTTCCTAAATTGAGGGGCCCAGAACTGGACGCAGGACTCCAGGTGTGGCCTAACCACTGCTGAGCACAGGGCACAATGACTTCCCTGCTCCTGCTGGCTACACTATTCCTGATACAGGCCAGGATGCCATTGGCCTTTTTGGCCTCTTGGGCACACTGATGGCTCATGTTCAGCCTACTATCAACCACTACCCCCAGGTCCCTTTCTGCCTGGCTGCTCTCCAGCCACTCTGACCCCAGCCACCTGTAGCACTGCATGGGGTTGTTGTGGCCAGTGGGTAGAACCCAGCACTTAGATGTGTTCAATCTCATGCCCTTGGACTCTGCCCATCTGTCCAGCCTAGCAAGGTCCCTCTTCAGAGCTCTCCTACCCTCCAACAGGTGGGGTTTCCCATATGACAGTTTGACTGAAGCCCAGAAACAACACGCTTGATTTACAGATGGAAGAGGAGGGGCAAAAGGCAAGTGGACTGCTGTTGCCCTGAATCCAAGTACTGGAGCCTGCCTAGTGACAACAGGCACAAATGGCTCCAGCCATATAGCCCTACAGGACAGAGCTGTATGGGTATTTCGTGTATATGCTCGCACTAATCAAACCCACCAGAAGGTCAAGCATTATGCCACCATGGACAAACTAACTTAAGTTGCTGCTCTAGGTCAAGAGAAGCCTCTGGCAGAACACCTTGCCTTAGCCTGATAGGCACATGAGAAGAGTGGGCATGGCAGTAGGGATGCCACTATGGCTTGGCCTAAACCGTGAGTTATAGTAGTTTCTGCCAAAACTGTATCACAGGTGATAAAAAAATGTACTGCATGTCAGTTGTTGAAACAACAGCCACCACAGGGTGTGAAATGGGGAAACATTAAAAGGGGAACAGTTAGTGGAGAAATTTGGCAAATGGATTTTGTGGGTTCTCTTCCAGAATATAGGCGACAGTGTTATCTCTGTGTGGCAGTGGACACCTATTGCAGCTTGGTGGTAGCAATCCCCAGCAGATATGGCAATGCATTTACTATGGCTCATTGTTTGAGCTGCATTATGGCACACTTGTTGAGATCCAATCAGATGATGGCAGTCATTTTAAGAACCATGCAGTGCAGCAGTGGGCTGACAAGAGGCATGTAAGATGGGTGTGGTCTGCTCAAAGAACAGTTAAAGCGTTTGGGGGAGGGCCAGTATAAGAAATGGGTAGATCATTTGCCTGAAGCCATTAGGATTCCCAATAACAGCATTATTGGAACTGCACAGACAACTATGGGCCTATTAAAAAGGGAACCTATGGTACTCAAGGCCAACATCAATCCACAAATGAGTTTCCAAAGTGAGCAGTCATTTGGGGTAATACATAAGAACAGTCACTTGGAGTTGCTCACAAAGGAGGCACTTCATTGGGGACCTGAAGAAGTTAAGCGGCTGAAACCTGATGTAGTGCTTACCGTTCCCCCTAGGCTTAAGGAGTTAATCAGGCTATCAGCAATAGTGCCACATTGTGGTATTTGAAAGTTGACTTTGCTAAACGCAATTCAAGATGACCATTTGCCATTAGTATGCAGCATAAAAAGCAGCACAGAACACTATGTTGCCCTTGATCCAGGCCTTCTGTTGACTTTGGTGCTTATTGCTAGAGTTCCAACTCAACAGGACTTGATGTCAGGGCCCCTGGAGAATGTGCATGGTACACAGTCCCAGGGGAAACCCCCCATGGCTGCTGAGATCATAGGACAAGATGATTTGCATGTGTTCACTATTGCCATATCTGGAGACTCCCACTGGCATAGAGTTCCTGCAGAGCATCTGAGGTGAAGGGAATGAATGGAGAGCAGGGGTGGGGGGGAATAGCTAACTCTCTCTCTCTCCCTCCGCATCTTCTGTGCTTCCTTTTGGCCTTGGCAAGTGTCACCAAAGCAGAATGTTTGGCTGGCGTTGGTGAGCACGATGAATTTCTCACACCTCTGTCTGGGACTGGAATTGGCCACAAACCCCTTCTCCACGTGCTTGGCCAGACTAGCCCTGAACAGGATGGAGCTGCAAGCATGGGGAAGTGACATGAAGTCAGACCTAGATGACACCTGATAGCCATGGCTGATGTATCATCACGTCCATGACCTCAACATTCATCTAGAAGAGCTGACCATACTAGGATCCACACCAGCTGCCATCTGCACCTTTTTTAATTACAAACCAAGTAGTGATAGTAAACCCAATGTGGGGGGTGGTGGGACAATTCAACATGGAATGATGCTACCCTATGGTGCAACAAAACCGCTAATCATTGGGCAAGCCTTGAGGATGTTCTGATTCCATTTCCAAAAGGTTCTTCTCTGTAGATGTGCATGGCCAGAAGTGCCCACTCTCATACGTGGTGGCCTTGCACCATCAGTAGACTGGGCGTCCAGCAGCCATCAGAAGACAGTCTGTTGGAAACGACTAGGTAAGGCTGGGATGGTCCAGGGAAAAAAAAGAAGTACAATGGGTTGTGGCTCAGGGAATGGTGCCAGAGGAGGAACTTTGGTTTCTTTGATCATGGGGCTACTTTTACGGCACCCAACCTGCTGGGTCCTGATGGGGTGCATTTATCTAGAAGGGGCAAGAGAGTCCTAGCACTAAAGTTGGCAGGGCTCATTAGGAGGGCTTTAAACTAGGTCTGAAGGGGGTGGGTGAAGACATCGGTCCCTCTGCAGAGGTAAGAGTAGGGCACAAGGTAGGGTCAATTGAAAGGTCAGGAGCCCAGCTGCAGTGCATGTACACCAATGCACGCAGCCTAGGCAATAAGCAAGATGAGCTGGAGGTCCTAATCCACCAGGGCAACTATGATGCAGTTGCCATCTCAGAAACATGGTGGGACAACAGGCACGATTGGAGTGCTACACTGGGGGGCTACAGGCTCTTTAGGAGGGATAGGCGAGGGAGGAGAGGAGGAGGGGTGGCTTTGTATATTAGGGAGACACTTTTCTGCCTCAGAACTTGAGGTGGAAGATGAGGGAATTGAGAGCCTGTGGGTTAAAATCAGAGGGCAGCCTAACAAATCTGACATCCTGGTTGGAGTCTGTTATAGACCACCCAACCACGATGAGGAGGCTGATGAATTATTCTATAAGCAACTGGAGGCTGTCTCAAGATCATCAGATCTTGTCCTCGTGGGGGACTTCAACCTGCCGGATATCTGCTGGGAACTTAATTCAGCAGAGAGAAGGCAGTCCAGAAGATTCCTGGAGCGGATAGAGGATTGCTTCCTGACGCAGCTGTTAAGTGAGCCTACCAGGGGACAGGCTCTGCTTGACTTGCTGCTCTCCAATAGGGAAGGGCTAGTGGGAGATGTGACCGTGGGAGGCTGCCTAGGGTGCAGTGACCACGAGATAGTGAAGTTTTCAATCTGCAGGGAGATAGGGAGGAGCACCAACAGAACCTTCACCTTGGACTGCAGGAGGCCAAACTTCAGCCTGTTTAAGAAACTTATTTGTAAAGTTCCCTGGGTACCAACCCTCATGAACCGAGGGGTCCAGGAGGGTTGGAGCTGCTTCAAACAGGAGCTCTTGAAGGCACAGGAACTGGCGGTCCCCATGTGCCGAAAGATGAGCCGGCGGGGAAGGCGACCGGCCTGGATGGACAAGCAGCTCCTGAAGGATTTAAGGGAAAAAAAGAGGCTGTATCACCTTTGGAAGGAGGGGAAGGCTTCTCGAGGTATGTTTAAGGAAGTGGTTAGACTATGTAGGAATAAAATTAGAGAGGCAAAGGCCCAGTTGGAACTGAAGCTGGCCACCTCTGTGAAAGATAATAAAAAGCAATTTCACAAATATATGAACGCTAAAAAGAAGGGCAAGAAGAACCTGCACTCCTTACTGGACCTGGAGGGGAACATGGTGACCGAAGATGAGGAAAAGGCTGAGGTCCTGAACGCCTTCTTTGCCTCGATGTTTAACAACAAGGTAGGAGTCCAGGATGAGTGGCCTCCTGAGCTGGGTAATAGGGTCGGGGAGCAGTGTAATGCCCCAGAAATCCATGAGGAATTAGTCCGGGACCTGCTGAGCCACTTGGACACCCATAAGTCCATGGGACCGGATGGGATCCATCCTAGGGTGCTGAGAGAGCTGGCAGATGAGCTGGCCAAGCCGCTCTCCATCATTTTCCTCCAGTCCTGGCTCACTGGAGAGGTCCCAGATGACTGGAAACTGGCCAATGTGGTCCCCATCCACAAGAAGGGACGGATGGAGGAACCTGGAAACTACAGACCAGTCAGCCTGACCTCAGTGCCAGGGAAAGTGATGGAGCAGATTATCCTGACGGCAATAACTGCGCACCTGAAGGATGGCCAAGGGCTCAGGTCCAGCCAGCATGGATTTAGGAAGGGCAGGTCCTGCCTCTCCAACCTGATCTCCTTCTATGATCAGGTGACCCGTCTGGTGGACGTGGGTAGGCCTGTGGATGTAGTCTATCTGGACTTCAGCAAGGCCTTTGACACTGTCCCCCACAGTAAACTGCTGGCTAAGCTGTCAGCTCATGGCTTGGACAGCAGCACTCTGAGCTGGGTTAGGAACTGGCTGGAGGGCCGAGCCAGAGAGTGGTGGTGAATGGTGCCACATCCAGCTGGCGGCCAGTCACCAGTGGCGTCCCCCAGGGATCAGTGCTGGGCCCCATCCTCTTTAACATCTTCATTGATGATCTGGATGAGGGGGTTGAGTCAGTCATCAGCAAGTTTGCAGATGACACCAAGTTGGGAACAGATGTTAGTCAGAGGGTAGAAAGGCTCTGCAGAGGGACCTTGACCGACTGGACAGATGGGCAGAGTCCAATGGGATGGCATTTAATAAGTCCAAGTGCCGGGTGCTGCACTTTGGCCACAGCAACCCCATGCAGAGCTACAGGCTGGGGTCAGAGTGGCTGGAGAGCTGCCAAACAGAGAGGGACCTGGGGGTGCTGATTGACACCCGCCTAAACATGAGCCAGCAGTGTGCCCAGGTGGCCAAGAAGGCCAATGGCATCCTGGCCTGTATTAGGAATAGTGTGGCCAGCAGGAGCAGGGAGGTCATTGTGCCCCTGTACTCTGCATTGGTTAGGCCACACCTTGAGTACTGTGTCCAGTTCTGGGCCCCTCAGTTTAGGAAGGACATCGAGACATTTGAATGTGTCCGGAGAAGGGCAACAAGGCTGGCGACCCCCAAGTGGGCTGCACACACAAGCAATAGGGATAGAGGTTGTACAACAGAGTTGAAAAATGGGGGAGGAGCTTTGGCTCCAAGACCCAGCTTCCTGTGATGTCTTGGCCTGAAGTCACAGGATGTGGGCCCCATTTAAATAGAATATCACTGATGGCAAGAGTCTGCCACTTCTCTGATCCTGCAACAAGACTTAATTCCACAGGGACTCATATTAATTATTAATTCCTCATCTAAAAGAACTCGCTAAGACAGGCAGTGCACCCGAAATCCCTCCCCCTGCCCACAGAGACTGGATGGCAGGGAAACAGTGAGGCTTGGATGAATGGAGCCAGGGGAGAGATACTGCCCCATCTTTTCCAACCTGGTTAATTCTATTCTATTCTATTCTATTCTATTCTATTCTAACAACAAAAAAACCACCACAAACTTACAAATTAACCACATTTCAAAATAATATACAAGATACTTCAGAATTTATACAATTTACTATCTTCTATATTTGAAACAACCTTTTCCACTTTTGCCCTATGTCACTATGTGCCTCAATATAATTCACTGATGAGGCTTTCCTTTCTCCTTAGTAACATATATCTGGGCTTATTTTTTTCCTTTACTCTTTAGGTTCTTACAGACACCCTACTGACTACCAGCAACACAGAGCCTTTCTAGCAGGTAAGAATGGAAAGTCTATTCATGGCAGTGTGCTAATCACTGCATTGCAGAAGTTTAGTCACTCTCTTGAGGCTCTTCTTTAAATTCTAAGGCTGTTCAAAGGCACCCCACTATGGCCTGACAACACTGCATGTAAGCTATTACTTCAAAGTAATTTTCAATTTTCACTGTAGTTCAATTCCATTAATTCCTATTCATGAATTTATTTTAAAGCCAAATGTGTATTACTTTCCACTTGTACACATACTATTTCATTTAGTCTCTTTGAGACCACATAAATAGCAGATCTAAATCCATTTTGAATTTCATCTGCTGTTCAGCAGTGACCTCAATTTCAAATTCAAGGAATCTGTTTCCCACATGTAGGTTGCTGATTTTGGCTGGAAACAGAAGTGGTTAGAGCACTACCCTCTGTAGAACTCTCACTGTCAACCAAATATGTCTTCTCCATGTATAATTGAGGTTTACTCATTTTTATGAGCTATCTCTAATGTCTGAACTTCACATGTATTAAAAACAACCATTTTGTATTTTTCTAATTTGGTTCAAAATTGTAAACCGTACCAGTTTATGGGATATATCCATTACTGTACACTAGAATCTGCATATATATACACACACATATATATATACATACAGTTACAAGTTTAATAATATTTTATGTTAATAAGTAACTAATTCTATTGTTGATATTCATAATGTAATAAATGAATAACCATAATTAGGACAAAGTGAACTCTGAAGTACAGGGAACTCAAGTTACAGGAAAACCAAAAAGTGAATTTGAGAAAGAAAAAAAATAATAAAAAGAGAGGAAAAAACCTGGGCTGAAGCCCAGGGCTAAACCAGTAAGATTAAAGCAATATCGTATTCCTAGACTACCTAAAGGAGGATTGTAAAAATTGATAGGCTAATTTCGTAAGTATGTTCTCTTAGTAGTGTGTGAATTCCAGTATTGCCTGTTTAAAAGCACAATGGAAGCTACGACAGTATGAAGGATTTCAGGGCTATAAATACAAAAACAGAAAACCCTGTAGTGGCTAATTTCAATGTTAAACCTTCAGTGGAAGAATTGTCACACAGAGAACAAAAAAATCTCAGCTTACTTAGATAGTGCTACTGCAAGGACTCAAAATATAGGGAAAAGGAAAAAGAAAGAAAGAAACAGAAACAAACCCTTGGATCTTTGGTAATGGATTAGTAAGACAAAAATATATACATATGGGAGCTGGAGCTTTAATGAAGACAATCTGAGGAAATATGGAGTAAGAATCAAAATTAGACCAATTGTTAATGGTCCTAAATCTGTAATCTGAAATAAGAAAACTCTAGGACTGTGCAATTGTTGCTACCAACTAGTACTTGTTGACATCTTTTAAGAAGGCCTGAAACTTTTTTCCTAACTGAGAAACGTAGGGAGCAATGGGAGCAAAGGAGGTAACAAAAGTTTTGTTAAAAGCAGTGATATCCAGTTTTGGAGAAGCTGAAAGAACCTTACAATCACCTGCCTGGAAGGGCAGCAGCCAGCAAGCAGAAGCCACAAGAATGTGCAAACTGCATACTGAAAAATATCAGTTTTTGATCAGTTTGAAAAAACTCGGACAGATACATCCTTTGTTTTCTAGTGGGCCTGTAAGCACTAATGTGGGATTCTGCTGTATTTTCATGCATACCCAACGTCCAGAGAGCACCTCTGCATAAGCTTACAATATAACTTTAAAGATAGGGTTCTAATCATATGCTCTTATAACATCCTGAGTGCAATCACACAACACTTAGAGGATGGCCAAGGGATCAGGCCCAGCCAGCATGGGTTTAGGAAGGGCAGGTCCTGCCTGACCAACCTGATCTCCTTCTATGATCAGGTGACCCGCCTGGTGGATGTGGGGAGGCCTGTGGATGTAGTCTACCTGGACCTCAGCAAGGCCTTTGACACCGTTCCCCATAGCAAACTCCTGGCCAAGCTATCAGCCCATGGCTTGGATGGGAGCACACTGCGATGGGTTAGGAACCGGCTGGAGGGCCGAGCCCAGAGAGTGGTGGTGAATGGTGCCACATCCAGCTGGCAGCCAGTCACCAGTGGTGTGCCCCAGGGATCAGTACTGGGCCCCATGCTCTTTAACGTCTTTATTGATGATCTGGACGAGGGCATCGAGTCCATCATCAGTAAATTTGCTGACAACATCAAGCTGGGGGCAGGAGTTGATCTGCTGGAGGGTAGAGAGGCTCTGCAGAGGGACCTCGACAGGCTGGGCAGATGGGCAGAGTCCAACGGCATGAGATTTAACACATCCAAGTGCCGGGTTCTGAACATTGGCCACAGCAACCCCATGCAGAGCTACAGGCTGGGGTCAGAGTGGCTGGAGAGCAGTCAGGCTGAGAGGGACCTGGGGGTGCTGGTCGACGGTAGACTGAACATGAGCCTGCAGTGTGCCCAGGCAGCTAAGAGGGCCAATGGCATCCTGGCCTGCATCAGGAACAGTGTGCCCAGGCAGCTAAGAGGGCCAATGGCATCCTGGCCTGCATCAGGAACAGTGTGGCCAGCAGGAGCAGGGAGGTCATTCTGCCCCTGTACACTGCACTGGTTAGGCTGCACCTCGAGTCCTGTGTCCAGTTCTGGGCCCCTCAGTTTAGGAAGGATGTTGACTTGCTGGAACGAGTCCAGAGAAGAGCAACAAAGTTGGTGAGGGGTTTGGAACATAAGCCCTACGAGGAGAGGCTGAGGGAGCTGGGGTTGCTTAGCCTGGAGAAGAGGAGACTCAGGGGTGACCTTATTACTCTCTACAACTACCTGAAGGGAGGTTGTAGACAGACGGATGTTGGTCTCTTCTCCCAGGCAAGCAGTACCAGAACAAGAGGACACAGTCTCAGGCTGCGCCAGGGGAGGTTCAGGCTGGATGTTAGAAAAAAGTTCTATACAGAAAGAGTGATTGCCCATTGGAATGGGCTGCCTGGGGAGGTGGTGGAGTCGCCATCACTGGAGGTTTTCAGGAGAAGACTTGCTGGGGTGCTTGGTGCCGTGGGTTAGTTGTTTAGGTGGTGTGGGATTGGTTGATGGGTTGGACGCAATGATCTTGAAGGTCTCTTCCAACCTGGTTTATTCTATGTATTCTATGTATTCTATGTGTTTTATGGTCACAAATCCTATCAGCAGTAAACCAGGCAGGATGGTAAGCTCTCTAATGTGTTTGGTCTGGAAGACAAAATGTGCACAAATTTGAGAACTGGAACTTCATGGAGCAGAGAGAAGGGAGGAGGTTGGATGAAGATGTCCCCTATCTACCAAAATATTGATCCATTCTGTACAGTGAGGGAAAGATTGGAGAGCTCATGTCCTATACTGACTTCCCTAAAGCACTGCACACTAAGGAACACTGCTGTCACTAAGTTGGGTAGAGCAATAAAATCCCAACATTCAGGCTGAAATGGTACAGTTCATTACTTACTCAATAATGCCCATGCAGATCTATCAACTGAATGATTACAGTAGTACCAATGGACTGTGCACTGCAGGGTTGTGTTACAGCTCTGGTTCATAAAATTTTACAATGTATAAATATAAGATTAAATACTACTGAAGACATAAGCACCTCTCTTTCACACATGCACCAGACTTATCCAACAATAACTGAGGTTTAAATGTATACATAATTAATTTCTAGGAAACAGGACAAAATCTATTACAATACAACCATGTGGATCTCCTAAAAAGATATCCATCAAAAGTCTTTCTTTTGACTATTTGCAGCTATTAGCACAATTATATGGCTATCACTGAACTACTATTTATCCTTATTCTGTATTTTTTAAATAGTGCAATAAGCTTATTGACAGATGAGCCAGAATATATGCTGTCTGGTATGTATTTTGAGGCCAAACTAGAAAACTACACAGTGCATCTAATTCTGAATGTGCACAAATCTAAATGCTTACCTTGATGATACAGTATATCTTTTGTGAAAAGTACACTTTTGTTTAAACAATATAATTGATTTTTAGAGCTCATCAAACAGTATTCTCCAAGTACTGATCCTGGTACATTTAGATACACTTTTGTGTTTTGAAACATTCAAAGACCGTTCCTATTATTTGCACATCTCCTTGGAAATACATGAAGAAAATTATAAGCAAACAATCTTATCTGTTGACTATGCATGAGATATTGAGCAGTGGTATTTGCTCCTTGACACACAAGACTCAGAGTTAGTTATGTAATTAATCTTCCTGCTAAAATCACCTATATTTGTTCAATTTTTGCTCTTTGCTCTTAAGGCTATTTTTGAAAGATCAAGCATAGTCATTAATTCATCTCTTCTCCTGTTGTGGTATTTATGCTTTAGTAACCTGGGGTAGCAATGGTAGGCTGGTTTTGTAAAATGAACTTCAGCATATACCTATATTTCCTCCTCATGGCAAATCCCAGACCTGATATCCTGATGGTTTAACCTAACAATTTTCACTCATTTACATCAACAGATGATTTCTGAAATCAGTTTTGGTGGGTTGAAATTACCCCCGTCCCATGTTACACCCATTCTTGATGGAGGCTGAAAGGAACCCAGCCCCCAGGTGGACAAAAGAAACCTGATCCAGGTGGGCAGAGACAGAGACTTGGTATCCCCCATCCCAGGAGGAGGGGTCTCCCTGGGTCAAAGGTCTATTCCACTTCCCCTTCCTGTCCAGCAAGTCTATTTATGGAGAGATTTTTTAACTCTTTCTCTCTTCCTGCCTTTCCTGCTTGAGAGAAGTCATCTGATGCTGCTGCTTCCTGCATTCACCACATGGCAGGACTTTCCTACCCCCATGCTGCATCCTCACTTTCTAAAGAGCATCAAGGGAATTCAATGCCAGCTGGGCCTGGTTTTGTATGTTTTTCTATTTACCCTTTTCTTTATACCTTTGTAACCTTCCCTGGTACTGCTATGTATATATTTTGTTAAAAAATTACCTTTTGTACTTCCAACACAATTCCAGACCATTTTCTTTCATGATTTTACCTCTCCTTTCTCCTGCCTAATTTGCTTTACCTTACCAGGAAAAGGGAGAGGGGGAAGTAAGCTAAATCTGTTTCTGTCTGGGCTTTTGGACTCCAGGAAAAGCTCAAACCATTACACCCCCCAACTAAATCAAGAGAATTACCCCACAAAATAAAATTTTCAGACTAGCTCAGTTTGGGATGGAAGCAAATGAAGTTATATTTACAAGCAAGCTACAATCTAGAAATATGAAATGCAATGGATATGTACAAAATACACACTACATGTACAATATTATATATACATAATTTGTAAATTTATAACTTATAAACAGCACTCCCCAGAACCATCCATCCAGGAGACCCATTCACTTCTTCCCCCACTTCTTCCCCCGCTTCCCATTAGTTCATACAGTAGTCAAAACAGAGATACCCGGCAAGGCCACAGAACATAGAGAGGAAAGTTGCAAGCAGAAGTGACAGGAGAAGTTATGACACTCTGTAGCTCCTACACTCTCTGGAAAAGAACAGAAGCAGGCTGACCATCCCACTTACTCATGTTTTCACCAAATTTGTTACACAGGTTATCCAAAGTCTCCCACATGATTGCTGCTGTCCATTTTGGATTGGCCTAGTTTGAACTGGCCTTCAAGGAGAAGGTCATATTCCTGACAGCTGAAACTTGTATCCATTTAGAAGAGGAAGGAGTGATCTCATCCCCTTTCACCAATTTGGATATGGAGGTTTTTAATTCCTCCTTCAGCTCTTGCATGCAAACCTTTATATCTCCAGTCAGTGTTTTAATGACTGTGACCAAAGAAACACATGTGACACTACCCTCCAATTGCCTCATTTGGTCAGTAAAATAACCTGTTTCTTGCCACAATTCTGCTTGCTAAAATACCAGCATAATTAGGAGGAGCAAGTTTAATGAGTTTCTTAGCAAGACTTGTCCCCACGGGAGTATCATCAAGATTCAGCATACCATAATTTCCATAAATTATTTTTCTCACAGCAAACTCTCTCAAACACTTGATTCCCTCATCTATTGTAGATGACTTCTGAGGGTTCCAAGGCAAATCATCCTTTGATGGATACTACATCAGCATAGCCAATAAAAGGCATATCCGCAGGGAAACCTTACCAATAGAACTCCCTATATACTTATCTATTCCAGAATCTTTTGCACATGTTCTCAATTGTTTTGCAATCTTTTCACCTACTTCTAAAGCAGGAGCACCTGTGTCATAGCATCTTCCCAAACAACTCACTATTGGTTCAGTTTCTCCTCTGAAATAGTATTTTCTTACATGCCTAATTTCAGCCTGGGTGCACCAGCTGACTGTATATCATCCTCATCTTCTTCATCCTCCTCTTTTGCAACTTTCCCAGCTAGAGGCCTCTGTTAGAGGATTCACGTCACCTTCTTTGTTTCCTGATCTCTCAGAGTCCTTACCTGGTTTTGCAACATCATCCTCTATTGGTGGCTTCACTAATTCAGCAATATCTTTAAGACTAACTTTCTTTTCCTCCTCATCACCTTGATCATTACACCTCTCTTGACTTACTTTCTTCTCTGCAATGGACCAAGTAAAGCTGTAGCCTTAGACATACCCTCTACGGGATCATCCAAGACTGGTTGGTTTGTCTTTGCCTTTGCTTTACATGAAAGTGAAACTGGAGTTTGACCAGAAGGATCCTTTTCCACAGCAGCAACCACGTTTACAGACATTGGAGCTGCTTGGAAATTTGCAGCTGGTTCGGCAGAAGCAGAAGGGGCTGGCACAGAAACAGCACTACCAGGCACTCTTTGGGACCACACCACTGCTGCTGGACTCGCTTCCATTCCAGCTATGGCAGGCGGAAGTTTCTGTGCCCCTTTATCCTTGGTAAGGGCTGCTGCGGGCAGCGTTCCTTGTACTGCTGTTCATGCAGGGGCTACTTCCTGTACAGTCGCTGCCAGGCTCACTGCTGCTGCCAACACAGCTACCACCACTGCTTGCACAAGGGCTGCCAGCACAGCTGCTGCTTGTGCAGGCATTGCTGGTGCTGGAGTTGCCGCCACGACTGGCTGTCCCCCCACTGGCTTTTTGCCACTGCCACCACTTGGTGAGGGGTTTGGAACACAAGCCCTATGAGGAGAGACTGAGGGAGCTGGGATTGTTTAGCCTGGAGAAGAGGAGGCTCAGGGGAGACCTTACTGCTCTCTACAACTACCTGAAGGGAGGTTGTAGCCAGGTGGGGGTTGGTCTCTTCTCCCAGGCAAGCAGCAGCAGAACAAAAGCCACAGTCTCAAGCTGTGCCAGGAGAGGTTTAGGCTGGATGGTAGGAAGAAGTTCTTCCCAGGAAGAGAGATTGGCCATTGGAATGTGCTGCTCACGGTGGTGGTGGAGTCACCATCACTGGATGTGTTTAGGAAGAGACTGGGTGCTTTGTGCCATGGTTTAGTTGATTAGATAGTGTTGGGTGATAGGTTTGACTTGATGATCTCGAAGGTCTTTTCCAACCCAGTTAATTCTGTTCTATTCTATTCTATTCTATTCTATTCTATTCTATTCTATTCTATTCTATTCTATTCAAATCTCTCTCTTTGCCTGAGCTCTGTAAGCTCATTGCTTTGTGCTAAGCTCCATAGCCATTGCTAGTAAGTCTTCTCACTCCCACATGCAAGCAAACTAGCAGCCTCTCCAAGATGAGGAGAAGCCAGCATCCGGGCAGACCCGTTGAGCCTCAGCCCTGAGTCTCCAGAGGAGGGACCCTCACTGAAAGCCTAGAAACTACAGCGTTGTTTTGCCAGCCCTACCAGTCGGAAGTAGAGCCTGCCGTGTCTTTGAGAGGCCTGAACCCCCCAGGGTAAGACTGCCCAGTTGACGGGGAAGGGACTAGCTGAGTCTGGCAGTCCAAATGTCTGCTACAGCCTTAAGTAGCAGACTAACGAGCTGCATGACCCTGTGTGTCAGCTCAGAAAGCAGGACCAGCACCTAGCTGTGACCCTGCCGTTGCAATATAGAATAGGAGCCACCACTTCACCACTCCATGCCCTGTGAACCCCACGGAAATCCAGAGCACCGTCCATGCCTGTGCTCCAAAACCAGGGCCACTCCAATAGGGTCTCACCTACTCCTTTGAGCCAAGCAAAGGGGAAGCCACCACTCTGCACAGCCGCACTTCTTACCCAGGGCCATCCACACCAGCCCCAAAGCCCATTGCTGCAGGGCTGACCCTGACCCACCCTACTGGCCCTTCCAGGCTGACCCTGCAGGACCACTCCCTGCTATCTGGAGGGAGCCGCCTGAGTCTTGCAAAGGGAGCCTGCCTACCAGCTAGCCTACGTTCCATCCCCTCTCTGCTGCCGCAGGAATGACAAGGTTGACCACCAGCCACTCTGCCACAGCCTAGCAACTGCCTCACTACAAACAAAGGACACAGTGTACCTTCCACATGCTTTCCACTCATTAACACTTAGTTCAAAGCACCCATGCCTAGCAGCACAACATTTCCAGTTCAAGCCTCTGATGCATTGTAATATTCTCTGTACAAAGTTAAACAGTCTCCAGTGTCCTGTCTAGTAACCGCTTGGTGGACAATTCATTCTGTAAACATTCTAATTGGGTCGAAATTGTAAATACTAAACTTTATGGGATGTATTTCACAATTGTGCACTAGAATCTGTATATAAACTAGTGATTCATTGGTTATTGATAATGTTAATAACAAAATCAATATTCATATAATTCATATTTCATATTCATAAATTAATCACCTCTTCATCATAATCCATTCTCTTTTCATCTAGACATACTAGTTCATTAGAACAACTGTACTTGAAAGTGACAGCACAAGCTTCAGAATATTCTGTAAGCAACCAAACTGCTTGAACTGTTACAAAGAGGCAACCTTTGTATCTGCAACTTCTGTCAATAGTTCTGCATGCCAGATGCAGCTTTTTTGAGTTTTGGGAGGTTGTTGATACTCACTCCCTCTTCAGGCTTTCCATAAACTGCTGTGTACAGGTCACCCAGGGTTGTGGTTGAGGCTCAGGTCCTGGAGATATTCAAGATCAGACTTGGTGTGGCCCTGGTATTAGTTTGAGGTGTCCTCTCAGGGTGTGTTATAGATTGAGGCCTAAGTGTCCTACCAGAGAGATAAATTTCTTCAGAAGATACAGAGTCCAAGGGGATAGATAGCTAGGTAGTCCATCCCAGAGGCTGGACACAGGAAATTGTAATTTGTTATTCCACCCCATAATCCTTCATCTCCCTATATAAGGAGACCTCCAGGCCAGTCCTCTCTCTTTTTCACTCCTCTCTGCTCTTGGCATATGTGGTTGCTGTTATCTCTTTGATTTGTGAGGGAGTGCAACCTTCTTGACAAAATAGTTTCTTGCTTTGCATCTGGGCCCAATGTGTCCAGCAAGTGGAGGAGGGGGCGAGGCAGAGAGGTTTGGGCAGGGGGGACCATTGAGGCCTGGAAGGCCTGACTTGATAGGGGTGCAGTTTGGCCTACTCTGGGCCTACTGAGGCCTAGTATTGGGGGAAGGTCTTGGCCTGGTTGTGGCCTATCTGAGGCCTGGTGGGTCCAGGTGGAGGGCTAGGCCTGAGCTGATTTTCATTGTTGTGGTGGGTTGAAAGGAAAGGCCCAGCTTTCCCTCCCCCACTAAGAAGAAGTAAAGGGAAAAAAAACCACAACTAGCCCAGCCAGTGAAGCGAAGGGAATGCTGTATTTACAAAGCTATGCTCAGCAGGGAATTTATGTACACAAATATACAGAATTTACAATATATACAGAAATATACAGCAAAGAAACAAAACCAGAAACCAGACCCGCGACGTAGGGGGCTTCCCCCTGTGCCCCCTTCACCTCCCTACCTCCCTTCTTCCCCAAAGAGGAGTAGAAAGAGCAAAGGGGTGTTAACAAGGCAGAAAGAGGCCTAAGTACAGCAGGAGGATTAGTAGCTTATGAATGCTTATCTGTTATTTGGCCAGAAGCGGTCAGCTAGAAGGGAGGCGAAAGGAAGCAAAACTAAACCAAAGTTCCAGCCGCTCCGGGTCCTAAGATCTTACTCCCCCATAATCCACCAATGAAATTCATTTAGAATACAGTGTATTTACAAACATTTAGCCAGAGTGCCCCTTCCCTAAAGGCACAGCCTCAAACGGTCACAGTTGTGTGTGTGTATATATGTATATATCCTTTTGCCTTTGTACCTTTTGTATTTGATTTACTTTTGTAAGCAGTATTTTTATTTAACCTCCAATTCTGTGTGAGTGTGTTCATTGTGGTAAATTAATTCTTTCCTCAGTCCAGAGCTGTTTTCCAGGTCAAACCACGACAGGGTCGCTTCCAACTCAACACAATCTGTGAATCTGTGTAGACACAGCAAACAAGGAAGCAAATAGAAACGTTGGCAAGGAACCGGCAAGTAAGGAAAATATCTCATTCCATACAGGTATCACCAACTGAATAGTGTAAGCTAGATGCAAGGGCTACTGAGGAGTTAGGACTCCCAAGAGAACCTAGGAACCTGGGAATGATCAAGTAGATGTGAAAGAGAAGGGGGATAATGATATTAACAGGCCTTCATGTGATAGGCTGAGGAATGACACACCAGGGTAAGAGGGAAGGGGACCCAGTAAGGGCCTTCAGTCTATTGCCATGTGTAGCAGGGAAGAATTAATTGGAGTTTGATTAGAAATACTTAGGTGCCAAGGCCTGCCTGGGAATAATTGGTGTTTGTGCCCACATGCCTGGGGGTATCTGGGAATGCCTGGTGTTTGACCAGAAGCTCCCAGGTGCACAATAAGAGTAGCAGATAACACATATCTGTAGGCCCCTTTGTTTATGAAACTGAGCAGAGATGGGAATGTATTGAAGGTGTTGACATCCTGAGCCGACTGCAAAAGACCTTCAAGGTCTCACCTGACCACTAATGGACCTGAGGGAGATGAAGATGAGGAAGGCTATTGCTGGGCAGGGTGTGTACAACCCCCTGAGTGGGCTGTGTGCATGGGCAGCAGGGTGAGAAGTTACATAACATGATTGCAAATTATGGGAGGGGCTTTTGCTCCAAGACCCAGCCTCCCGTAATTGTCCTGGCCTGACATCACAGGATGCAGAACCCTTGAAAAAACCAGAAGATCGCTACTGAGGGCAGCCACTCCACTGATCCACTCTGACATTTGCTAGAAAGCCCACACAGCCAGGCACATCGAGGCCAAAAGGCTCTTGCACTGTGTTGATGATAACTTCTTGATGCAGGTATTGGAGGAGTCAACAAGGAGAGACATACTCCTGGACATTGTATTAACTAATAGACAAGGACTGGTTGGGGACGTGTGTTCCCTTGAGTAAAAAACTTGGGTAGATGTGCTAGGAGACCTGCATGGATGTGCAAGGAACTTCTGAAGGAAATCTCATGGAAGAAAGATACTTACAGTTCATGGAAGAAGGGACTTGTCACTTGGGAGTAGTTGCCAGGGCATGTAAGAAGGCAACAAGGAAGGACAAAGCCCTCTTGGATCTAAAACTGGCAAAGGAAGTGAAAGAGAACAAGAAGAGTTTCTCCAAATATATCAGTAGGAAAAGGAACAACAGGGAAAGTCTGGGCCTGCTGCTGAACAAGGAGGCAGCCCTGAGAGCTGAGGATGCAGAGAGGGCGGAGTTGCTGAATGCCGCCTTTTCCTCAGTCTTTACTCCTAAGACTGAAGTCCCCTATGAAGTCCAGACCCTGGATGAAGTGGAAGAAGACTGTAGGAGGGAAGAATGTCCACTAATCAATGAAGACTCAGTTAGGGGTCAGTTACATAAATTGATACTCAGAAGTCCATGGGGCCTGATGAGATGCACCCAAGAGTGTTGACAGAGCTGGATGATGTTGTTACTCTACCACTCTCCATCATTTTTGCCAAATCCTGGCAGACAGGAGAGGTGCTGAGGACTGGAGGAGAGCCAATGTCACTCCAGTCTTCAAAAAGGGCAAGAAAGAGGTTCCAGAAAACTACAGACCAGTGAGCCTCACCTCCATCCCTGGGAAAATGATGGAGTGGCTCATTCTGGAGGTCATCTCTAGGCACTTGGAAGAGAAAATAATCAGGAGCAGTCAGCATGGATTTACCAAGGGTCATGCTTGACTAATCTGATAGCCTTCTATAATGTTGTAATTGGATGGGTAGATGCAGGGAGACCAGTGGATGTAGTCTACCTTGACCTTAGTAAGGCTCTTGACACTGTCTCCCATAACATCCTTGCGAGCAAGCTCAGAAAGTGTAGGATAGAAGATTAGACAGTGACATGGATTAGGAACATTACAAAATAGAGTCTAAGGAGTGGTGGTCAAGTCCAGCTGGAGAGCTGTAAATGGTGGAGTTCCCCAGGGATCAGTTCTGGGTCTGGTCTTATTCAACATCTTCATCAATAACACAGATGATGAGACGAAGTGTCTGCTCAGCAACTTTTTTGGCAATGTCAAACCGGGAGGCTTGGCTGATACACCTGAAGACTGAATCACAGAATCAAAGAATCACCAAGGTTGGAAGAGACCTCAAAGATCATCAAGTCCAACCTGTCACCTCAGACCCCATGACTAAACCATGGCACCAAGAGCCATGTCCCCTCTTGAACACCTCCAGGGATGGGGACTCCACCACCTCCCTGGGCAGCACATTCCAATGACGAATGACTCTCTCGGTGAAGAACTTTCTCCTCACCTCCAGCCTAAACCACCCCTGGTGCAGCTTGAGACTGTGTCCTCTTATTCTGGTGCTGCTTGCCTGGGAAAGACCAACTCCCTCCTGGCTACAACCACCCTTCAGGTAGCTGTAGACAGCAATAAGGTCCCGCCTGAGCCTCCACTTCTCCAGGCTAAACAATCCCAGCTCCTTCAGCCTCTCCTCACAGGGCTGTGCTCAATGCCTCTCACCATCCTTGTTGCCCTTCTCTGGACACCTTCAAGTGTCTCGATGCCCTTCTTAAACTGAGGGGCCCAGAACTGGACACAGGACTCAAGGTGTGGCCTAACCAGTGCAGAGTAGAGGAGCACAATGACTTCCATCCTCCGGCTGGCCACACTATTCTTGATGCAGGCCATTATACCATTGGCCTTCTTGGCCACCTGGGCATACTGCTGGCTCATGTTTAAGCATCTGTCAATCAGCACCCCCAGGTCCCTTTCTGTTTGGCAGCTCTTCAGCCACTCTGACTCCAGCCTGTGGCTCTGCATGGGGTTGTTGTGGCCAAAGTGCAGCACCTGGCACTTGGATTTGTTGAATGCCATCATGTTGGACTCTGCCCATCTGTCCAGCCAGTCGAGGTCCCTTTGCAGAGCCTCTCTACCCTCCAGCAGATCAACTCCTGCCCCCAGCTTGGTGTCGTCAGCAAATTTACTGATGATGGACTCGATGCCCTCATCCAGATCATCAATAAAGATGTTAAAGAGCACAGGGCCCCGCACTGATCCCTGGGGCACACCACTGGTGCCTGGCCGCCAGCTGGATGTGGCACCATTCACCACCACTCTCTGGGCTTGGCCCTCCAGCCAGTTCCTCACCCATCACAGTGTGCTCCCGTACAAGCCATGGGCTAACAGCTTGGCCAGGAGTCTGCTGTGGGGGACAGTGTCAAAGGCCTTGCTGAAGTCCAGGTAGACCACATCCACAGCCTGCCCCACGTCCACCAGATGGGTCACCTGATCATAGAAGGAGATCAGGTTGGAGAGGCAGGACCTGCCCTTCCTAAACCCATGCTGGCTGGACCTGAGCGTTTGGCCGTCCAGGATAATCTGTTCCATCACTTTCCCTGGCACTGAGGTCAGGCTGACTGGCCTGGAGTTTCCAAGTTCCTCCATTCAACCTTTCTTATGGATAGGGACCACATTGGCCAGTTTCCAGTCATCTGGGACCTCTCCAGTGAACCAGGACTGGAGGAAAATGATGGAGAGCGGCTTGGCCAGCTCATCTGCCAGCTCTCTCAGCACCCTAGGATGGATCCCATCCGGTCCCATGAACTTGTGAGTGTCCAAGTGGCTCAGCAGGTCCCAAACTAATTCCTCATGGATTTCCAGGGCATCACACTGCTCCCTGACCCCATCCCCAGCTCAGGAGGCCACTCATCCTGAACTCCTGCCTTGCTGTTAAACATTGAGGCAAAGAAGGTGTTCAGGCCTCAGCCTTTTCCTCATCTTCGGTCACCATGTTCCCCTCCAGGTCCAATAAGGAGTGCAGGTTCTTCTTGCCCTTCTTTTTAGCGTTGATATATTTGTAAAATTGCTTTTTATTGTCTCTCACAGAGGTGTTCAGCTTCAGTTCCAGCTGGGCCTTTGCCTCTCTAATTTTTCTCCTACACAATCTAACAACATCATTAAACATATCTCGAGAAGCCTTCCCCTCCTTCCAAAGGTGATACAGTCTCTTTTTTCCCCTTCAATCCTCCAGGAGCTGCTTGCCCATCCAGGCCCAGAGCCTTCCCCTGGGCTCATCTTTCGGCACATGGGAACCGCCAGTTCCTGTGCCTTCTAGAGCTCCTGCTTGAAGCAGCTCCAACCCTCCTGGACCCCTCGGTTCATGAGGGTTGGTACCCAGGGAACTTTACAAATAAGTTTCTTAAACAGGCTGAAGTTTGGCCTCCTGCAGTCCAAGGTGAAGGTTCTGTTGGTGCTCCTCCCTATCTCCCTGCAGATTGAAAACTTCACTATCTCGTGGTCACTGCACCCTAGGCAGCCTCCCACGGTCACATCTCCCACCAGCCCTTCCCTATTGGAGAGCAGCAGGTCAAGCAGAGCCTGGCCCCTGGTAGGCTCGCTTAACAGCTGCAGCAGGAAGCAGTCCTCTATTCGCTCCAGGAATCTTCTGGACTGCCTTCTCTCTGCTGAATTAAGTTCCCAGCAGATATCTGGCAGGTTGAAGTCCCCCACGAGGACAAGATCTGATGATCTTGAAACAGCCTCCAGTTGTTTATAGAATAATTCATCAGCCTCCTCATCCTGGTTGGGTGGTCTGTAACAGACTCCAACCAGGATGTCAGATTTGTTGGGCTGCCCTCTGATTTTAACCCACAGGCTCTCAATTCCCTCATCTTCCACCTCAAGTTCTGTGGCAGAGAGTGACTCCCTAATATACAAAGCCACCCCTCCTCCTCTTCTCCCTCGCCTATCCCTCCTAAAGAGCCTGTAACCCCCAGTGCAGCACTCCAATCGTGCCTGTTGTCCCACCATGTTTCTGAGATGGGGACTATATCATAGTCACCCTGGTGGACCAGGACTTCCAGTTCTTCTTGCTTATTGCCCATGCTGTGTGCATTGGTGTACATGCACTGCAGCTGGGCTCTTGATTTCTCAATTAGCCCGAGTTTGTGTCCCACTCTCTCCTCTTCAGAGACTGGTTTCCTCACCCACCCCCTGTGCAGCCATTCAGCGAGACTTGGACAGACTGGAGAGCTGAGCAAAGAGGAACCTAATGAGGTTCAACAAGGATAAGTGCAGAGTCCTGCATCTGGGAAGGAGTAATAAACTGCACCAGTACAGGTTAGGAGGTGATCTGCTAGAGAGCAGCCCTGTGGAGAAGGACCTGGGAGTCCTGGTGGATAAGAAGTTATCCATGGGACAGCAATGTGCCCTTGTGGTCAATGGGATCCTGGGGTGCATTAAGAGGAGTGTGTCCATCAGATCAAGGGAGGTTCTCTTCCCCCTCTACTCTGCCCTGGTGAGACCTCACCTGCAATATTTCTTCCAGTTTGGGGCTCCCCAGTTCAAAAGGGAGAGGGATCTACTCAAGAGAGTCCAACAGAGGTCTGCGAGAATGATTAAAGCACATGGCCTACAAGAAGAGGCTGAGAGCACTGGGGCTTTTTAGTCTGGAAAAGTGAAGACTGAGAGGGAGATTAATAAACTCCCTGGGCATAAAGAGGGAAGGGACAGGCTCTTATCAGTTGCACCCTGTGATAGGACAAGGGGTAATGGGACATGAGGATGGATTTCTTTACTCTGAGGGTCACAGAGAACTGAATGGGCTTCCCAGAGAGGTTGTGGAGTCTCCTTCTCTGGAGAATTTCAAGACCCATCTGGATGCATTCCTGTGTGACCTGCATTGGATTCTATGGTCCCTACAGGGGGGTTGGACTAGATTATCTCTGGAGGTCCCTTCCAACCCCTAACATCCTGTGATCCTGTGAACTAAGATCTAGACCTTGGATCTCTGACTGCAAAGAACCAAGAAAATATTACTTGCACTTGCTGAGCCTTAAGGAGTTTGGAGGTCTCTATTATACAAATTTCCATGTCACTAGACAGGCATACTGCTGATTGTTTTCAAAATTATCTGCTCAAATTCCAGCCTTGTGAAATACAAGAAATAGGACAGAAAGCACTTGGGGGAAAAGTGGGGCAGAGTGATGAGTGACTCAAGAGTACTTGTGGTGGAACTCTGAAGCAGTGCAAGTTTTGAGGCTGTAGAAAATGACTTTCGATGTGAATCCTCCAAAGTAAATTGCAAAGTTTTAAGCAAATTTGTTTAAAATATTAACCAGAATATTTAGGTTTTAAATGCAGAAAGCAATAAGCAACAAAAACAGAGACAGTTTAAACCTATCTCTCTTTTCACATGCTTTTAGAACTGCTTTCAGTCACTGGGGGATTTTCTTTGTTGCATGAAACTCTAACTAGTCTCTTCAGGTTCCAGTGAAGCCTGGGCAACACTGAGTGGTCAACACTAAACCATGTCCCTAAGCACCAGGTCCTCATGATGCTTAAACACATCCAGGGATGGTGGTTGAACCACTGCCCTGGGCAGACCATTCCAATATGAAGAAATATTTTCTAATATCCAGCCTGAAGTTCCCCTGGAACAACTTGAAACCATTTCCTCTAGTCCTGTTGCTTGACACCAAGTGGAAGAGGTTGCCCACCCCTCCCCCCCTTCTCCCACCTCCCTTCAGGTAGTTGTAGAGAGTGATGAGACTGAACAACTCCAGCTGCCTCAGATGATCCTTGTAGGTCACATGTTCCAGGCCCTTCACGAACCTTGGTTTTCTTTCTGTGGCCATGCTCCAGCACCTAAATGTCCCTCTTGTAGTAAGGGGCCCAGAACTGAACACAACGCTCGAGGTGTGTCCTCACCAGTGCAGGGGCATGATCACCTCCCTGTTCCTGCTGGCCACAGTATTTCTAACACAAGCCTGCATACCATTAGCTTTTTTGGCCACCAGGGCACTCTGATGACTCATATTCAGATGACTGTCAACCAATACTCCCCGGTCCCTCTCCAAGTTGCAGCTTTCCAGCCACACTTCCCTAAGTCTGTACCTTACCATGGGGTGGTTGTGACCCAGGTGACCTGGCACTTGGCCTTGTTGAACTGCATCCAATTAGCCTTGGCCTATCAATCCTACCTGTCCAGATCTCTACCCTCTAGCAGACCAACACAGCCACACAGTTTGGTGTCTTCTGAACACTTGCTGACGGTGCTCTCAAGCCCCTCATCCAGATCATTGATAAAGAGGACAGGCACCAGTAGTGAGTCCTGGGGGACACCAGTAGTGACTGGGTGTCAGCCAGATTTAGTTTCACACTTAGTTTTCACACTTTGAGTTCAAACCAGATAAATGTGCATAAGAAATTAGGTGAAATCTCAAGCTGCAAGTGCAATCAATCATGACAAACTACTGTTTATAGTAGCAACTTAGGAAAGAAAGCCCCTATCTTAAAGAATTTACATTCACCACAGATACAACCAATTTGATGTTGCAGGGAGGAAGACAGGAGATTACTTTGACCAAGGTGAGCTATTTTCAGACATTACCTTCTGAAATCTTTCCCAGAATTCATCTGACAATGCATCCTGACCTGCATCAGAAATAGTGTGGCCAGCAAGAGCAGGAAAGTCGTTCTGCCCCCGTACTCAGCACTGGTTAGGCCACACCTTGAGTCCTGTGTCCAGTTCTGGGCCCCTCAATTTAAGAAGGTGTGAGCATTTTAGGCTGTGCCTTTAAGAAAGGGACAGTTACTGGAACACTCTGGCTGAATGTTTTGAAAAACAAAGATATTCTAAACAATTTCATTGGTAGATTGGTAGAATGCAACTTTAAGTTTTAGTTCAGTTTGAGTCTCAGTCTCAGTCAGTTCTGTCTGTCTTTTCAGGCTGTCTCTCTCTGAGCAACAGCTGCTGGACAGAGTTAACCTTGAACTAATAGATAAGAATAATTCTTGGATATGCTTTGAGCTAACAGAATTTCCTCCTTAATAATGACCTTTTCTCTCTCTCTAACCCTTTTTGGGAAAAAAGGGAGGTGGGGGTAGAGAGGGGGTAGAGGGCAGGGACCCTCCTGGCTGGGGGAGGGAGTGTTGTTCTGTGTTATGTTCTTTGCTGTCTGTACCTATTTGTAATGGGTTGGGGCAGATCCCCTCCCCACCACAGGCAGAAATAACGACTCAGGCAAACGGATTGCTAAAGTGATGAAAGTTTAAATAGAAAGCAGTGAATGTTACAGAAAACCCAAAGCGCAGTGACAAAGAAAGATCCCATCCCCACCTGAGGGTGCATGCAAAACCCCCAGGGCTCCTTCTTCCGCCTCCCTCTGCTGGGCTAGTCTCAGCTGGCCAGGCCTGAGACTGCCCATCCCCCTGTGGCCTTGGGCCCAGTCAGGCCCATGGCCGGGAGATCTCTCCCCCAGTTACCAAGTCTCGGAGAGGGAAGGAAAGAGAATGTGCCAGACTCCGCACTGGATCTTATAGTGGTGCAAAGAATTATGGTAGGAAATACACAATTTCCTGTGTCCATCCCTCTGGGCTGGACTTCTGGACACAGGAAGTGAATGCACCAGGGGGGCACCCAACTCAAACTACAACACTATTGTAAATACTGTATGGTGTGTATATATCCATCTGCATTTCATCCTGCTTGTAAATATAGCTTATATTCATTTCTGCTTCTCCAACTGAGTTAGCCGTGGTTTCTTTGTGTGTGGGGGAGAACTGAACTTTCTCTCACCACCACAGAAGGACACTTGAATGTGTCCAGACGGGCAGCAAGGCTGGGGAGAGGTCTCAAGCACAGCCCTGTGAGACAAGGCTGAGGGAGCTGGAGTTGCTTAGCCTGAAGAAGAGGAGGCTCAGGGCAGACCTTATTGCTCTCTACAACTACCTGAAGGGAGGTTGTAGCCAGGTTGGGTTTGGTCTCTTCTCCCAGGCAAACAGCACCAGAACAAGAGGACACAGTCTCAAGCTGCACCAAGGGAGGTTTAGGCTGGAGGTGAGGAGAAAGTTCTTCCCAGAAAGAATAATTGGCCACTGGAATGTGCTGCCCAGGGAGGTGGTGGAGTCCCCATCCCTGGAGGTGTTCAAGAGGGGACTGGACGTGGCACTTGAAGCCATGGTTTACTTAGTCATGAGGTGTTAGGTGATAGGTTGGACTTGATGATCTCTGAGGTATTTTCCAACCTTATTGATTCTATGATTCTATGATACAACTGTTTCCCAGTTAATTGTTGTAAAGGCATTTTTACCATTTGCCTATGGATGGTGCAGTTCAGACTTTGTGTTCAAATAGGTACTTTGTGTTCAAATAGGTAAGCCTAGCTCCAGAGCTGCTGGGACATGCTTTGCTCAGAGCTAACCTGTCTTCAGAAGGATCTCTGTTTACAAATCAGCATGGATCAAGACAGTATTTTGGAACAAGACTTGAATTATGTATTTTAGGAAAAAAATCACATGAATAGCAAAGAAGGTAATTGAAAAGGTAACCAGGCATATGTCTCAGGGAAGGCAAACACATACAGAGGCATTTTAATTTACTGAAGGGTCAGAACAGCTCAGGTTTGTCATAAACTGGCAAGGAAAATGCCACAACCCAAACTGACTTAGCTGCCTTTTGATAAATGACCTCCTCAAGACAACCAGCAGCTACTACTGCTGCCAGTTTTTGTGGCTGTTCTGATCAACAAGGCAACTAACTGGTTGTAAGAAACTGAAAAACATACACAAATATGTCTCACCATTGTTGGGAGAACAATTTAAACAGGGAAAGTTTCACCCCTATAGCTACCAAACAAATGGAGCTACAAACACAACCAACACAAGGAACCTAACCTTCGTCCCCTGTGCATGTGCCTGGGCCCAGAGTCATACGAGGAATTTTAGGACCCTGGAGAATCCCTAGCGATGGTGTTGGGCACATATCCCACTCCAGAGTCAAGGGGATTATGGGGCACGGTCAATCTGTAGGTATTTTAGCGACAGGGTGAGGTTACAAAAGGAGCCACAGTGTGGCAGTGTGGAGCTGCCAGTTCTGCTCGCTACTGTTCCTGAGCTGTTTCTGTTTGCGATGTCGCTGTTCTTGCCATGGTGCCTGATGTCTTGCAGCTGTTCCTGATTTGCTGTTCCTGCTCACGCTGTTGTGGTGCAGTGCTCTCTACGGGTCAGACCATCGTGGTGGTAGTTATACCTGTTGCTGGGTAAATAAAGTGGTTTGTCACCTGACTCCATTTTAAGCCTTAATTCTGTTCCTGAGGATGTAAAGCTAGTCACGAGAAAAGATCCAATTAGACATCACTCAGAAGTTAAACTCTGCTGCCCCCAGACCCTCTGATATCTGAGGACAAGCAGGAAAGCAAGAGGGTTTAACCTCTGCCTACCTCTGGAAAGAGGTAGGCTAGAATTGAAAACCTCATTTTGACTGCTCCTAGAAGGCAAATCATCTGGAACATGCAATTTGGTACTAGCCTTTTCCCTTTAGGTTGTACCACAACACTGCTTTCAGTAGTTTCGATTAATCTCGAAATCAAGCCTTTGGTATCTGCAGAGAACAGCATGTATCTCAGCACGGGAAAGAGGTTGGCCAGAATTCAAAACTCCATTTTGACTCACCCCAGAAGGAAAATCAGCTGGAATATGCAATTTGGTACTAGCCTTTTCCCTTTAGGTTGTACCACAACACTGCTTTCAGTAGTTTCGATTAACCTCGAAATCAAACCTCTGGCATCTGCAGAGAACAGCATGTATCTCAGCACAGGAAAGAGGTAGGCCAGAATTCAAAACCTCATTTTGACTGCCTTCAGAAGGCAAGTCATCTGGAACATGCAATTTGGTACTAGCCTTTTCCCTTTAGGTTGTACCACAACACTGCTTTCAGTAGTTTCGATTAACCTCGAAATCAAGCCTTTGGCATCTGCAGAGAACAGCATGGATCTCAGCACAAGAAAGAAGTAGGCCAAAATTCAAAACCTCATTTTGACTGCCCCCAGAAGGCAAGTCATCAGGAACATGGAATTTGGTACTAGCCTTTTCCCTTTAGGTTGTACCACAGCATTGTTTTGGTTCTATTCATATTGTCTCAGAAAGTTGGAGTTTGCCTAGGAAGATTAAAGCATGTATCTCAGCACTGGAAAGAGGTAGGCCAAAATTCAAAACCTCATTTTGACTCCCCCCAGAAGGCAAGTCATCTGGAACATGCAATTTGGTACTAGCCTTTTCCCTTTAGGTTTTACCACAGCACTGCTTTCAGTAGTTTCGATTTACCTCGAAATTAGAGCCTTTGGCATCTGCAGAGAACAGCATGTATCTCAGCACAGGAAAGAGGTAGGCCAGAATTCAAAACCTCATTTTGACTGCCCCCAGAAGGCAAGTCATCTGGAACATGCAATTTGCTACTAGTCTTTTCCCTTTAGGTTGTACCACAACACTGCTTCCAGTAGTTTCGATTAATCTCGAAAACAAGCCTTTGGCATCTGCAGAGAACAGCATCTATCTCAGCACAGGAAAGAGGTAGGCCAGAATTCAAAACCTCATTTTGACTGCTCCCAGAAGGAAAATCATCTGGAACATGCAATTTGGTACTTGTCTTTTCCCTTTAGGCTGTACCGCAACACTGCTTTCGGTAGTTTTGATTAATCTCGAAATCAAGCCTTTTGCATTTGCAGAGAACTGCATGTATCTCAGCACAGGAAAGAGGTAGACCAAAATTCAAAACCTCATTTTGACTGACCCGAGAAGGCAAATCGTCTGGAACATGCAATTTGGTACTAGCCTTTTCCCTTTAGGTTGTACCACAACACTGCTTTCAGTAGTTTCGATTAATCTCGTAATCAAGCCTTTTGCATCTGCAGCAAACTGCTGGTATCTCAGCACAGGAAAGAGGTAGGCCAGAATTCGAAACTCCATTTTGACTGACCCCAGAGGGCAAATCATCTGGAACATGCAATTTGGTACTAGCCTTTTCCCTTTAGGTTGCACCACAGCATTGTTTTGGTTCTATTCATATTGTCTCAGAAAGGTGGAGTTTGCCTGGGAAGATTACGGCATGTATCTCAGCAGAGGAATGAGGTAGGCCAGAATTCAAAACCTCATTTTGAATGCTCCAAGAAGACAAATCATCTGGAACATGGAATTTGATACTAGCCTTTTCCCTTTAGGTTGTACCACAACACTGCTTTCAGTAGTTTCGATTAATCTCGAAATCAAGCCTTTGGCATCTGCAGAGAACAGCATCTATCTCAGCACAGGAAAGAGGTAGGCTAGAATTGAAAACCTCATTTTGACTGCTCCTAGAAGGCAAATCATCTGGAACATGCAATTTGGTACTAGCCTTTTCCCTTTAGGTTGTACCACAGCACTGTTTTGGTTCTATTCATATTGTCTCAGTAAGGTGGAGTTTGCCTGGGAAGATTACAGCATGTATCTCAGCACAGGAAAGAGGTAGGCCAGAATTCAAAACCTCATTTTGACTGCTCCCAGAAGGCAAATCATCTGGAACATGCAATTTGGTACTAGCCTTTTCCCTTTAGGTTGTGCCACAACACTGCTTTCATTAGTTCCGATTAACCACGAAATCAAGCCTTTGGCAACTGCAGAGAACAGCAGGTATCTCAGCACAGGAAAGAGGTAGGCCAGAATTCAAAACCTCATTTTGACTGCCCCCAGAAGGCAAGTCATCTGGAACATGCAATTTGGTACTAGCCTTTTCCCTTTAGGTTGTACCACAGCATTGTTTTGGTTCTATTCTTATTGTCTCAGAAAGGTGGAGTTTGCCTGGGGAGATTACAGCATGTATCTCAGCACAGGAAAGAGGTAGGCCAGAATTCAAAACCTCATTTTGACTGCTCCCAGAAGGCAAGTCATCTAGAACATTCAATTTGGTACTAGCCTTTTCCCTTTAGGTTGTACCACAACTCTGCTTCCAGTAGTTTCGATTAACCCCGAAATCAAGACTTTGTCATCTGCAGAGAACAGCATGTATCTCAGCACAGGAAAGAGGTAGGCCAAAATTCAAAACCTCATTTTGACTGCCCCCAGAAGGCAAGTCATCTGGAACATGCAATTTGGTACTAGCCTTTTCCCTTTAGGTTGTACCACAACACTGCTTTCAGTAGTTTTGATTTTCCTCGAAATCAAGCCCAGGCAGCCAGGAGGGCCAATGGCATCCTGGCCTGCATCAGGAACAGTGTGGCCAGCAGGAGCAGGGAGGTCATTCTGCCCCTGTACACTGCACTGGTTAGGCCGCACCTCGAGTCCTGTGTCCAGTTCTGGGCCCCTCAGTTTAGGAAGGATGTTGACTTGCTGGAACGAGTCCAGAGAAGAGCAACAAAGTTGGTGCGGGGTTTGGAACATAAGCCCTACGAGGAGAGGCTGAGGGAGCTGGGGTTGCTTAGCCTGGAGAAGAGGAGACTCAGGGGTGACCTTATCACTCTCTACAACTACCTGAAGGGAAGTTGTAGACAGACGGATGTTGGTCTCCCCTCCCAGGCAGCCAGTACCAGAACAAGAGGACACAGTCTCAGGCTGCACCAGGGGAGGTTTAGGTTGGATGTTAGGAAAAAGTTCTATACAGAGAGAGTGATTGCCCATTGGAATGGGCTGCCTGGGGAGGTGGTGGATTCGGCATCATTGGAGGTTTTCAGGAGAAGACTTGATGGGGTGCTTGGTTCCATGGGTTAGTTGTTTAGGTGGGTTGGATTTGTTGATGGGTTGAAACTTGAAGGTGTCTTCCAACCTGGTTTATTCTATGTATTCTATGTGTTCTATGTATTCTATAATCAACGTTTCAGATGGAAATCGACAGATTTGGTCTGGAAATCTTGTGCTGTGATTCTGAACTCTACTGGATTGTCGTGGAAAAGTTGGTTTCTGCTGGTTATGTGATGATTTTGGCAAGAAATCTGCTGGTCTCAGGTTGAACTCTGCTGGTTTCCCATGAAAATCAACAAGTATCAGCTGGAAATCGACAGATCAAATCTTTAAATATGCTGCATTGATTCTGAACTCTACTGGATTGTGGAGCAAAAGTTGGTTTCTGCTTGATATGAAACGATTTTGCTAAGAAATCTCCATGTCTGAGGTTGAACTCTGCTGGTTTCCCATGAAAATCAACAGGTTTCAGATGGACATCGACTGATTGTGTCTGGAAATGTTGTGCTTTAATTCTGAACTCTACTGTATTGTGGAGGAAAAGTTGCTTTCTTCTGGTTATATGTCGATTTAGGTAAGAAATGTTTTTGTTAGATGTTGTAACTGTTGGTTCCTCAGGAAAATCAACAAGTTCCATGTGGAAACAGACAGATTGAGTCTTTAAATATGCTGCTTTGATTCTGAACTGTACTGGATAATGGAGGAAAAGTTGGTTTCAGATGGTTTTGTGTCAATTTAGGTAATAAATCTTTTTGTTAAATGGTGTAACTTCTGGTTCCTCATGAAAATTGACAAGTTTCAGCTTGAAATCAAGAGATTGAGTCTTTAAATATGCTGCTTTGATTCTGAACTCTACTGGATTGTGGTGGATAAGCTGGTTTCTGCTGGTTATGTGTCGATTTAGGCAAGTAATCTGCTTGTCGTGTTGAAATCTGCTCGTTTCCGATGAAAATCAGATAGAATCCAACAGATTGTGTCTAGAAATCCTGTGCTTTGATTCTCAACTCTAGTGGATTGTGGCGGAAAAGGTGGTTTCTGCTGGGTATGTGTTGATTTAGGTAAGAAATCTGCTGGTCTGAGGTTGAACTCTGCTGGTTTCCCATGAAAATCAACAAGTTTCACCAGGAAATCTACAGATTGGGTCTGGAAATCTTGTGCTTTGATTCTGAACACTACTGGATTGTGGTGGAAATGTTGGTTTCTGCTGGTTATATGTCTATTTAGGCAGGAAATCTCCTTGTCTGAGGTTGAAATCAGCTGGTTTCCCATGAAAATCAACAAGTATCAGCTGGAAATCGACAGATTGTGTCTGGAAATGTGCTTTGATTCTGAACTCTACCGGATTGTGGTGGAAAAGTTGGTTTATGCTGGTTATGTGATGATTAAGGCAAGAAATCTGCTTGTCTGAGGTAGAACTCTGCCGGTTTCCCATGAAAATGAACGTTTCAGATGGAAATCGACAGATTTGGTCTAGAAATCTTGTGCTTTGATTCTGAATTCTACTGGATTGTGGAGGAAAAGTTGGTTTCTGTTGGTTCTGTGTTGATTTAGGCAAGATATCTGCATGTCTGAGGTTGAAATCAGCTGGTTTCCCATGAAAATCAACAAGTATCAGGTGGAAATCGACAGATTGGGTCTGGAAATGTTGCGCTTTGATTCTGAACTCTACCGGATTGTGGAGGAAAAGTTGGTTCCTTCTTGTTATATGTCAAATTAGGCAAGTAATCTGTTTATTTGATGTTATAGCTGCTGGTTCCTCATGAAAATCATCAAGTTCCATCTGGAAATAGACAGACTGATTCTTCAAATATGCTGCATTGATTCTGAACTCTATTGGACTGTGGTGGAAAAGTTGATTTCTGCTGGTTATGTGATGATTTTGGCAAGAAATCTGCATGTCTGAGGTTGAAATCTACTGGTTTCCCATGAAAATCAACAAGTTTCAGCTGGAAGTCGACAGATTGTGTCTGGAAATGTTGTGCTTTGATTCTGAACTCTGCTGGATTATGGAGTAAAAGTTGGTTTCGAATGGTTTTGTGTCAATTTAGGTAATAAACCTGTTTGTTAGATGGTGTAACTTCTGGTTCCTCATGAAGATCAACAAGTTTCAGCTTGAAATCAAGAGGTTGAGTCTTTGAATATGCTTCTTTGATTCTGAACTCTACTGGATTGTGGTGGATAAGCCTGTTTCTATTGGTTATGTGTCTATTTAGGCAAGTAATATCCTTCTTGGGTTGAAATCTGCTGGTTTCCCATGAAAATTGACAAGTTTCAGCTGGAAATCGACAGGTTGGGTCTGGAAATCTTGTGCTTTGATTCTGAATTCTACTCTGTTGTGGAGGAAAAGTTAGTTTCTGCTTGTTATGTAGCAATTTAGACAAGAAATCTGCTTGTCTGAGGTTGAACTCTGCTGGTTTCCCATGACAATTAACAATTCAGATGCAAATCAACCGATTGGGTGTGGAAATCTTGTTCTTCGATTCTGATCTCTACTGGATTGTCGTGGAAATGCTGGTTTCTGCTGTTTATGTGTCAATTTAGGCAAGAAATCTGCATGTCTGTGGTTGAACTCTGCTGGTTTCCCATGAAAATCAACAGGTTTCAGAAGGAAACCAACAGATTGTGTCTGGAAATGTTGTGCTTTGATTCTGAACTCTACTGTATTGTGGAGGAAAAGTAGGTTTGTGCTGGTTATGTGACAAATTAGGCAAGAAATCTGCTTGTCTGAGGTTGAACTCTGCTGGTTTACCATGAAAAACAATCTTTCTGCTGGAAATCCACAGATTGGGTCTGGAAATGTTGTGCTTTGATTCTGAACTCTTCTGGATTGTAGTGGAAATGTTGGTTTCTGAGGGTTGATATAGTCAAGTAATCTGCAATCGAACAATAAGAGTTCAGAATCAAATCACAAGATTTCCAGACTCAATCTGTCGATTTCCATATGAAACATGTTTATTTTCATGAGGAACCAGCAGTTTGAACATAGAACAAGGCGATTTTTTGCCTAACTAGTCTCATAACCAGCAGAAACCAAATATTCCACCACAAACCATAAGAGTTCAGACTCCAAGCAGAAGATTTCCAGACCAAATCTATCAATTTCCTGCTGCAACACCTTGATTTTCATGAGGAACCAGCAGTGTCAACATCAGGCAAGCAGATTTCTTACATAAATCCTCACATAACCAGCAGAAACTGTTTCCACCAGAATCCAGTAGAGTTCAGAATTAAAGCACAACATTTCCAGACTCATTCTGCCAATTTCCAGATGAACCATGTTGATTTTCATGAGGAACCAACAGGTTCATCCTCAAACAAGCACATTTCTTACCTAAATCATCACATAACCGTCAGAAACCAACTTTTCCACCACAATCGAGTAGAGTTCAGAATCAAAGCACAAGATTTCCAGTCCAAATCTGTCGATTTTCAGTTTAAACTTGTTGATTTTCACGAGGAACCAGCAGTTTCAACATCGAACAGGGAGATTTCTTACTTAAATCCCTGCATTGACAGCTACAGGCTCTTCAGGAGAGACAGACAAGGAAGAAGGGGTGGAGAGGTGGCCCTGTACACCAGGGAGGCACTAGATGCCATTGAGCTGGTGATCAGGGATCATCAGGTTGAGTGCCTATGGGTGAGAATTAGAGGGAAGGCCAACAGGGCTGACATCCTGGTTGGAGTCTGTTATAGACCACCCAACCAGGAAGAAAAAGTTGATGAAGCATTTTTTAGTCAGCTTAAGGCTGTCTCAGGATTGCCTGACCTTGTTCTCATGGGTGACTTCAACCTGCCTGACATCTGCTGGGAACTCAACACAGCAGAGAGGAGACAGTCTAGGAGGTTCTTAGAGTGCATGGAGGACAGCTTCTTATCCCAGGTGCTGCGTGAGCCTACCAGGGGTAAGGCTATGCTTGACCTCCTCTTCACCAACAGGGCAGGGCTGGTGGGTGATGTGGTGGTCAGAGGCTGTTTAGGGGCCAGCGACCATGAAATAATTGAATTTTCAGTATTCAGGCAAGCTAAGAGGGGCAGCAAGAAGACCTCCACTCTGGACTTCCGGAGGGCAGACTTCAGGTTGCTCAAGGAACTAACTCAGAAGGTTCCTTGGGAAACAGCCCTTAGAAACAAAGGGGTCCAGGAGGGCTGGACCTGCTTCAAGGAGGGACTCTTGAATGCGCAGGAGCAGGCTGTCCCAATGCGCCGGAAGATGAGCCCCGGGGCAGACAGCCAGCCTGGATGGGTGATGAGCTTCTAAAAGAACTAAGGGAAAAAAAGAGGGTGTATCATCTTTGGAAGAAAGATGAGGCAACCCATGAAAAGTTTAAGGATGTTGCTAGGTCTTGTAGGAAGAAAATTTGGGTGGCAAAAGCACATTTGGAGCTTAGACTGGCCTCTGCTGTGAAGGACAACAAAAAGGCCTTCTATAAATACATTAATAGCAAGAGGAAGGGCATGGACAACCTCCACTCCTTGGTGGACATGGGGGGGAACGTTGTAACAAAGGATAAGGAGAAGGCAGAGTTACTTAACACCTTCTTTGCCTCATTTTTTTCTAGCAGGACAGAATGTCTTCCAGACAGCTGGCCTGCAGAACTGGCAGAAGGAGTCAGGGAGCAGCATAGTTTTCCTCTGTTCCAGAATGGGGTAGTTGGCGATCTGCTTAGCCACTTGGATCCCCACAAGTCCATGGGACCAGATGGGATCCATCCTAGGGTGCTGAGAGAGCTGGCAGATGAGCTGGCCAAGCCGCTATCCATCATTTTCCAGCAGTCCTGGCTCACTGGAGAGGTCCCAGAAGACTGGAAGCTGGCCAATGTGGTACCCATCCACAAGAAGAGTCGATTGGATGAGCCAGGGAATTATAGGCCTTTAGCCAGATTTGGCAGCAACGGAGGTGATTGGAATCAATACAGCTGACCAATATGATCAGGTACTGATTCTATTGTTCCAGTATTGCAGGCCTATGGCGCAGGCCTATGGTGAAAGCATGGCACAGTAAAGATGGAAGGAGAGAAGATAGGACAGGCAGAAAAAGAAGAAGTGCATAGCAAGGAAACTGCTACAATTTATATAAACTTGGTGTGCCTTGTTGGCATGGACTCATTGGTTCCCTATGAGTGACCACACATCACACTATTGTAGATTATTGGTCCAACTACTGATGACACGTGAGGTTTGTTGATGCAGGTGCATGTCCTGTTGTCCCAAGATAACTCACTATGTTTCTAGCTACCAGCATCTTGTTTTACAGTGCTGCAGGCACAGCACTGTTTTGGCATACTGGTAGCTGGCTCTGCACTTATGCTGAGCATGGCCTACCACCATGTCAGGCTCTAGGCCTGCACTGCCAGATTGCTCACACCGCTCGTCGCTGGCATTCCCACAAATCCCCCTTTTTGTTTTTGTGAGCAATCTGGTCAAGGGAGTTATTCTCATCCCATACAGGACACTACTTGCATACACAGAAGCAAGCAAGGTAAAGCTAAGCTGTATAGCAAAAGCAAACGTTCTGCAGTGCAGCATGTCCAACAGACTCATGTAACCTGTTGTAAGAGTCTACTCCTGGTGTGACTCAACAAAGATAAAATCACTTGCTGCTTGCCCAGACAGTACCAATCCTGGATGCAAATCACCTTGTGATTGCATCGTGATAACACTGGACTGCAGCTGGCCTACAACAATGACCCAAGGACCCAGCCATCACGCCTTCAAGACAGCTATCAGATACCCCCAGGAAGGGAGGGTGATGAGTCAATGGACTCTCCACCTGTCTCCTGATGTGTGATAAGTGGGTAGGCAGGGAGATGGAGAGGAAGGAGGCGGAGGCCCCCCCCCACTCCATCCAGACCACTGTCCAAACTCACATGAATACACAAAAAAGACTTCCTGGGGAACGATATCAGGACACTTATGATTTCCTGGCTCCTGAATTCCTGAGGGACAATGCTTGGACACATAGCTAAGGACTAAAAACTGTATAAAAGACTTGACCACTACTGGCTCAGTAGGAAGAAAAACGCGGAGGAAGAAAAACGCAGAGAGAGAAAAACGCTGAAGGAGGACCATGCTGCTGAGAAGGAAGGAAGCAGACTGAACCCTTTCTCCGTGTCCTAAGTCCTGCTTGCTGCTACTCGTGGAGCTGACCCATGCTGCCCAGAGGGACCTCATCTATTCTCCAGCCAAAGCCTCAGCACCCTTTCTCTACAGACCCAGGCTGCCCAGAGGGATCACATCGCATCTCCAGCCAAAGCCTCAGCACAAACCCAGCACCTCATGCAGCACCTTGCCTCCACAGACTCAAACTGTCTTGGGGTGGGTGAGGGGTGTGGTAATGTAACTCTTCTCTCTCTTCTCTCTCTCCCTCTCTATCTTCTCCCTCTCCCCTTCTTATTTCCATTTTATTTATGTAATAAACAGTCTAGCTGTTGATATTTTGGCCTCGTTTGTGCCAATTAATTTCACAGCACGGGAATATTCAAAAGAACTAGTCTCCTTCCCTCTCCGGACCGAGACACCTGTACAAGGCACAAAGCTTAAGTTGAACTAGTTACAACATTCTAACAGAGCTGGCATAATACATGGTCAAAGGCAACAGAGATTGTAAAGAAGAACTTAGAACTTGATAGTTCCGATCTTTACATTTCACTCCTCTTATTGACAGAGAAGACTTGATTATGCCTGAACACATTGCATACAGAGATCAAGGCACAAATGTAATCCTTAGCACTGTCTTTTACAATCTGACTTAGGGTTATGTTGCATCTTTATTTTCTCTAGGATGGTCAAAAATCATGAATTGTTTAATGGTAGCAAGATTTCTTTAATCTGTAATGGTAGATCTGGCCAGGCTCTAGCTTCACAGACAGAAAACTTGCAGGCAAACAGCAAAAGCAAAAAGAGCTTCATTGCTTTGCCCAATATAAAATTACACATAATAATGTGTTTTTGCTCATCCTAGTAATTCTAATCTCTTAATGTTCACACAACAGTTAAGCAGTCACAATGCTCGGTTATAAGTTAGATGCTTTCTGTTGACTTCTTGGATCATCGTGACAGTCGTTGAGGTCAGTGCTAGGCAGGTTTGCTGATTGTCGTTTTCATGACAGTTGTGCTGTGTGTCTTGTGGTGAGAGGGTTACAGCACTTCTAGGGTTGATGTTTCTAGGGTTACAGCATCTCTAGGGTTACCATGAGCTAATTTTTTGCTATGGTGTATTCTCTCTTTCCCCCCTGTGGTGGTTTAGGCTGGGTGCTGGCCCAGATGCCACTGCGCAGGCCACACCTGGGAGGTCCCAAGGGGTGGGCCCAGCCCAGGGGGTGGTCACAGGGACCAGGTATTCCATTCCCATAATGCCCTGCTCCCCTATAAGAAGGCCATGCGGGGTCTTCACTTCCTCTTTCGTCCCCTGCTGCTGCCTAGGTAAAATGGAGTGAGCCGCCTCCCTTGGGCCTCCTCAGGCCCAAGGCTGGGTTGGGGGGGGGAGGAAAGAGCCCTGGGGGGGTTTGGGTGTACCCCCAGGTGGGGATGGGATGTTCTTGGGTATGTTCTGGGATCTCTCTCTTTGTCATGGTGCTTGTGGGTCTCTGTAAAACTTTCATTGTTGTTTGTTATTGTTTTCCTATTTAAACTTTCCATCACTTTTGCAATCCGTTTGCCTGAGTCGTTATTTCTGCCTGTGGTGGGGAGGGCACCTGCCCCAACCCATTACACCCCCTTTTTCCTTTTTTTTTTTTTTTTTTTGCGAAATGTAAAGATGAAACTTCATCCCCTAGGATGTCTGCGTGCAGAGGCACATTTAGTTAACAAGAGAGAAGACAAAGTTATCAAACAACCATAATATTCAGGCCTAATTTGCATGGTGCCATGGTACATTTTTCTGAATGATGTTTGTGATCCCAGATAATCCACGTTCAGCTTCATGGGCAATGATGTGTCCTCATGGTCTTGATTCTTCTGCCATTGTTCATTGCGATGGTCACAAGTAGCAGGAAAGAAGGCTCCAGGTGACCTAATTGTGGCCATCCAGTATCTGGAGAGAGCCTACAAGAACGCTGGGGAGGGACATCCTAGCATGTCAGGAAATGACAGGACTGAGGAGAATGGAATAAGACTGGGGATGGGAAGAGTCAGACTGGATGTGAGGAAGAAATTCTTCACCGTGAGAGTGGTGAAGCCCTGGAATGGGTTGTCCAGGGAGGTGGCCGAGGCCCCATGCCTGGAAGTATTCGAGACCAGGCTGGACGAGGCTCTAGCCTGCCTGACCCAGTGTGAGGAGTCCCTGCCCATGGCAGTGTGGTTGGAACTAAATGATCCTTGTGGTCCCTTCCAACCCTGACTCATTCTACAAGTCTATGATTCCACATTTTGTGTAACTAATTATTTGTTTGTTTTTGATGTGAGCTATTGTCAATTTTTAAATTAATTTTCTGCTTTATATTTTAATATTTTAAAATATCTTTTTAATAAATCTGTTTCATTTTGTTTTATTTCATTATGTATATTATTTTTGTTTTCTAAGTTTAATTTGAATATGTCTTTTCCACTATTTTACATGGCTTTAATTGTTTTGTTCAATTTTTAACTTCTTTTTATTTCAATTTATTTCTTGTAAATTATTTTTATATGTTTTCTGTTTAATTCTAACTTGGTTCATTTTATTTTGTATTGTATTTTGAATGTATTTCTTTTATTATGTATTATTTTTTCTTGTTATTTATCATTTTTAGTTACCATTTTCTATACTGAATTTATTAATTATTTTTATATGTTTACTATTTTTATTTTTAATCTAATTCCCTTGTTTAATCTTTAATTAATTTTGTATTCTGTTATTTGGGTTTTTTAATTTATTTTGTATTTTGTTTGTTTGATTATTTTTATACCATTTTAATGTATTTTTATTTTTCCCATTTTATTTCATTTTTCCTCTATACTGTTTAATTATTTTTTGTTAATTTGTGTTGTTAATTGTAACCTAATTTTGACATATTTATTTTATATTCTGGTTTTTTTGTTACTAACTAATCTAACTTTTATATGGTTTCTAATTAATTTTTGTTATTTTTGTATTTTATTTTAACTTTGTTGTTGTTCTTTAAATTTTTATTATTATTTTTAACTTGCTACTTGTCATTTTTAAATTTATTTCTTATTTACTTTCTTTATTATTATTTTTAATTTGTTATTGCAATTTTTTAATCTGCATTTTAATTTGTTATTCTAATAAATTTTTTATTTTTAATTTTTAATGCATTTTTTATCTAGTATTTAATCTTTTATTTTGTCTGATGTTATATTCTTTAATTATTTTTCATTTTACATGTTTAGTTCATTTAGTCTATTTTCTATTTCAATTTGTATTTTTGCTTTTTTATTATATTTTGTAACCTACTTTTCTATTAATTCTTTTTTAACATTGTAGATGTTAACTTTCTTGATGTCTTCTTATTATAGAGTTTTTGTGTTAATCTAGTAGTCTTGATAATCCTTATTTTTATTTATTGCTAACAATTCTTATGTTTTTGTTAACAGCTATTTTTGTCAGTAATCCTTATGATTTTTTAGCCTGTCATATTTTGTTTTTAATATTTTTATTTTTATTGCTGCTCTTCTTGTTTATTATTCTGTTATTTAGTACTCTATTTTGGTATTTAGTACTCTATTTTTTTTTATCCAGAGTTTTTGTACTTTTGTTATATTTTGGTATGTTTAAATTTTTTCTTTGCACTTGTTACCTTTTTGTTTACCATTTAAAAATTTTTTGTTCTTTGAACTTGTTACCTTTTTTGTTCACCATTTTTTTTTTTTTTTTAATTTTTATTTTTTGTAGTCTATGTCTAAGAAGGAAATCTAAAGACATTAGCTAAAGAATACCTTAGAAAATGAATACCTATTCACTACAAACCTTAACATTATTACAATATTACATGGAGCTCCTTTGAAATGCCGAGGCACACAACTAAGAAGGTTCGAACCAAAAGAAATCTTACAAGGTGAACTCATCACTAAGTCCTTACACCTTAGTACAATTATTTTGTATTAACTACCTATAAGTACCAAATGCGTACCATTCATTATGCTAACCAGGAAAACTTAGCAAAACTCTAAATAACAAATCTCTTGAGGACATTGCAATCAGAAATGAAGAAATGAGTTCTGGAACTTTAGATCAGAGCAGAGCTTTTGTCAGCAAGAGTCGTACCAGAAAATTCTCCTTTGTCTAGGGGTGGGGGTAGGGGTGGGGGTGGCTAGCAAGGTGTGCCCTAGTTGCTATTGTTTTTCTGTATGAGGGTCTTAACAACTTGCAGCCTATTTTGTCTGAGCAACCATTGTCCCACCCATACTGAATTATCTGTTTTCCATTTTAATTTGCTGACCAGTAGCCGCTACATAAAAGGAAGAAAAACAAATTTTTACTCCTAGCTGACTTAAGGCATGTCAGCCCATTAGAGCAACTGGAAGGGCTAACACAGACGGTGTTACAGTGACTGATTTGCAGTTATTAAAGCTAATTGCACTGGCTCTTTGCTAACCCAGGTCATGTGGATACCTTTTAATCCTATAACTTCAGCATTTACCATGAGCATTGGCTAGTGAACATTCCATTTATGACGAGGCATAATGATGACATCGTCTCCAGTATCCACAATCATTGAAATCTGTATAATTTGCCCACAAGGGTGTCTGACAGATACAATCTGTTCCAGTTTTCCCTTTTGGATTTCTAGGGCCAATGAGGTATCAGGCATATCGGTGGAACCCAAGCCTTCTTTGCTCTCAGAATCCTGTTAGAAATTTAGGCACTCAGGACTCAAATGATATTAGCTGAACAATTTCTGTCGCAACAAGAGTGCTAACAGGAGAGGTAATGGTATAGAGCATAATTTTCATAGCCCAGTCATAATCAGAATGTATTGAACCAGGAATTGTAAGGATGCCCTGCCTAGAGGTAGAGAACCTGCCAAGTAACAGAGCACAGGGTCTGTGACCCAAAGGACTGTATCAATTGAACTCGACAACACTTTGTGGAATCAAAGGTGGTATGCGGCTGTTGGTAGTTCTGCTAGATGCTGTCAGAGAGAGGATGGCTGCAAGGGGGAGGCGCGGTCCAAGCATCCTGTTTTGGGGTCGTCGCGGGGTATCTTCGCGCTGCTGGAGCAATCTCCCTGCCTATGACAATCTAGAGTAAAATGATTAGATCTGTGACAGTGGACACTTTCGAGACTGTCCAGCAGTCAGGCAGTTTTGATTTAAAGTACCTATGTTTCCCAGAAGCACAATGATTTCAATCCAGGTTGTTTCCCTTGTGCAGTGGTCATGCTTCTATGGCTGTGGTGAGGTACAATGCTGTTTATCGATGCTTCCTTCATTGTTGCGTCCTTCGTTGGACAGCAGCCATAATCAACAAGTGGCTTAGAGGCTGGTGCAGACAAAAGAATTTTGGGTTTTTTGATCTTGGTAAAATTTCTACTGCACCAGGCCACCTGGCAACAGATGGAGTACATCTGTCCCAAAGAAGGGGAAAGGTCACAGTATATGAGAATGGCCTGTCCCCCAAAGGTAAAAAGATTCTGGGGAGGGAACTGGCAGCTCTCATCGACAGGGCTTTAAACTAGTTTCGAAGGGGGTAGGGGCTGAAACTAGTCCCCTCAGGCAAGAGTCTGGGGGCAGTAAGCTAGGGTCACAGGCCAAACCAGCAGCCCAGCTGAGGTGCATGTACACTAATGCACGAAGCATGGGAAACAAACAAGAGGAGCTGGAAGCCTTGTTGCAGCAGGAAAGTTATGACGTAGTTGCCATCACAGAGACGTGGTGGGATAGCTCACATGACTGGAGTGCTGCAATTGATGGCTACAGGCTTTTCAGGAGAGATAGACAAGGAAAAAGGGGTGGAGGGGTGGCCATGTACATCAGGGAGGCACTAGATGCCATTGAGCTAGAGATTAGGGACAATCAGGTTCAATGCTTGTGGGCAAGAATTAGAGGGAAGACCGGTAGGGCAGACATCCTGGTTGGAGTCTGTTATAGACCACCCAACCAGGAGGATGATGTCGACGAAGCATTCTATAGACAGCTTAAGGCTGTCTCAAGATCTCCTGACCTTGTCCTTATGGGCGACTTCAACCTGCCTGACATCTGCTGGGATCTCAACACAGCAGAGAGGAGGCAGTCTAGGAGGTTCTTAGACTGCATGGAGGACAGCTTCTTATCCCAGGTGCTGCGTGAGCCTACCAGGGGCAAGGCTTTGCTTGACCTTCTCTTCACCACCAGGGAAGGGCTGGTGGGTGATGTGGTGGTCGGAGGCCGTTTAGGGGCCAGTGACCATGAAATAATAGAATTTTCGGTATTTGGTCAAACTAAGAGGGGCAGCAAGAAGACCTCCACTCTGGACTTCCGGAGGGCGGACTGCAGGTTGCTCAAGGAAATAATTCAGAGGGTTCCTTGGGAGAAAGCCCTTAAAAATAAAGGGGTCCAGGAGGGCTGGACCTGCTTCAAGAAAGAACTGATGAAGGCTCAGGAGCAGGCTGTGCCAATGTGCCGGAAGAGGAGCCGCCGGGGCAGACGGCCAGCCTGGCTGTGTAATGAACTTTTAATAGAACTAAGGGAAAAAAAGAGGGTGTATCATCTTTGGAAGAAAGGGGAGGCAACCCATGGAATGTTCAAAGAGGTTGCTAGGGCATGTAGGAGGAAAATTAGGGAGGCAAAAGCACATTTGGAACTTGAACTGGCCTCTGATGTGAAGGACAAAAAAAAGTCCTTCTACAAATATATTAATAGCAAGAGGAAGGGCAGGGACAACCTCCACTCCTTGGTTGACATGGAGGGAAATGTTGTAACACAGGATGAGGAAAAGGCAAAGGTACCTCAATTTTTACTAGCTGGAAAGAACATCTACCAGACAGCTGGCCTGCAGAGCTGGCAGAGGGAGCCAGGGAGCTGCATGGTTTCCCTGTGTTCCATGAGCAAGTGATAGGAGCTCTCCTCAGCAGCTTAGACCCCCACAAGTCCATGGGACCAGATGGGATCCATCCTAGGGTGCTGAGAGAGCTGGTAGATGAGCTGGCCAAGCCACTCTCCATTATTTTTAATCAGTCCTGGCTCACTGGAGAGATCCCAGATGACTGGAAGCTGGCCAACGTAGTACCCATCCACAAGAAGGGCCGGTTGGATGAGCCAGGGAATTACAGGCCTGTCAGCCTGACCTCAGTGCCAGGAAAGATTATGGAGCAGGTCATCCTGAGTGCAATCACACAACACTTAGAGGATGGCCAAGGGATCAGGCCCAGCCAGCATGGGTTTAGGAAGGGCAGGTCCTGCCTGACCAACCTGATCTCCTTCTATGATCAGGTGACCCGCCTGGTGGATGTGGGGAGGCCTGTGGATGTAGTGTACCTGGACCTCAGCAAGGCCTTTGACACCGTTCCCCATAGCAAACTCCTGGCCAAGCTGTCAGCCCATGGCTTGGATGGGAGCACACTGCGATGGGTTAGGAACCGGCTGGAGGGCCGAGCCCAGAGAGTGGTGGTGAATGGTGCCACATCCAGCTGGCAGCCAGTCACCAGTGGTGTGCCCCAGGGATCAGTACTGGGCCCCATGCTCTTTAACATCTTTATTGATGATCTGGATGAGGGCATTGAGTCCATCATCAGTAAATTTGCTGACAACATCAAGCTGAGGGCAGGAGTTGATCTGCTGGAGGGTAGAGAGGCTCTGTAGAGGGACCTCGACAGGCTGGGCAGATGGGCAGAGTCCAACGGCATGAGATTTAACACATCCAAGTGCCGGGTTCTGCACATTGGCCTCAGCAACCCCATGCAGAGCTACAGGCTGGGGTCAGAGTGGCTGGAGAGCAGTCAGGCTGAGAGGGACCTGGGGGTGCTAGTCGACGGTAGACTGAACATGAGCCTGCAGTGTGCCCAGGCAGCTAAGAGGGCCAATGGCATCCTGGCCTGCATCAGGAACAGTGTGGCCAGCAGGAGCAGGGAGGTCATTCTGCCCCTGTACACTGCACTGGTTAGGCCACACCTTGAGTCCTGTGTCCAGTTCTGGGCCCCTCAGTTTAGGAAGGATGTTGACTTGCTGGAGCGTGTCCAGAAAAGGGCAACAAAGTTGGTGAGGGGTTTGGAACATAAGCCCTACGAGGAGAGGCTGAGGGAGCTGGGGTTGCTTAGCCTGGAGAAGAGGAGACTGAGGGGTGACCTTATTACTCTCTACAACTACCTGAAGGGAGGTTGTAGACAGACGGATGTTGGTCTCTTCTCCCAGGCAAGCAGTACCAGAACAAGAGGACACAGTCTCAGGCTGCGCCAGGGGAGGTTCAGGCTGGATGTTAGAAAAAAGTTCTATACAGAAAGAGTGATTGCCCATTGGAATGGGCTGCCTGGGGAGGTGGTGGAGTCGCCATCACTGGAGGTTTTTAGGAGAAGACTTGATGGGGTGCTTGGTGCCGTGGGTTAGTTGCTTGGGCCGTGTTGGATTGGTTGATGGGTTGGACGCGATGATCTTGAAGGTCTCTTCCAACCTGGTTTATTCTATGTATTCTATGTATTCTATGTTGTTGCGTCCAGCAGTCATGAGACAGTGGCATCTGTTGACCCTCTGCTTGCTGACATGGGTTGAAAGTCAGTCTTAGAATGTAGCTTTTTTGCAATCAGGATATCATCCATAGACTTACAGGTGTGAAAGTCACAATAAGGCTATCTAAATGAGAGCAAAAGCCAAACCAGAGAATTCTGGCATGCCTGGGGCTGTGCATTGATACCGGTGGGTGGAGTCTGCCTTAATCGATGACTTTGTAGGCGTAGGCTTTGTTGAAAGCTCCGGATGTAAGTGAATTGTAAGGAAACAATCTTTCAGATGAATAATAATCAGGTCCCAATTTGAGGGGACTGGAGTTGGAAGGCAAGGTTGCAAGGCACCCATCTCCTCCAGGATCGAGGTGATTGCTCTCAGACCATGTAATAAACACCATTCGCTAACAGAAGTGACAAAAGGGATTAACAAATGCGCTGGAAACAACTGATTGGTTACAGCAGTTGTGTATCCTGACTGTAACCCATAGGGAGCTATGGCTTGTCTAGCTTCCATTAGCATTTGTCAGTCCAGAGATTGTTACATTCATTGTTGACCTGTACCACAGGAAATGCATATACAGGCTGTGACTACATTTCCCACAATACCTTTCCACCAACGCAATGGGACAGTTCCCATCCCACCCACCCCCCGATGGTCCCATTGGGACTCGATTAGAACTGCTGTTGAAGTGCGGTTGAGAATGTCTCTTTGTTGAGAATGTCTGGAATGTAGGAGGCGGGGGGGTGTAGCACAGCTGAAACTGCTTGAGGGGAAGGGACCGCTGGTGCAGGCCGCTCCTTCTGGGGTCGCTGGCATGGGCGCTGGTGTTGATATGAAGCAGTCTGGGTCGCGTCGGTCGGTGCTGTCTTGTTCGTAGTCTCCAGTGGCCGCGGGGGCTTGCAGGAGTTGTTGCCAAGAGGACTGCCGGGACGGGGGGAGGGTGGGCCCCGCCGGGATGGGCCCCGCCAAGATAGGCGCTGCTGGAATGGGCACCGCTGGAATGGGCACCACTGGAATGGGCGCCACCGCTGCTGGTAGGAGCCACTGCCGGGGTGGCCGGGGCGCGGTGGTGAGTGGTGCAGTCGTGAGCCTGCAAGAGCTGCATATTTTTTTTTCTTTTCAGAGGAGTTGTAAACTCGGCAATGTCCGGTCTCCCGGTACCGGTCCTCCCATCTTCCAAGTCCAAGCCGTCGCTGGTGGCATTAGAGGAAGATGTTCATGATGAAGGGGAACGAAAACGCTGAACCACAAGCTTCGCTGCCTTTTTATGGCTTTTTCTCTGCTTGGGGCAGGCAGCAGTGGTGGCAGCTAATAAAGACGGCGTGGTCGCCAAGATGGCGGACATGGCATGCCGTGCAATTTGTGCTGTGTAGCAACCCCCATTTTGATTTCTCATGCCTTATTCGGCCAATCAGGATTCACTTCTGCCGCCATTGACGTGGCAGGAGCAGGTTTTTCCGTGCAAAAGAATGGTAGTAAGAGAGCCGCGATTCATGTAGAGAAGAGTAGCAGGCAATTGAAATTGTGCGGATGCTGGCGGACAGTATGCAGGGAGAGAGGAGGGGGGCGGAGGGCGGGGGATGCCTTCCGAATCTCCCTTGTTCGCCGCTGCAGCTGAGTCGAAAGTAAACTGCTCTGCTTTCATTGATTGCAATGTACGTGACAGTCCGTCACACGGTGCTATTGCGAAGAGCTTCTGTTTAAGTATTCAAGCACCTCATCCCACAGCTGGGCTGCAATCTCGTCCCGCGCTTCGGAAGTAAAAGCGTAATTGCCATGGGGTTCATTCCACGCACAGGCTAATAGCCCGTTAAAGATCCCAGAATCGCCAGTAATGCCTCTCACAGAGAGAATAAGTTGGAGGGTGTTTTTGCACAGCCTCTTCTGTTTCACAGAGTGCTTCCCCTTCCCCCCCCAGCCGCTCGCCGGACCCAGGCGAGATTCACTTCCATTGTGAGCACGCGCTCCTTATTTTTCAGCACCAGGGCAGTTCTGTGTGTGGCCAGACTTCCATATCACTTGGACGTACCTCTTTATGCTGAGTCATGCAGCATCAGGGGCCGAGGATCCCAATCCACGTTGGGCACCAGATTTAGCCAGATTTGGCGGCGACGGAGGTGATTGGAGTCAACACGGCTGACAATGTGATCGGGTATTGATCCTTTATTGTTCCAGTATTGCAGGCCTATGGCTCAGGCCTATGGTGAAAGCATGGCACAGTAAAGCATGGAAGGAGAGGAGATAGGACAGGCAGAAAAAGAAGAAGAAGTGCATAGCAAGGAAACTGCTACAATTTATATAAACTTGGTGTGCCTTGTTGGCATGGACTCATTGGTTCCCTATGAGTGACCACACATCACACTATTGTAGATTATTGGTCCAACTACTGATGACATGTGAGGTTTGTTGATGCAGGTGCATGTCCTGTTGTCCCGAGATAACTCACTATGTTTCTAGCTACCAGCGTCTTGTTTTAGTTACAGTGCTGCAGGCACAGCACTGTTTTGGCATACTGGTAGCTGCACTTATGCTGAGCATGGCCTACCACCATGTCAGGCTCTAGGCCTGCAATGCCAGATTGCTCACACTGCGCATACCTGGCATTCCCACAGCTAGCACCAAATTGCATGTTCCGAATGATCTGCCTTCTGGACTCAGTGAAAATGAGCATTTGAATTCTGGCCTACCTCTTTCCTGTGCTGAGAAACATGCTATAATGTGCAGTGGCAAACTGCACTTTTCTGAGAGAATTCGAATATAAGAAAAACATTGTTGGGGTAAAACCCAAAGGGAAAAGGCAAGCACCAAATTGCATGTTCCAAATCATCTGGCTTCTGGAGTCAGTGAAAATGAGCATTTGAATTCTGGCCTACCTCTTTCCTGTGCTGAGATACATGCTGTACTCTGCAAATGCAAAATGATTCGAGATTAATCGAAACTGATGAAAACAGTGTTGGGGCAATACCTAAAGGGAAAAGGGTAGCACCAAATTGCATGTTCCAAATGATTTGCCTTCTGGAGTCACTGAAAATGAGCATTTGAATTCTGGCCTACCTCTTTCCTGTGCTGAGATACATGCTGTATTCTGCACAGGCAAACTGCACTTTTCTGAGTCAATTGGAATATTACCAAAACATTGTTGGGGTAAAACCTAAAGGGAAAAGGCTAGCACCAAATTGCATGTTCCAAATGATTTGCCTTCTGGAGTCAGTGAAAATGAGCATTTGAATTCTGGCCTACCTCTTTCCTGTGCTGAGATACATACGGTACTCTGCAGTGGCAAACTGCACTTTTCTGAGACAATTCGAATATAAGCAAAACATTGTTGGGGTAAAACCTAAAGAGAAAAGACTCGCACCAAATTGCATGTTCTAGATGATCTGCCTTCTGGAGTCAGTGAAAATGAGCATTTGAATTCTGGCCTACCTCTTTCCTGTGCTGAGATACATGCTGTTCTCTGCAGAGGCAAAATGCGTGATTTCGAGATTAATCGAAACTAATGAAAACATTGCTGGGGTAAAACCTAAAGGGAAAAGGCTAGCACCAAATTGAATATGTTCCAAATGATTTGCCTTCTGGAGTCACTCAAAATGATCATTTGAATTCTGGCCTACCTCTTTCCTTTGCTGAGATACATGCTGTACTCTGTATTGGCAAATTGCACTTCTCTGAGCCAATTTGAATATAACCAAAGCATTGTTGGGGTAAAACCTAAAGGGAAAAGGGTAGCACCACATTGCATGCTCCAAATGATCTGGCTTCTGGAGTCAGTGAAAATGAGCATTTGAGTTCTGGCCTACCTCTTTCCTGTGCTGAGATACATGCTGTACTCTGTATTGGCAAATTGCATTTCTCTGAGCCAATTTGAATATAACCAAAGCATTGTTGGGGTAAAACATAAAGGGAAAAGGGTAGCACCACATTGCATGTTCCAAATGATCTGGCTTCTGGAGTCAGTGAAAATGAGCATTTGAGTTCTGGCCTACCTCTTTCCTGTGCTGAGATACATGCTGTAATCTACAGTGGCAAACTGCACTTTTCTGAGACAATTTGAATATAACCAAAACATTGTTGGGGTAAAACCTAAAGGGAAAAGGGTAGTACCAAATTGTATGTTCCAAATCATCTGGCTTCTGGAGTCAGTGAAACTGCGCATTTGAATTCTGGCCTACCTCTTTCCTGTGCTGAGATACATGCTGTACTCTGCAGATGCAAAATGCTTGATTTTAAGATTAATCGAAAGTAACGAAAATATTGTTGGGGTAAAACCTAAAGCGAAAAGGCTGGCACCAAATTGCATGTTCCAAATGATCTCCCATCTGGAATGAGTGAAAATGAGCATTTGAATTCTGGTCTACCTCTTTCCTATGCTGAGATACATGCTCCCTAGGGAGGTCCCAGCTCTGGATCCCAAGCAGATCCTGAGCTCTTGCCTCTGGGCAGTTTCTGACTGGCCTTCAGGCAGTTCCCCAGCTCTGGCTCCTCGGAATTCCCAGCTCTGGATTTCAGGCACTTTCTGAGCTCTGGATCCCAGACAGCACCGAAGCTCTGGTTCCTGGGCATTTCCCTGATCTGGGTCTCAAGCAGATCCCCACCTCTGAGTTCTGGCCAGAAAAAGAGTGAGGAAGAAAGTGTAGAAAGAAGTTGAATTCTGTAGGTCTTAGGAGGTACAGAAGGCTCTTAGGGTAAACTCTTCCCCACTAACAAACCCAGGAGGCCCTTTCACTGAAACCTTGGCCTAGGGCAGCTTGGACACAGGTTTACTCAGTGCGAGTGAGCCCTTGTAGGGCAGTCCTGGTTTGCCCACAGTGCCAGGAAAGGCTGCTGTGATATTTCCCTTAGTCACCCAGGGGACTGCTATTTATTCCCTTGTCATTTATGTGGAACAACCTGAATCTACTTGATTTTTCTCCCCTCCTCTCACTGCTAATGCTCTGAATGACCTTTATGAAGTTGTTTGTACTTCAAAACCACAAAGGTGCTGAAGTCAGAGGCACAAAACCACAAAGAACACTTCTCTCTGAGGAATGGAAGGGCGAGAGCAAGTGGGGAGCAAGGTGCTGCCAAATTCCACCAGCTGTTTGCTGAATTCCATGCCAAGTGATTTTCTTGCTGTGCAGAACAAGTTTTCCTCCCCTCCTTCAAAGGAATGCAGAGATGGGAAGTGGGCATTTGATGGAACTGGGTGGTGTGGTCGATGTGCTGGAGGGAAGGGAGCTCACCCAGAGGGACCTGGGCAGGCTGCAGATCTGGGTCATCAACTTCAGCAAAGTGCAAGGCTCTGCCCCTGGGTTGGGGGAATCCCAAGCATAAATCCAGGATGGACAGAGGATGGATGGAGAGCAGTCCTGTACAGAAGGACTTGGGGGTGCTTGGTGAAGAGCACTGAGCGCTGCCAGCCCAGCTCCAGCCTGTCCTGGGCTGATCCCCAGCAGTGTGGGCAGCGGGGGCAGGGAGGGGATTCTGCCCTTCTGCTGTGCTTTGCTGAGACCTCCCCCTGAAGTGCTGGAGCCAGCTCTGGAGTCCTCAACACAGCCAGGGACCTGTTGGAGCAGAGCCAGAGCCACAGCAATGCTGGCAGGGCTCGAAGCCCTCTGCTGTGAGGCCAGGCTGAGAGAGTTGGGGTTGTGCCGCCTGGAGAAGAGAAGGCTCCAGGGAAACCTTCTGGTGGCCTCTCAGTGCTGAAAGGAGCAGACTTCTGAGCAGTGCCTCTTGTGACAGGACAAGAAGTGATGGTTTGAACTGAGAGAGGGAGATTTAGGCTGGAGAGAAGAAGGAATTTTTTATGCCAAGGGTGGTGAGAGCCTGTCCCAGGTTGCCCAGAGAGGTGGGAGGTGCCCCATGGCTGGAACCATCCCAGGTCAGCTGGTTTGGGGCTGTGACCACCCTGGTCTAGTTGCAGCTGTCCCTGCTGGCTGCAGGGGGTTTGGACTGGGTGAGCTGGAGAGGTTCCTTCCAAGCCAAGGCATTCTGGGACTGTACAATTGGTGGGTGCATGCTGAAATCTTTCACATTAAACAAGAGTGGAAGTTGTTCTTGATCTCATTCAGTAGAACTCAGGACTTTTTATCACAGGGTGTGGAATCACAGCCATGTATCCAGAACATTCAGCAGCAGCAAAGATTTTCCCCCTTGCTCTTTTACAATACCTGCCACCCACCCCTTTCCTCCCACTCACTTCCCATCTTCATCCTGGATATGACCTTTCTGGTGCCTGGGGTTGTTCAGTCTGAAGAATAGAAGGCTCCAAGGATACCTTCTTGTGGCCTTCCAGTATCTGAAGAGGGCTACAAGAAAGCTGGGGAGGGACTGTTTAGGGTGTCAGGGAGTGATAGGACTGGGGGGGGATGGAACAAAACTAGAGGAGGGGAGATTTAGATTAGCCATTAGGAAGACATTTTTGCCCATGAGGGTGGTGAGAGCCTGGCACAGGTTGCTCAGGGAGGTAGTGGAAGCCTCATCCCTGGAGGTTTTGAAGGCCAGGCTGGATGTGGCTGTGAACAACCTGCTCTAGTGTGAGGTGTCCCTGCCCGTGGCAGGGGGTTGGGAACTGGCTGATCCTTGAGGTCCCTTCCAACCCTGACAGTTCTGTGATCCTGTGAAACTCAATGGCTCTCATGTGCCCTGTGAGTTCAGCCTCAGATGGCTCTCAGCTGCACTGCAGGTTAGGGTTTCTCACAGACAAATGCAGGAGATTGCTCTTTAACTCCTATTTGAGTGTTCATTAGAGATGCAGTTTCTGTCCTCACATCAGTCCTCTGCTACCAAAAGCTTTACCAGCACAGCATCGAGAGGGAGCTGGACACAGGGCTGAGGAGGGGCTATAAAGTCCTTCTGCTTGTGGCCTCACCTTTTTGTTTTGGCATTGCCCAGATCAGCCAAGTCCACTGAACACTCAGGACAGTGGATACTCACCTGAAACCACCCTCAGCCTCCAGAGTTTTCTGCTGAGTTATTACTGTCTCCTGGGAAGATGCTTCAAAGGCTGAAGAAAACTGCAGAGCTTTTAACAGGATTTCATTTCCTTCACCGTCAGTAGACTATTCCCCAGACTCTAGAAGAATAAACCTCCTGCATGCTTTGCCCCGGCATGCATTAATGACCTCTTCTGAAAGATCTGACACGTGCCAACACAGCTCCAGAGTCACTGAATGGTTTGGGGCTGACTGCAGGGGCATTGGACTAGATGAGCTTGAAAGGTCCCTTCCAACCCAGCCTAACCCATGCCATGACTTCTGGTTCTCCTGCTGGCACTAAGACCTCAGCAATAAAAGCCCTGGGACAGAACAAGTTGTGTGAGATGCATCAAACAAAACTCTGCACCAGCTTCCTCTTTTGGGGCCCTGCTTTTTAATTCATAGATTCACAGAATGGTTTGGGTTGGAAGGGACCTTAGAGATCATCCAGTTCCAGCCCCCTGCCACAGGCAGGGACACTTCCCACCAGCACAGGTTGCTCAAGGCCTCATCCAGCCTGGCCTTAAACACCTCCAGGGAGGGGGCATCCACAGCCTCCCTGGGCAGCCTATTCCAGAGTCTCCTCACCCTCACTGCAAAGAATTTCTTCCTACTCTCCCATCTCAATCTCCCCTCCTCAAGCTTCAATCCATTGCTTCTCATCCTGTCACTACAACTCCTTGTAAAGTCCCTTCCTGGCTTTCTTGTAGGCCCCCTTCAGGGACTGGAAGGCTGCTATAAGGTCTCCCCAGTATTTCTAAGCTCCTGTCAGTGACCTTAAACCATCTTGACCTCAGCCTTGCTGGCTGTGAATCCCTTCATGAGGTGAGGACTGTGTTATTCTAGAGCTCTCTGTGTCCTTGCCTTGCACACACTCTGCTCCAGACTCATTTCTGTAAACAGCTGGAAGAAAGGCTGAGGGAGAGACTTTTTTTCCCCATAAAACTCTCTAAGAGCAAAGCTCTTGTCCTGAGGAACCTCCTGAGGTTGGCAAGGATGCTCTGCCAAAGCAAAGGTCCCTCCACTCTCAGCTGAGGCAGACAACAAATCTCAGGGCTGTGAGCTTCTTGCTCCTTTTTCTGAGAGCACTCAGCAAGAAAGAATAATCCTAGTGGTCCCCAAAGCTCATTCAAACCTCTGGCTGTTCCATAAGGAAATGGGGGGCCAGGGGCTGCCTCTGCAGCCAAACTGCTCAGGTCATGTATAAAACACTGCCCACAGGGAGTGTAACAGAATCAGCAGTGTGTGACACACTGTGCCTCTGGACCGGGCCCTGGGGAGGCCACATCTCAAATCCTGGGCTCAGTTCTGGGCCCTCACTCCAGTAAGGACATTGAGGAGCTGGGGCAGGGCCAGAGAAGGGCAACCAAGCTGGGGAAGGGTCTGGAGAACAGGGCTGGGGAGGAGCAGCTGAAGGAGCTGGAGGTGTTCAGGCTGAAGAAAAGGAGGCTGAGGGAGACCTCATTGCTCTCTACAGCTCCCTGAGAGGAGGCTGGAGCCAGGTTGGTGTTGGTCTCTTCTCCCAAGGAACAAGTGACAGAATGAGATGCAGTGGCTGTAAGTTGCCCCAGGGGAGGTATATGTTGTGCATGAGGAAGAATTTCTTCCCCAGAAGGACTGTCAAGGCCTAGCCCAGGCTGCCCAAGGCAGTGGTGGAGTCCCCATCCCTGGAGGGGTTTCAAAGCTGTGCAGATGGGGTGCTGAGGGCCAGAGGTTGGTGGTGACCTGGCAGTGATGGGTTAAGGGTTGCACTGGACTTCACCATTCTGTGGTTCCATATTCCTGTGGCTGTCACCACAGTGCCAGTGTGTGCTAAGCTTTAACAAGCTCCAGGTTCCTTCAGGGGAAAAGTCTAAGTGCCTGAGAGACACCAGACCAAAGCATTTCCAGGAGAGTCCACCAGGGGAAAGATTCATTCTCCTGACATTTCCACACTTTGGAATCTCCACTGCTTCTTCCAGAGGGATGCACTTGAAACAGTTTGCAACCAAGCTCAGCAATGTGGGAAGGAAGCTTTGGTGTGGCCTACAGTGCCCAATGGTTGGTGTGACACACCAGCACTGCTTGCTGCCTGGGAATGGAGGAAGTTCACATCCTCGACAAGGACTTTGCTCCCCTCCCTCTGGCTGAAGACCAAGCGAAAGCTCTTTGGCACCAAGGCTGGGCTGTTCATTCTTCCAAGATGAAAGCATAGAGACAGGAATGGATTCAATTCAAGAAAGATGTTGAGATGCTGGAAGGTGTCCAGAGAAGGGCAACAAAGCTGGGGAGGGGTCTGGAGCACAGCCCTGGGAGGAGAGGCTGAGGGAGCTGGGGTTGCTTAGCCTGGAGAAGAAGAGGCTCAGGGGAGACCTTATTGCTGTCTACAGCTACCTGAAGGGAGGTTGTAGCCAGGTGGGGGTTGGTCTCTTCTCCCAGGCAACCAGCACCAGAACAAGAGGACACAGTCTCAACCTGTGCCAGGGGAAGTTTAGGCTTGATCTTAGAAGGAAGTTCTTCCCAGAAAGAGAGATTGTCTACTGGAATGTGCTGCCCAGGGAGGTGGGGGGGTCAGCGCCCCTGGAGGTGAGCAGAGATCAGCAGCAGCCTCTCCACAACCTCCTTTCAGGTAGCTGTAGAGAGCCAGGAGGTCTCCCCTCAGCCTCCTCTGTTTCACACTAACCATCCCCAGCTCCTTCAGCCACTCTCCATCAGATTTATTCTCCAGGCCCTTCACAGCTTCCTTGCCCTGCTCTGCCCTGGCTCCAGCACCTCCACATCTCTCTTATGCTGAGGTGCCCAAACTGGAGACAACCCTCAAGGTGTGGCATCCCCAGAGCTGAGTCCCAGGGCACAATCCCCTCCCTGCTGCTGCTTCCTCTTTGCTACAGCATTTATTTGAATTCTTCTTCTAGAATGAATTTTAGAATCCCAGCCTGCTTTGGGTGGAAGGGACCTCTCAAGGTCATTGAGTCCAAACCAGCTGCAGTAGGTCAGCAGGCACACCTGCAGCTAGGCCTGGAAAGGTACTGGGTGGTGTGACAGTGGTCTTCTGCAATAATTGGGCTAGCTAGCTGGGACAAAGACTATGCTGATCTTCTGTACACAAGCTTGGCTGGATACAATTTTGCTTTCCAAAGGCAGGTGAAGAGAACTGAAATGGGAGAACTATGAAATGTATAGTTAGGAGCAGATGGGGTGACTGGGAACAGAGAAGCTTCTCTTCCTGGCTAGTGAGGCCACAGCTGGAGTACTGAGCCCAGTTTTGGGCTCCCCAGTTGAAGAGAGACAGGGAACTGCTGGAGAGAGTCCAGAAGAGAGAGTCTCCAAAGCTGCTGAGGGGCCTGGAGCAGCTCTGTGAGGAACAAAGGCTGAGAGCCCTGGGGCTGACAGCCTGCAGAAGAGCAGCTCCAGAGGGCAGCTGAGCAATGCTCAGCAAGAGCTAAAGGACCTGTGGGGGGCAAGAGGCTGGGGCCAGGCTCTGCTCAGTGGTGCCCAGGGACAGCACAAGGGGCAAGGGGCACAAACTTGAACCCATGAGGAGAAAGTTGTTTGGTGTGAGGGTGCTGGAGGCCTGGAGCAGGCTGCCCAGAGAGGTTGTGGAGTCTCTTTCTCTGTAGAGATTCCAACCTCCCCCTGGCCATTGTGCTGCTGGACAAGGTGCCCTGCTTTAGCAGGTGGGGTTGGACTTGATGACTTCCAGAGGTCCCTTCCAACCCTCACCATGCTGGGGTTCTGTGTGATCTCTGTGTGTAACTGAACTCCCTTCTGCTAGGAAATCAGAGCTGATCTGCATGGCCACACTTTACCCTTGAGCTCGCTCAAGTGAGCACGAAGCCATCACATTTGTCACACCTGTGTGTTTGCAAGGAAGTCTTGAAGCTTTTGATGGTGATTTTAACACCAGCTATAACAGAGACTTTCTCTGATTTCTGATGATTGGAGGTTGAACTAGATGACCTTTAAAGGCCCCTCTCAACCCAAACCATTCCACAACTCTGTTGTAGTTTGAGCTGGGTGCCCCCCTGGTGCATTCACTTCCTGTGTCCAGAAGTCCAGCCCAGAGGGATGGACACAGGAAATTGTGTATTTCCTACCATAATTCTTTGCACCACTATAAGATCCAGTGCGGAGTCTGGCACTTTCTCTTTCCTTCCCTCTCCGAGACTTGGTAACTGGGGGAGAGATCTCCCGGCCATGGGCCTGATTGGGCCCAAGGCCACAGGGGGATGGGCAGTCTCAGGCCTGGCCAGCTGAGACTAGCCCAGCAGAGGGAGGGGGAAGAAGGAGCCCTGGGGGTTTTGGATGCACCCTCAGGTGGGGATGGGATCTTTCTTTGTCACTGCGCTTTGAGTTTTCTGTAACATTTACTGCTTTCTATTTAAACTTTCATCACTTTTGCAATCCGTTTGTCTGAGTCGTTATTTCTGCCTGTGGTGGGGAGGGGATCTGCACCAACCCATTACAAACTCTGATTTCAAGGAATCTCGACCAGTTTAGGGCACATCTGACAATGTGACCCCTGTCATAATTCTCCTTTGACACAGATAGATCAGTTAAAAGACACTTGCTGAGTGAAACCCAAGCATTTCAGCTGAGTTCCCAGCAGATGAGCTACAAGCAGCATGTTTTGGCATCGTGTTTTGGTTTTCTTGAAGTGTTTCTGATCAAACTAATGACAGAGAAGCTGGAAAGTGGGCAAAACTCAACACTCCTGGTTCTACCTGCAATGCTGGGCACAAAGCCAGCACCCAAGAGTGGCTGTCAATGGCCCATGGCCAAGTGGAGGCCAAGGACAAGTGGAGTCCCTCAGGGATCAGTCCTGGGACCAGTCTGGTTTAACATCTTTGTTGGTGCCAGGGACAGCGGCACTGAGTGCACCCTCAGCAGGTTTGCTGATGGCACCAAGCTGTGTGGTGCAGCAGACAGCTGAAGGGAAGGGATGCCATCCAGAGGGACCTGGACAGGCTGCAGAGTTGGGCCCAGGACAACCTCAGGAGGTTCCACAAAACCAAGGGCAAGGTCCTGCAGCTGGGTCAGGGCAATCCCAGGCACTGATATAGGCTGGGCAAGGACTGGCTTGAGAGCAGCCCTGAACAAAAGGCCTTGGAGGTGCTGGGGGAGGAGAAGCTCAACAGGAGCCAGCAGTGAGCACTTGCAGCCCAGAGAGCCAAGCAGAGCCTGGGCTGCAGCAGCAGAAGTATGGCCAGCAGGGCCAGGGAGGGGATTCTGCCCCTCTGCTCCACTCTGCTGAGACCACAGCTGCAGCTCTGGGTCCAGTTCTGGAGCTTCTGTTCCAGGAAGGATCTGGAGGGGCTGGAAGGTGTCCAGAGCAGGGCCAGGAGGTGGAGCAGAGGGCTGGAGCTGCTCTGCTGTGAGGACAGACTGAGAGGGTTCAGTCTGGAGAAGAGAAGTCTCCAAGGAGACCTAAGTGTGGCCTTCCAGGATCTGAAGAGGGCTACAAGAAAGCTGGGGAGGGACTTTTGAGGGTGTCAGGGAGGGATAGGACTGGGGGGATAGAGCAAAACTAGAAGTGGGAGATTGAGATTGGCTGTTAGGAAGAAGTTGTTTCCCAGGAGGGTGGTGAGAGCCTGGCACAGGTTGCCCAGGGAGGTGGTGGAAGCCTCCTGCCTGGAGGTGTTTGCAGCCAGGCTGGAGGTGGCTGTGAGCAACCTGCTGTGGTGTGAGGTGTCCCTGCCCATGGCAGGGGGGGTGGAACTGGCTGAGCCTTGAGGTCCCTTCCAACCCTGACAGCTCTGTTATTCTATGATTCTAAATAGAAAACCAAGCAGACTAGCTTTCATCTTTTAGATGAAAAGTGGAGACTTAATCTTTCCAACCCCTCAGTTTGCTTATTTTTAAAGTGCTGCAGGTTCTTGCTTATTTCCAGTGCTTCACAGAAGCTTCAAGAGAGCTTCCTGAAGAGGATGTGCAGAAGCAGAGACTTTCTGAAGCTGGTTTTTTTTCAGCCCTTTCACCACAAGAAGAATTGTGCCAATATCCAGACAAATGGCTCGAAAGGAGGGGCAGCAATGCAGCACCCCTTCTGCTCCAGCATTTTCTGTGCTCCTCCTCTCTACCAGAGGTGAGGTACAGAAGGAGCTGGATGTAGCTGTCACTGCCATGTGGGGCATGAGAACCTCTTGGCTTCCAGTTTTATGAGGAAGGTGAACATCTGCCACATCTCACTGCAGGCTGCCTTGGCTGGTGTCAGTGCTCTCAGCACGTGGCTCTGCGTGGCAGCTGCCTCAGATCCATCCCACCCAGTATCTGCCCTCCAACAGAGGGTAACATCAGACCTCCAGTGAAGACAGAGGTCTGGCTCTGGCCAGCTTCTGCTGCTTATGGACAGCTAAGGTCCAGACCCAGGGTGCTTGGTGTGGAGCATTGACTGTAATCCTTCTTTTGTATGGTTTGGAAGCCCTCTGAGAAGTGCTGAGCAGTTGCTTTTGTAGGAGAACAGTGTGTTGCCTTGCCCTGAGTGCAAAGGCTGCTCTGGGGGAATATTTTAGTGCCTACAGGATATGCCTCTGACTTGGGGACAAAACCAGAGCAGGTTTGTTCTGAAGTGCTTTGAAGTGTCACAAGATGCCAGTCCTTATTTCCAGAACAGGCCAAGGCCTCTTGGTGTGCAGCCTGCAGGCCAGCCACTTACAAGATGTTTACATTCTAAGTCCCAGACCACACAAAACCTTCTCTAATCCAAGCAAAGGCGAATCTTCCCCTGCGTTTCCCTCTTCCTCTCTCAGTTACTGATAAGGTGTGCTTTCCTAACTCAAGGGCAAAACATAGCTGTTCCAAAGCTATCAGAAAACAGCCCTTCTCCTACACACAACCCATAAGGACTCCTCTGCCAGCTCCTCACAGGGTGCATGATCCAGCAGGTGAAGTTCAAAGCCTGCCCCTGAGTGCTTCTCTTGCTCCTGCTCTAGTTTCTATGGTTCTCTAACACTTCAGAGACGTTGAGAGCTCCACCATAGCTGCTGGTGGCTGGGGAGCAGGGAGGGAGGAGGAAGCAGAGGATGGAGGCACTGGAAATGCTTGTCTGGGCCTGTGGGAGGGCTTGGATCCAGCAGCAGGATCTGAAAGGGAGGGGAAGTACAAAATGGGATCTAAATGCACAGAGAGCAGAGGAGGCAGGCAGGGGTTGTGTCTAGAGAGCAATTGGTGCCTTTATGTTTTAGAAAGAGTTTTCTTCACCTCCTGAAGCCCAGAGCTGGCCCCCACCTGTGGACATCTGTAGGAAAGCAGAAAGTATCTATGGAAGGTTTCAGGACAAGAAAGAACAACAGGCCACTGATACTGGAAGGATGGCTTGATGATAAAGAAGAGCTGACTGTGGTAAATAGCCTGAAGTGCGAGACAGGAGGACACTTGTCTCCATGCTGGAGAAGATCAACCTGATATGGGATGAAGATAACAATGGACAGCTGCATATCAAAGGAGAAAACTGGGTGCAAGAATGTCAGGGAATTGCTTACCCTGCTCGATTTTTCCTATCTAAGCTGCTTGTTCTGTACCAATAAAGGATTCCTGCCTCACCAGCAAGGGAGTCCCTGCCTGCTTTCCGACAGACATCACCCACAGCGGGGCCACCAGGTGCAAAATTTGGTTCTGGCCAGGTTCTTGTTGGCAATTTAGAATAAAGAGGTTCTTTGGCTCCCTTGGTGTTTTCAGAGACCTCTGCAGGGATTTGGTACCCTCTGGTTCTGTTGAGTAATGTCAGGGGGCAGGGCTGGGGAGGAGCAGCTGAGGGAGCTGGGAGTGTTTAGTGTGGAGGAGGCTGAGAGTAGATCTCATTGCAGTGAGGTGGAGCTTGGGCTCTGCTCCCTAGTCTCAGGTGCTAGAAGGAGAGGAAATGGCCTGAAACTGTGCCAGGGGAGGCTTAGGTTGGGTATCAGAAAACTTCTTCACTGAAAGGGCTCTCAAAGCCTGATACAGCTGCCCAGGGAGGTGGCTGAATGCCCATCCCTGGAGGGGTTTTGAAGAGACAGAGCTGTGGTGCTGAGGGCCGTGGTTTGGCACCAGGCTTGGGAGACTTAGAGAAGGGTTGGGCTGGGTGGCCTGAAAGGTCTTGTCCAGCCCAAGCCTTTCCATGCCTCCAGGCTGTGCAGTGCTGGAGCCTTCACCCCTCCCCAGAGGCTGGCTGTGTGCCCTGGCAGGAGCAGCCGCTGGGATGCAGGGAACCATCAGCCAGGGAGGGACTGGGGCAGTCCCTGCAGTGACTCTGCCCCAGCCCCAGGCTGGTGGCAGCTCAGCAGAGCCTCTTCTGGCCCCAGGGCTGCCCCCTGCCTGCTGGGGCCTGCTCGGAGCCAGCAGCCTGTGGCAGTGTGAGCAGAGAGCCCAGGGCAGAGCTGAGCTCTGCAGAGTTGTGTCTGGCACAGGGGGAGCACAGGAGGCAGCTTTGGCTTTGTGTCATGGCCTGAGCCCAGCCAGCAGCTGAGCACCTCCTGCACTGCTCCTGGCTGCTGGAGGGCTGGGGAGGGGAGCTGAGAGGAGGGAAAGCTGGTGGGGTAGGGTGGAGTGGAGTGGGGTGGAATGAGAGCAGGTTAATCAATGAGGCACAGGAATCATACATCAGTGATTACAGCAAGGAGAGGAACACACCAAGGGGAGGGGGAACTAAACCCCAGAGGCAAAAGAGGCACAGAGCAGTTGCTCAGCAGCTGCCCCAGCAGTGATCCCACCCTGGCCAGGGTGCTCTGTGCTGTGAATTCAGCTCTCCTGGCCATGCCCCTCCCAGCTCCTTCTGCTGCTTCTTGCTGGCAGAGGAGGAGACCTGGAACCTCCTGTGCCTAGGACAAGTGCTGCTGAGCCTCGGTGTGAGACCACCTGGAGCAGAGGGGATCCCAGGATCTTCAGAGTCCCTGAGAGTTTCCACAGGGCTCTTCCCACCTGCCCCTGCCTGGCCATAGCCTCCCTGCCCATCAGGAGGGCGTGGACCAAGCCTGGAGATCCTGTGATGGTCAAGGGCAGCAGCAGCCCTTGGCTGTGTACAGCACAGAGCTAACCCCAGGTTGTGTCTGACACCACCTTGGGTCCAGCTGGGTCATCCTTGCCACTGTCCATCTCTAGCCCCCTATGCTCTGGGCCCTGTCTCTCTTTTATTCCCCTCTTCCCCCACCCTCTGCTCTCATCTTTTCTCCTCCCTCAGCCAAGGTGCAAAGACCCCCAGGGGTGTTCCAACAGGAGCCAGGAGGGCGGGACCCCACCAGGACTGCAGCAGCTGCTGGCTGCTGGGAGCAGTGGCGGGTGTTGGGGGGCTGGGACAGGCTTCAGCAGCTTCAGGCTCTGGGCAAGAGGAGAGCAGGAGCAGCTTCTGCAGAGCAGCTGCCCAGCTGGTACTGACACAGCTGCTGTGGAACCCCAGAGCACCTCTGGCTGCTGTTAGAGCTCAGGAGAAGGATTCCTCCCACAGCTGAGATGTTCAGCACTCCCTGCACTCCTGGGCAGCATCACCTCTGGGGTTTGGCTTTTATCAGCTCCAGGCTGTCAGCTGCAGCTCCACAGGGACAGCCTCCAGGAACAGAAAGCAAGCTGGGCTGGTGGAGGTGTCCCTGCCCATGGCTGGGGATTGGAGCTGGATGAGCTTTACAGAATCACAGAATGTTAGGGGTTTGGAAGGCACCTCCAGAGCTCATCCAGGCCAACCCAGGGCAGGGACAGCCAGGGCAGGGCACACAGCAACACATCCCGGTGGGTTTGGAAAGTCTGCAGACACCACAACCTCTCTGGGCAGCCTGCTCTAGGCTTCCAGCACCCTCACAGCAAAGAATTTTCTCCTTCTGCTCAGATGGAACCGCCTGGGTTCCAGTTTGTGCCCCTTGCCCCTTGTGCTGTCCCTGGGCACCACTGAGCAGTGTCTGGCCCCAGCCTCTTGCCCCCCACAGCTCCTTTATCTCTTGCTGAGCACTGCTCCAGGCCCCTCAGCATCTCCTCTCTTTGCAGCCCCAGAGCATCCTTCAGGCCCTCTGAGCAGCTGATGAGCAGAATATTCTTATTTTTAACAGAGTCAATAAGGAAGTTGCCATTGTTAGCTGGAATGCTGGAATGCAGGAAGGGGGAGAGGAACAGACAGATAGCATTTGCATAGATAAGGAATAACAGGATTTTTCAGTAGTTTACTTCTGTTAGTCTTAGATGATCTTTTGTATAGATAGAAGACATCTGGATATTAGGTATACTTCTGTTGTTTATAGATAGATGACCTTTTGTACAGAAAGAGGATATCTGGGCTTTTCTGTGAAATAGTTAACATGCCTTTGTCATTTTTTGATGGACAACTTTTTGTATAAAAGCCTGCGCAAAACCCTCTGAAGGCACACAAGGAAAGATCCAACTTGTGTCGGGCGCCAAAATAGAAGCATAACACAAGAAACTTACTGAGTCTCTTGTCTTGCTCTAAGTCAATGCTGTGCTGTCTTGGAGCAGCAGAGCAAGGTGCAGTCAGATGTAGAATTTATTTCTTTGAGGCTGTTGGGTGTGCCAGGTATGTGTGTGGATGCTGCACTGCCGCTTGAGGAGCCGCAGCTGCCTGCCCAGGGCTTTAGTGGGGTTAAGGTAGAGTGTCCTCTCCACATATGCACAGCAGGTCTTGGGAGGGCGAGGTGGGCTGCACCAGGCCCTCTGCCCTTGCTGGGGCTGCTTCTGCTGGGGGCCCTGCTGGGGCTCTGGACACTGCTGCTGCGGCAGGAAATGGCAGTGCTGCTGGAGCGGGAGCTGTGCCTGCCAGGGGCTCGGTGGGTCTGGAGCTGCCTCCTGGAGGAATGGGGTTGTTGAGAAATGTTAACATTAGAAATGTTTTGTAATCTGAACACTTAATCAAGACTGTGAAACCAGAACACTTAGTTATTTATGATTGATGCATAACTATCTGCACTTAGCTTTGCAGTACTTGGTACGTACTGTAACCTCTATGTACCAATATTCAAAGACATGGCAACTTCTAATGCCAGATAAGAAATTGTGCTTAGCACCAAGTATCTGTAGAATTTCATGTAATCCTATGGAATGTGTTTTGAAGATACCTATCCCATGATCTTAAAGGTTACTGCTGAGAATGAAAATTTTTATGGTAATAACTTGTATCCAAAACTGTATAAATGCTGCTTAAAATTGATGGTTCAGTGGAACAGTGCTTTGGACACTAGTCCCCTGTTCCCTGGCGGCAGAATAAAGCACCTTTGCATTATCCTGTACGTTGGCGTGATCCGTCTGCTTATAGGTTGCCCCCCGTGTAACATTCACGGGACCGTCTCCTCCAGCCCCGGTGCCGCTTCTCGATCGCACACCGCGCAGATCGGCTGGTTGTAGTCTGTGTAGTGTAGGGTGTGTGCCCCGGGCCGCGTCTCTGGCTAGGCGCTCGCCGCTGCCCCTCCTGTCCCCACTGTTGCCTGCCCCCGCCCGCCGCCGCTGCTGCCCGCGGCGCCTCACCGCTGTCCCGCCCCCCGCGCCCCAACTTGCCGCTTCCCACGTTGTACCCTGGAGGGGAGAGGTTGCAGTCCGCTCCCGCCGGAGCCGGGGCACGAGCAAGGGCGCCGTTAGTCCACCGGCTCGGTCGCAGGAGTTAGAGACCTCCTGGCAGCCCGAGAGGGATCGGGGACCCGGGGTCGCGGTCCGGAGGAGCGGACTGCAATCTCCCCTCATCTAGGGTAAAATGTGGGAAGCGGCAAGTTTGGGGCGGGGGGGGGGACGGCGGCAGCGGAGGGGAAGCGGCAGCGGGGACCGGCAGCGGCAAACAGAGCGGGTGGTGGGGCAGAGCCCAGCAGCGGCAGCGGGGCGGGCAGTTGCTAGCGGTAACGGGGGGGGGGGGGGGGGTTAGCAGCACGGAGGGGAAGCGGCACCGTGGCCGGGTACCGGAGACGAGAAGTGGCAAGCCTCAAGAACCCCCAGGACCCCTAACATTCCTCAATCACCCCCACTATTTTCCCATTCCAGTCCATCCCAGTTGCTCCCAGTCCCTCCCAGACCTCCCTAGGACGCCCCAAGACCCCCTCATGACCCCCCAATGCCCCCCAGGACCCTCAACCCCCCTAAAATCCTCACCATTCCCCCCCTATTGCCCCTTCCCAGTCCTTCTCAGTTCCTCCCAGTCTCTCCTAGTCCGTCCCAGTCCCCCTTAGGACCCCCCAAGACCCCCTCATGAGCCCTTCCAAATCCCTTCCACGAGTCTGGGGATTCACTTCTCCAAGGTTCCTTCCCTCACCTTGGAATTCTGGGAGCCTGAACTGGTGAAAGTAAACTGGGAAGGACTGGCAGGGCACTGGGAAGGGACTGGGAAGGATTGGGAGGGGATTGGGAGACACTGAGAGGGGACTGGGAGGGACTGTCAGGGGGTGCCCACGGCGTCCGACGCTGCGTGTGAGAGGTCCTAAAGGGCTGGAGCTTGTAGTGAGTGGGCGGGGCTTGGGCTGAAAGAGGGCGGAGCTTGTCAAAGGCTTTACTACGCGGTGGGCGTGGTTTAGCTGACTGGGCCGTGGCTTGGGGACCAATAGGACCCCAGTAAAGATTGGGGCTGGGTGGGGGGAGGGAGGGCTGGGCGTGACGTTATGGGTTGGGTGTGGCCTGAGCTGGGTGGGCATCGTCTAGGCTTGGTGGGTGTGGCTTTCTCGGACCGTGAGCGTGGCCTGCGGGCCAATAGTGGCCCCAGTAGGGACTGGGATTGGTGGTTAGGGAGTAGGGGGGAATGGGGATGGGCGTGGCCTGAGCTGGCTGGGTGTGGCCTGGGGTTGTGGGCATGGTCTGTCAGACCGGTGGGCGTGGTTTATGGGCCAACAGTGCTCCCACTAGAGATTGGGCTTGGTGGTTTGGGTGGGTGGAGTGGGCAGGTCCTGGGGGGGCAGGTTTGGGGGAGGTGGATCTAGGGGGGTTTCCCCATCCTCTAAAGGACACTTTGGGGACCTCCACCCATAAATTAAACCCCATTGGACCCCCGCTGCCCCACCATCTTCCCCCCGCTGATGCGTGAGCTGGGGAGCTGCAGCTTCAATGGCATCTATGAGGCCAGGCTGGAGGAGATGGGGGGCAAGAGACCCCTCTCCAAATGCTCCCAGTGAGAGACACCCCCCCAAATTAATCCCCCCTCCCCCAAGAACCCCCCCACAAAAAAAAACTCCTAAATGAAACCCATAACAACTAACCCCCCTCCCAAGAACCTCCTCCAAGCTCCTCAGTCCCCCCCCAAGACCCCTCCCCAAATTAAAGCCCCCCCAAATTAACTGCCCCGAAGACCTCCTCCAAGCCACCCAGGATTCCCCCCAGGACCTCCCCAAATTAAACCCCGCCCAAGACCCCTCCTAAAATTAACCCCTCCAAGACCACCTAGGACCCCTCCCAGTGCCTCCCACACCCTCCCAATCCCCCCCCACCAGGACTCTTCCCAGTCCCCATAGGACCCTTCCCAGCCCCTCCCAGTGCCTCCCAGTCTCTTCCAATCCTTCCTAGTCACTCCCAGTCCCTCCCAATCCCATCCCAGGCCCTCCCAGTCCCCTCCCACTCCCTTCCAGTCCCTCCCAATCCCCTCCCAGTTACTCCCAGTCCCCTCCAGGTGCTGTGTGCCGCAGGCTGACTTCGACTTTGGTGGCCAGCAGAGAGTGTGGCTGAACACCCTCCAGACCTGCATCGCTTCAGCCTTCACCCAGCACCCCCTCCAAGACCTCCCCAGCCTAGTAGGTACCCCAAAACTTCAACCTGCCCCTCTGGCCCCCCCAAAAGTAGTCTAGGAAAAGGTTGGGGACCCCAAAATCATCTTGAGAGACCTCAGAAGGCTTGAGGGGACCACAACAATCTTTTTTTATCCTATTATTAGGATATCAGTCAGCTAGAGTTTGCACATCCTAATTAAGTCAGTTATATTTAAAATCCCGACAACCAAATTTTGCTTCCAAATTTCTGTTAGTAGCTCATGGCAACGCTAAGATTCCTCACCATGCTCATACCCTCGGCACCATCTCTGCTTAAAACATTCAACTGGTACTAGAATAACTGCTGAAAATATTACAAAATTGTATTAATTCTGTAAATTGAGGCTTTGTACTCAGACTGCTCTATAAGTAGAGTAAGCTTTGGTTAAACAAAGTGTTCCAATATTGTTTTGCTTTATTGAAAATTTCTGGGTTTCTTTTTGCAATAGAAGTTGTTGAAGTTGCTAACTTGTTTTTGTGGAAAACCATCTAAGTGAAAGTAGATTGAATTTGTTTCCGTTTTCAAAAGCCTGTTTAATGTTTCCATTAAGCTTTCCAAAATGTCTGTCAGTTGGCCAGTCAAGAGAAACACATACAGCATTGAATCCTATCTAAAATGGTTACAGGGTGGAGCCTGTTAGCAAGAACTGAGCTAATTAGCCCAAATTCAAACCTCTTCATCATAACTTCTGCTCTAGATGCTTTGGTTTAATGGGAGTCTGTTTTCTCAGTGCTCTGCTGGTTTCTAAAATAGCATACAAAAGGTTAGAAAATTGAAAAACAAAAGCCAGGATGTTGTTCCACTGTAATGAAGCAGCATCTGTAACAGACCACTTTGGATTATTTGTCAGGACAAAGACACCTTTCACTTGTCTTAAGGAGATTTTTACATCTAGTCCAAGGCAGTTGGTGATCTGAAGCTACTGCCAATCTCGTGCAATAGCAAGTGAGATCTTGGAAGGCAAGCTTTGGTATGTATGGTTAGAGAAAAAAGAAATTACTGCTGTTCTGTCTGAAGTTCTAAACCAGCAACCAATAGAATTGGCAGGATTGCTGTGACTGGAGTTCTGCAAGCTTCAACAGGGACTAAAGGTGCAGCAGTGCACTGAGTACCTGTGTACTGGTACACAAGGACAAGCAGCTACCTGCTATTTAATTTTGTCTGTTTATTCAAATAGGGCTCATAGCAGGTGGCTACAAGACAGGGTTGTAACGTAACAGAAGTGCGTTTCTGGAGAAGCTAATTGCACAAACATCAGTTGTTGCTAAGTATCTGTCTCTCTCAATCCAGCAATAGCTAGGGAAACAGCTACAGAAACAAAATTGGCAGGTTACTTTTGTCTCTTTTTAGCAATTATGTAGTATTACTGTAAATATCTGGATTAAAAGAAATACTGAGAAAGAGATACTGTCAAACTCTGCCTGTGAAAGGAAGCCGAACTGAATTGGCTCCACTAGAAGTAGTTAAAGCATGCTTACACTATTGCACCCACTGAGTGAAGGATTTCTGGGCTGCTAGAAGATGCTTGGCACCTGCCTGAACCTAGGGCATCTCAAGAAATTCTAGAGCACCTAAGGGCTGGTCATGTTCCAATACTTTGTAAAATGCTCCCTCATTCCATTAAAAATCCTTATAAAGCACTTACATCAAGTGAGCCATTTGGCATAATAATTTGGAATAGCTCAGTAATAGTTCACTACATTTGGGAGAGCATTAGCACAGAGTAAGAAATGCAGCATAGCTTCAAAATATACATGCACTTACAGGCATTGACCAGCTTTTTGATTACTATTTTGATTACTATTTTGATCACTTTACATCCTTTGTCTAAAAGGCTTAGACATGTAGAGGACTTTCAAGGAAAGATGGAGAAGGCTCTTCTTCTGTGCACCATATAAAAGCTTTTTCAACTTTGTAATTCAGTGCCTTCCTCACCCCAATTTAGATTTAGCATCCTTTGCCCTGCTAGTAAGAAAAAGGCATTCATGCTCTCTACTAAGATCGTGGTCCAGTATAAGTTCCGCTTGCCGGTAGCTGTACTGCGAGTCACTCCCAAGTAACTGGTTTGTCTACTCAACTTCCAAAGATTGGCACTGAAACCGAAGAGGACATTTTAAACTAAGACAATGAACCTTTTTTTTTCTTTAAAGCATGCATGACAAACCTGCAGAACTCCTACCTTCCTGAGAACAGTGGAGTTCAGAGGTCAGTATTGGCTATTTAAGTTATAAATTAATACATCCACAGTTGTACCAAACAGGATAAAAGAGTATTACAGAAAAAAAAGGTTTCCCGTTTTAGGATGTAAACCAAACTTGAATAGGAATTTGTAATAATCCTCTCCCAACAGAGCAGTTGTATTTTAACTAACCATTCTTGCATTTCAAATGTGCAGCACTTCTTCTCATTGACAGGATAATGGACAAAGCTATCCACTGACTAGATTAACAATCCCTATTGCGTTGTCTTCCTTGTGTATTTAGATGCACCATTTAAGTAGGTGAAATCCTCTACTGAAGTGCCTTTTTCTTAGCGTCAGTTACAGATTGACTGAACATAGACAAGGTGTATGCCTGGTATGTTCCCTACATTCATTGTGAGTTCTATGACAACGTATCTCTGAAGTCTACAGCAGGGTTAACAACAGTCCATGACATACCACTAAGTTCACAAATCGATTGTCATTTTTACAAGAATACAAAATAGCTGTAAACCCAATATGTAACACTGTATATATGCATGAATATAAAAATAAACCACACCATCAATACATAAAACTTCACAATGATGATAACAGTTTTCTTCTCAACCGTCTTCAGTATTGATGAGTTGGTTCTCATTGTCATACCCATCAGGCAGGTATGCTTTCCTTAGCTGGTCTGACTTAGGTATTGAGCCACCGTTCTTGACGTAGCGGGACAGGAAGGCTCGCACAGATGGATGATCCGCCTTCTCAAGTGGAATATTAGCTTCCAGGCACATTTTCACAAAGTCCTGGATGACGCTGTTTTTCTCTGTCTGGGCAGTACTGTTGCATTGAAGGGAGGCAGTCAGAGTCCTTTGCTTCTTCCTGACATTCTGTTCTTCAAACTCTGCCTTTCGCTTTGTGTGTGTTTTAGACTTGAGGTGGTCATTGATTGCAGACTTGCGAACATGATTCAGAACCACATTGCAGGAAGTACAGAAAAGTTTTCCTCCATCTTCATGCAGCTCGCTGCCAAACTCAGTTACACGATCCTGAGGAGTTACATACAAAGCAGTCTTCGAGCGGTTACGTGATGGAGCAGACTTCACTCCAAATCGTTCCATTGTTGCCTTCAGTGAACTTTACCTGAAAATTAAAAGAAAAAAGGTAAGTTGCAAAAGGGTGCAAGTAACTTCAACCAAATAGTTCCAGATGCAGTCCTTTCAATAGCCAACAAAACCTACAAGTATGAAACTGTTTTTGAAAAGGAGACTGAAGTTCCTCATGGATCACAGCAAAATACTTTTTTAGTTTCTACACCTACAAAGCTCAACCCTCAAATCTCAAACTGTTCATCACTGAAAGCAAAATATAAAAGCTTTTTGGTTTTTCTTGAAGACAACTTTTATTCTTTACTCTTTAGAGTAAAAGGTTCTTAGTATTTTCAACATATTTGACCATTTATTCGTTATGCAGAGTCCATATTTTTCTGTTTACTTCCTGAAAAATGTGTATTTATTCTGACAGCAAAAGCTCAGCTGTCCAAATATCAGGCAACAAATCACAAAAGCCAGTAAGAAAACAAAGCATCAAAGAACTCAAACCAAATAGAAAAAACAAGCCTAAACGTAGATTGCATTTCTTGGGGAACACCCCACTTTTGCTCCAGCTCAAGTCACAACTATTAGATTGAATCTTTGGTTCAAAAGCAAATCATTTTGTCATTGCAACTAGAGACTGCTGAAACAGAAAACTACAGACATTTTCAAGTCAAATAGGAACCCGTATTTTCAAAGACAACTTTTATAAGAAAACCAATGAGACACTTTCTAATTGCCATGGGTTTAGCCAGTTAAATCTACTGCTGAGTATCTGATACCCTGCTAACATCACGCCAGCTTTAAAACTAGAGTACTGGCAGGACCAAAGCATCATGGGGCTCGTAGTTCAGATTGTAATAAGAGGCCGCTTCTTTCTGGTTGCTGCTTCCAGTTTCTAGTTTTGGGATGATGGTCTTTTCTGCTGGACTGGCCATGGGTTTGGGGGGTGGAGTAGTGGTTTTATCACTGGCTTCTGTTGCTGCTTCTGTACTTGCTGTGCTTTTCTGCAAAACAGGTTAAAGTAATTGTATGTTGTATCAGTTCACTAAACACTCCTTATCTCAACCCAGGGTTTTTTTGCATTACTTTTCCTCCCAATCTGGGGAGGGAGGGCAGAACTGGGAATAGACTGCTAAAACCAGGGACAGTCTATTTGGGTACCCAGTGTGGAGCAAAGGGATCAGAGAGTGAGACAAGACAATGAGAGGATTCAGTTAAGGCTCAATAAAAGACTTTTGTATACTTTTCCACAGTATTTGCTGTGTTGATGTATCTGCTTTCTGGGAGTGGCTGTAGCTGAAGTGCCGGGGCAAATGCGCTGGGTCCTGACTCTCATTACCTTACAACACATTCTTATGCACCTGTGCTTGATGTACTTTTTCTAGTGGTGCTTATCATCTCATGGAAATGGCTTAATGCTATGGTGTTGCTCTGCTGGTTACTGGTATATTGTGATATGGCTATTCCACTTGGTGTAGATGTAATGTCACCCAACTGGTGGTCAGACTGATGCAGGTTTTTCCCAAGAATACCACCTGGAGATCTGCCTTGCACCTGGATAGTTATGAGGGGCAGTGTGTGCAGGACAGTGTGCGCAACTGCCTAGGATGGTAGTCACCTCCAATGTCCTGAAATTTCACCCCTGAACAAGAGCAAAATCCTGACAAACTGTTAAAATATTTGGAAAAAATATGCTGTCAGTCTGGAAAGTCCTGAGAGACAGAAGTCACTGTGATGTGTTTGGGCCTGGCCCATACTTATTGAACCATTCTCATCACTGTTCAAAGCGCTTATGGGCAGACCAGCAGGCACCATGGCTACTCTGACCCCAACAGCAGGCATGGCAGCTGCACCAGAGAACCAGCCTGTGCCAGCGTCAGTCACCTCTGTATGGAAAAAGAAACCTACAAGGAAAACAGTTTATCTTGCAAATGATGAGGATGAATGAGGGTCATCAGGAAAATAAGAGGAAGAAACAGATGTAGTCATTCAATCTTTATCCCTGACCCTGAAAGATGGCCCAACAGTGGATGGAATGGCTAACAGGCTTCTGCAATACAAGGCAATTTTCTCTTCCTCTGTACAGGCCTGCGTTTCAGCTATGAAAGAACGGTCCCAGAAGGTCATAAACTTCAGAAAGAGCATGTCCTAGTTCCCACCTGCATGGTCCCATTACAGCAGGCACTTCCATGTCTGAGAATCTGGGAGGTACACACCATCGTGTGCCCTATGATTGTATCACAGTCTCACAATATAACTAAGGTTGGAAGAGACCCCAAGGATCATCGAGTCCAACCTGTCCCAACAGACCTCACGACTAGACCATGGCACCAAGTGCCACATCCAGTCTCCCCTTGAACACCTCCAGGGACGGTGACTCCACCACCTCCCTGGGCAGCCCATTCCAATGATGAACGACTCGCTCAGTAAAGAACTTTTTCCTCACCTCAAGTCTAAACCTCCCCTGGCACAGCTTGAGACTGTGTCCCCTTGTTCTGGTGCTGGTTACTTGTACTTACGTGACCATGGGGAAGTGGAATGGAAAACCCACAGCAGTCCTAGCTGCATGAGTCTGTGAATTACGAAGCTCTCCCTAGAAGAATGCTGCCCCAATTTCCAGTGGAAAATTACCAAAATCCCAGAACTACTGATGCTGCTTCTGATTCTCCTGAAAGGACTTCCAAAGAATCTTTACAGGACTCAAGTGATTCCAGTCAGAATTAGAGGAGCCCAGCCTCCAATCAGGTGGAGTAGAGAGATGATTTGGTCTACTGGACTGTGTGGATCAGATGCCTTGACAAGTTGAACCCAGGAGAGTATAAAGCTTTAGTAGATACAGGTGCACAGTGTATTCCAATGCAAACAAACTACAAGGGGTGGAACCCATCTATATTTCTGGTGTGACAAGGGGATCCCAACAGCTGAGCGTGCTGGCAGCTGAGCACTGGAATGCAGGCCAGAGTTGGCTTTCACTTGGACAGGTGGCTAGAATTGACTGCCCCAGGCGTGGAAACACAGCCCCACCATTGGGACTGATCACAGATTGATTGAGACTGTACTGGAACAGGGTGGAGTTCCAGAGCATCTACGGTCTGTTGCGTACCACAAGGAAATCTCATTTCAAGTGAGAAAGGATAGTGAATGGTGTATATGTTGTATGATAATTGCTACTGAGCATGATGCAGATGGTATAAGGGGTGGAAAATGTCATGGGTTGAGCCAATTTAATCTACTGATGGAGTATTTGATACCATGCTAATGTTATGACAGCTTTAAAATGAAAGTGTGAGTAAAGTGAGTAAAGCATCATGGGGCTTGAAGTTCACATTGTTAGATGACAGGCTTCCTGTTTCCGGTTTTGGGGTGTTGGGTCTTTTCCGCTAGGCTGGCTGTGGGGTTGGCAGGGGGTGAGGAAGTCACGTCATCACTGGCTTCTGCTGCTGATTCTGCTTGTACTGTGCTTCTCTGCAAAATAGGTTAAGGTAATTGCATGTTGTATCAGTTCCTTATCTCAGCCCAGATATTTTGGTGTTACTTTTCCTCCCAGTCTTGGTTTGTGAGAGCAGACTGTTGGAACCAGGACACTAATATCACTCTAAATTACACTATATTACCAGAACTGGCAATAAACTATGTACTAAAATGAAACAGGATCTGTTTTGGGGGGTTTTTTGGTGGTTGAGAAATTGAGCTGGTGTAAATCTTAACCAAGATAATTTAAGTCCTTTTCAAAGTTGAAGTCAAGAACCAGCTCTGTTTAGGTTTAAGGTTTTCTGAGCAAACTACATTAAAATCCTACTTCCTTAACAAAACAAATTTGGAAAGTATTTTGAGGAAATGTAACGGGGTGCCTGGGCATTTACTGATGGGTATGAATGACTTTGAAGAATTTTGTACTGACTCTGCTTACAAGACAGACTGAGATGTGAATACTTTTACATGTATTAGTCTCTACACCTATTGTGTTACACAGAGAGCTTGCTGTTGGAATGTTTTAAAAGATCTGCCTTTGAAAGACCAGAACTTCCAAACTAACCATAAGTTGAGCTTGTCCAGCTCTAAGGAATGGAGTTCCTGCTGTCCAGAATGCCTTTCGCTTGCTCTGGAAGTAAAGGAACAGAGAATTCAGTTTTCAAAACAGTCTTGGTTCTTAAACCATTGCTATGCTAAGAAATGACAATCTTTTTTTTGGGGGGAAAAAAAAAAGGTAACAATGACTTTGCTATTAGCTACTTTTCTAGTTAAAATTTTGTACTCTCTGCTACTTTCTAGAATTGTAAGTCTTGACCCATATGGCAGAACACTAGACCAGGATAAACCACCTTTTTTTGGAATCAAAGGAACTTTCAGCATACTGGTTTTTGCTTTATGCAATTTATCACCATGAGTTTCCTAAGTAACTGCTTCCTGAAATCACACAGAAAACAAGTCTTAACATAAACTTGTTATTTAGGGTTCTGAAACATCAAAACAAATCCCTCACCAAAGTAGTTGTTTGCACTTAAGCTGTATCAAAATCCACAGGAATTCTGTGAACAGTACAACTACTGAAACTGGATTTTTGGTGGGTTTTGTTTATTTTTGTTGGTTTTCTTTTTTTCTCCTCAAGCTCTGACATGGATTCTTTGATACTTTCTAATACCTGAACTACCTTCTGGGTTCCCAAATGCAGGGGAAGGTGTGCTTGAGGACAGCGCATCCAGGACAGGCACCAGTTACACCTTCCAATGAGGCAAGCTTTTCCAAAGTGGTGGGAGTCCTGAGGAAGGCAGATGAGCACGCCTTGGCTGAACAGTCACCGGAGACAGAACCACGACGTGCGCACGGTACCTCTTGGTGACCCCGCGAAGTCCTTCACGTGAAGGAGAAAACAACTCTGGCTTTCCAACCGCCAAACAGGGCTCCCTCACCCTAACCAGCATCCAAAACTCGAGTCACTTATTCATTGGCGTTTGGTCACTGGATTGATAGCGGCATTTAACTCGTAAGGGCTTATGAGAAGGGGCAGGGTCCGCGCTCCATCGGCTGTCTCTCTCCTCCCCCTCCCCATAGGGCTCAGGGCCCGGCCCAGTCCCAGACGGTGCAGCAGGTACCCCAGCCCTCCATTCCCCCTCCAGTTTCGAAGCGGCAGGAGACGGGCGCCCCGGGCCCACTCCCCTCCCTCCCCCGCCCGGCACGGCGATTGCTTTCATGGCAAAGCCAGAAGGCGCTGCCGGCCCCACAGCCTCCTGCCCTCGACGACCAGCCCCGGACACTCCACAGCCGGGGCTTCGAAGGAGCGCGGGCGCGGACGGGCCCCGCCGAGGCAGTACCGTCCACCGACCCCCGCCCGCCCCCTGCCGGTCCCCATTACCCGCTCCAGCCGCGCAGTTTTCCCCCACCGCGCCACCGCGGGGCTGCCGCAGCTCCTCCGGGGGTCTCTGCGCCGTGGGTCGGACTCGCTCTTCCACTGACGGCTACCGCGCCGCAGCCAGACGGACCTGGAGTCCGCGGTAGGCGGGACTAGGAACCCGCCTAGCAACCGCCGCGCGCGCGCCCACCTCATACCCGCCGCCGCAAAGCAGCCAAATGGGAGGAATCCCTCAGCGATTGGTTTCCCTTGGCCCAGCGTGCAGAGATGGACGGCAGTTTAGCCCAATTAGAAGGGGGGGGCGGGTATCAGCGTTGCGATGGAGAAGTACTCAGACCAGTCAGGGTAAGCGAGGACGACAGCGACTTCCAGCGGAACGGGGCTTTGGCCAATCGGAGACGGCAGGAAGCAGCGGAGGGAGGTGTAATAGGCAGGATGAGAAACCAATGGTAGAGGGAGGTAAAGTAACGAAAAGTCTTTTTCTCCAATCGAAGGACGTTTCGGAGGAGCCGGGTGGAAGGGAGGAGACAGAGGTCAGAGGTTATCAGCGAGTCCTCTTGTCGTCGGCCGTTGATCGGCACGGTTGCTGGCCCAATAGGATCGCTGCGGGTGGGTGTGGCCGGACATGAGGTGGCGCGGAGTGAGGCGTCCCTTCCGTTGTGGCGGGGTGGGGGTGCGGGGGTATTCGGTACGCGCAAGGCGGCTGGAGCAGCATGGCGGAAGACGAGAGTGATCAGGAGTCAGAGCGGCTGAGTGAAGAGCTGGAGGCGCTAGTAACGCCAGGACTTCCCACCGGTCTGCCGGCCTTTCTCAACAGCCAGTATTACTGCCGCCGCTTCTGCCAGGTGAGTGCCGACCCGAGGCCCCCGCCCCCCCCCCCCCGGCTTGCTCCTTGCCCCTCCCCCACTGAGGCGAAGATGGGGTGCAGCGGGGGTTGAGGGCCTCCTTGTTATCTTGGGGTTGCGGGGGCAGCATGGTGCTGTGGCTGCTTCCTGGTGGCCTAGGGTGAGTGTAGGGGCAGGGTTAGGGGATTAGCGGGGCAGAGGGCCTGATCCGGCCCGGCCGGCTCCCGGGCCTTGAAGCGGAGAAAGGGAGCGAAGGAGACGCCTGTCCGTCCACGCGGAGTGGCCGGGGTACTGGCTCTAAGTTCTCCCGGCCCGGGGGGAGGGTGGAGGCTGAGGCAGGCGCAGGGCTGGCTGGGACTGGCATGGGGGAGGGGAGGAGAGGGAAGGCAGTTCTGAGCTCGGCGGGGTGGGAGCGTCTGAGGGTGGCGAGGCCCCGCCGCTGTTGAGAGTCTTTGGTGTTTTCCGTGGCCGGCGAATTGAAACATGTTTGGTGGTGGTGCGGACAAAACAATTCCCTCTGGGTTCACCTGAGCTGGGGAGTTGGGCAGGTGGCGGAAGGAGGGCCTCGGAAACGGTTCCCGTAATGGTGGTTAAGTTAGACCGGGGTGTGTCTGTGTATATGCATATGTATTTATTATTATTTGCATGTTTTTATATACATGTATGCATTATTACTTGAAAAGCAGTATTTCTTTATGCGGACCTAGAATTCTTGTGCTTTTTGTAGCCTCTTTATGCATGTCTTGCAGAGTAACAGGCAACAACAGGTTGTTTTCCTTGTTGCTTTCATCAGCAGGTGTTGATTAAACATTGGTTATGCTGGGTATATTTCAGCCCGCAGTACTTGATATTTTCGAAACACAGTCTAGAAGTTACTTTGTATGAGATAAATTCATGCTGTCGATTTCTTGTCTGCTTCCATTTAAATGCCTGCACTTCTTCATTCTTTCTTTGTTCTCATTTTAATATTCAATAAAACAATGAAACATCTGTTTGAAATCTCGGGTAACATGCTGCTCAGTAAGCACACAGGCTGCTTTTTGGGCTTATCAGTCTTTGTATTTTCCTTTCTTAGTGGTTTCTTTAAAATGTATAAAAAAAAATTGTGAGCCAATAAAAGAAGTGTAGTGCATAGTACAATGGTGAGAATTTACAACTCTATTTAATTAAGTTGGAAGGTTGGAAAGATGTTTGCTTCTGCTGAGCACAGAGGTATATCTTACATTTTTCTATCTATACGTACCTTGTGTCGAATTTATTATATTAGGAGGAGGTGTGGGCAGAGTGGTAGCTTCATATACTAATGCCATTACTGTTTCTCAGCTAGGAATTAGTAGGGAACAGAAGAGGATAAGACCTGGAAAGGAATTTGCCTGTAAAATAGTTTATCATAGTTATTACTGGTAGAATATCTGAATAACTTGACCTTGACTTCCCCATAATTTCTTTTGTGTAGAAAAATTGCAAAACCCTCTCCCCTGCTTTGGTTTTCTTTGAGTTTAACAACTCTACACATGGGCATCCAGTGTCCTGAGTATATAAAAGGCTCTATTTCTTTCTAACTTTTTGAATAACTCAGATTATTTAAGGCTAAGTATGAGTTATATATTAACACGTTGCCTCTAGGGATACGTTTTTTGGTTTAAATTTGGTCTAGTGTGATCAGCATTCATGCTCACTCAAAATACAATGTTCCTTTTTTCATTTAGGCATTTTTAAACTGATTTAACTGTATAAATACAGGATCTTAATTGCTGCAGTGTACTGGTACAAAACCTTGCGTGATACCTGTATTGATGGATGTGTGCACTACATATTAGCTTGTTTATCCTCATTAAAATGACAGCAGTGTAATTACATTGGTCTGTCTGTATGTATGCATATAGAGGGCTAAAAGGCCCTCAGTCTGTTTAATAAGTGGTGAAGTATCTTTATCCTTCTTCAGAAAGTATCCTGAAGTTTTGGTCACCTCTTATAGTAAAATAAAACTTCTGTAAATGATGCATCACTTCACTAGATTCAGCTGCCTTTTTTTTTCTTTTTTGTCCCCCTATATGTATTTATTTTTTTAAATTTGTTTTCCCTTTAGCTCTAGATTTTGTCAGGGGTTTGTGCTTTTCTATCAAGATCTACTGAAGTTCATATTTGGCTATAGTGCACATCAGACATCTCCAACTTACTCCACTCGTCACTGATAACACATTTTACCTTGTCTTAGTGGTTACGTGGTACTTCTGAATGTTCTATTTTGCTTCCTGTGTTCCTGCTGCTGTTGAGCAGCAGTTGTAGAAATACTTACTATTAAAACTGTAAGTTTGAACTACCTAAACAAAGCATTTTTATTTTCAGAATTACTATCCATTAAGATATATGGCTGTGCTTAAGCCATAGAGAAGAAGCTTGTTGTCAGCTGAAAATAATACTCTTTAGATTGCTTATAGTTATGCTGCTGTGTGAAGTATGCGCACATCCACACTGTCAGGAACAGCCACAGAAGAACTAAGCAAGCCTTTTCAGTCTTAAGAGCCATTTTCTGTAAACAGAAGCAAAGACCTCTTCAATGATCTTGAGTGAGGGAGTGGCTTAGACCTTGGCATGCACATGTCTTTCATTCTTGAAATATGTTTAAAAAGTAAAATATTGCTGTAAACAGACAGATTAAGTACCAAACTGAACTTCATTTTCCAATAACCTTTGCAAAAGTTGACTGGATTATCACTGTATTTTCCTTATATACGTGTAGTCACAATTTAATGATACAAGATGAAGTCAGAATGTGAAGTCTCTAAACCCATGTGTAGTTTCTGGGATCTGTTTTCATATTGAAGGTGTGCATGGTGATACAGAGTCATTACAGCCTGAATCTTCCAAGGCAAAGTGGAGTAAAATTATTTCATAGATTGTTATGAGATTGACAGCACAGGGAAAACAAAACAAAAAAAATGTGTGGTTAGGAGTGAAAAGAGACAGTTGGAAGATAAGTGCCCAGATTATGCATTTCACCAGCTGTTTCTATGTAACTTTCTAAAACTGTTGATCTGGTATTTCTTTTTGTTTGTGAAGTTTGCTGCATAGTAAAACCACTTAGACCTTGGTGAAAAGCTAGTCTACTGTTTCCAACTTCAGCAAGCAGAAGAAGAAAGTGTCTGTAACTGGTTTGTAGGTTTAAAGAAATTTGAGAGGTGCTATCTAGCAAAAAGCTCCTCACTGAACACTGGGAAAAAGTTTCAACTTGTAGAGTTTGAAATTCATTAATGAGATTTCCCAGGGACCAGAGCCATAGAAACGTTCCTGTGTGAATGAAATGCAACCAATGAAGAGCAGAGAAAATAGAGTAGATGGTTACTTTTTGGTATGGAGGAGGTACTTTTATAATTAGAAGGATGAATTTTCAAATGTACTTGGTTTGAAAACATCTTTACAGTGAGCTGGCAAAGGGATATAGCTTACTTTGTTGCACTTAAAGTAGGTACAGTTTCACACACTATCAAAATGTTACAAGTTACTCTCATCTTTTGTGTAAGTGTCCACATGGCTGTAACTGCCTATTGCACGTTGCTTGGCACTGACCGGGATAAACACAAGATGAATCTCATACGATGTAGCAAGGTAATACTGTGAGAAGTAAACACTACTTGATCTGCTCTTACTGTGGCATCAGCTTACTGCCCTCCGGTATGATCTGACTTCCAGAAACAGGTTACCTAGTTTGCTTACATTAATTGGTAGTATCTTGAGTCACTGTTGGAAAATAATTATTAAGCTTGTTAACTCGAAAGCTAAGAAGGAAAAACTTGTAATGGAGTGGCGAAGGTAGTGTTTTCTCCATTTATTTTAGTAGATAAAAATATACAGTGGTATATGACTCAGCAGCTGTCTTAGTTTGTGGGAGCGAAGGCAGATGATATGTCTTTGAATGTTTGTACTTCATTGAGATTAATACATTTTCATGCTATTATGATGTGCTTAAATTTGAAAGTACTTGCTTTTGACTCTAAGCTTCAAGTCAATAGTTAAGGTGCTTTTAAATAATAAATTTTTTTAAAAAGGGAAAGGAAAGGAATCCCCAAACCCTCAACCAAACCTTTAGATTGTGCCAGACTTGGGTTTTATTATGTTTTGGACCTTTGGGATCCATGTTTGATCTCCGTACACTATTTCAAAATTTAGCTACAGAAATCTTGCTCACGTGAGTGATAGTAGTGGAAAGTAATCTCTTCAATGTGTTTGAAGTTTTCGCTGTAATTTTTAAGCACCTATTTTTTTTCTTGTAATGTTTTATATTATTCTAGGGGTTATTTGTATCTTCTGAATAAATTGAGAGCACTGTTTAAAGTCGTGTCATTTATTTAACTGATGGTCTTCAGGTTGTTTTCAATGTGTGATGTTGCTAGCTATGTGAAAGCTTGTAAAGGACAAACCATACATTACAGTAACTAAGTTTACTTGATATCCTTTGGTATATCAAAGAATACCAAAACTGCTTAAACTGGTTTAAATTTAAAAATTAATCTATCTTTGTGTTTTCTATTTTTCCACACTGGGCTGGAGCCAAGCGTGTTCAATTTGCCTCTTAGCAGTTCAGTATTGTGCTGCTTGAGATTCAACTGAAGTTCTGGTTTAAAAGGATATCCTTCAAAATAGCTGTGGCAGGCGCCGGGTTGTTTATTCACAAGCCGAATGCCAAGTATGAGCATTCAGTTCTGTAGGGGATTATTTGTCTGCAAAGAAGAATGTCCTGCGTTAGGTGTTGGCACTGTCCTTCGACACCTGATAAGCCACGATCACGCAGGACTATACGGTATGTGGTATTTTCAGGCAGCTTCTTGGGAGAATTCATGGTCGTAGTTAATTTGCAACCTCTTTATTTGCAGATAGGCTCCAGGTATTCAGTGTTCTTGTCTTGTCATTAACATTATAAAAGCTTTTCTCACGTAGCTCCTCTTTTTGTAGCGGCTTCTTGGGGTTTGTGCCTGCTCTCTTAGCTTTACCAGGATAAATTACCTGCCTGTTTTAAAGTGGGTTTAAGAAGTTAATGTTTGAAAAAGGAAACATTGCCCAAGTGTAGAATACATTGTATACTTTCCTTGATTTGTAGCGTTGTCTTCTTCTGCATCTTTGAAACTTTCCTGTTTCACACTTAAACTTACTGAAATCAATTTGTTGTTGTTACCTTTCCAGTTTTTAACTCCTGATCTCGAATTTTAGCTTTTGTATGAAAGTAAGCTTTTGCCTTTTGCTTGGAAAAATGCATAGACATCTTGCAAAGGAGTCACAGATTTTTATGCCTAAAAAGAAGGCTCTCCATTGAATGATGTATCTCTAGCATAGTCTGTCTGATAGCCTTGCAATATGGCCTTTTTGAAGTTAGAAAAGACACTTGCTGCAGTAGGTAATGCAAAAATCAAAAACCCTCAACTTCTTCTGAGTAGCAGTTCAGATGAGGGAAAGAAGTAATTGTGCTTTGTAATCAAAAGATCTCGAGTTGCGTTTTACTGATATCATTGATCTGGGCATCTGCATTCACGTATGTTTCTTTTCCATATATTATAGAAACAGTTCTTTAAATTGGTTGACTCACTTGGGGAGCAGGGGGACTGCTAATCATACAGTAAAGGGAAATGTAACTTCTTTTCATATGAGTAATATGACAAATAATGGAAAGCTAAATATTTATAAATATTTAATTTTCAGTCATACAATCTTACACATTTATGTGTTTACTACATTGTTACAAGGAGCCAAAACTGCTTTTCTAGGATTAATGTAAAGTTTTCACTGTTGTGCGAGTGACAGACTGTACAAATGTGTGGAAACTGGATCTTTGGTCATCTAAGTGTGATGGGTGTATGCAGCCTGGTTTTAAATAGGATTCTTTTACCTTGATTGGGCTGAGGAAATGGATAAGATTCTGGTGTTTAAGGAGTGGGGGGAAGCATTAAAGTTAGAGCAGTGCCAGAAACCTGTCTCTTAGGATGTGTCATGCTGTTTTTTCTTTTGCCAGAAGTGTGATTTTTTTGGTTAATCCTTATACAATATTAACATGGGAATTGCAGTAAAACCATTGCTAATAGCCTTTAAAAATTATTTTCCATATAAAACTGTTACACTTGTATCTGATAAGTAATGTTTTATGTTACGTTAAGATTTTAAATGCCTTTTGTACTCTCAATTTGGATAATGGATTTTATTTTTTTTAATGAAGAAACAACAGAATTCACTAAATGGCCTAAAAAGACAGTAAAAAAGGGCGTGATTATTTTGTCTGTATTTCCTGGTAGAGCAAATTCAGTGTACTCAAGTTCTCCTATAGAACTGAACTTTGGTATCCCAGCTGCTCTGGTATTTCTGGTGAACAGGCAACTATGGTAGATGTGCTTTTAATTATGGGGTTTAATTTTTAGCAAGCCTTTTTAAGCATGTCCCTTTTCTGCTGGGGATTTAAAATTCTTCTATTTTGTGGCAACTATATTTGCTCAATATAGCAAATGACAACCACTGTATGTGCCTTCTAGCTTTCTTTTTCTGAAAACAGAAGTACTTGCCGAGCTGTTGTGGCTTTAATCCTGTGTTGACTTCCTTTACTGCAAAATATCACAAAATGTTACGGGAATTGATTATTTGAAATCCTGGTAATGACAAAACTTTTTACTTGGTTTGTTTGTTGTAGTGGGAAAGGGCAGAAGAAGCTGTAGCAACTTCAGGCATAGCATTTTGTGAAACATTTTTTTTCTTGTCTCCTACTTATTTGCAACTGCAGTTACTTGCAATGGTATTTCTCCTTCATGTGCTTGGAATACAGTCAGATCACTTTAAATGTATATCTGTTACGTTTAATCACCTAAAATATGTGTGTATTTTTTACATTGGTTCAGGTCTTTAACTACTAACTTGTTACTTTACAGTTTAGCTGCTTTTGCTCTGTACTTAGAAACTTCTTACAGGGCATTGTTAAGGCTGATCTTGATTTTTATACTTCATAGGACACATCTGAACCATGGATTTTCCTCTGAGTTAGCCAAACTAAGATGGGGAAATAGTCTACTGGACTGGGATAAAGGTGGAGTTGAACTTCAGGGGAGGTAGGAGGTCAGAAAGATGCTTTAGGCTCCCTGCTGGTATTTGTATCTACACTGAAAGAGAAAGGGAAAACAAGGCCCTTTAGTTTCTTCATGGTTCGTAGAAATGTAAAAAGTAAAGATTAACTGGGAAACAATGCATGGAGAATCTTTAAGTACATAAAAATTGCACCCTAACAGAGTTGTTGAAGGGAATTGTTGCAGGAAGTAATGCAAAAATGTGATTTCCTTTTAATGCACTGTGTATTGGATAAAGAACAGGCCTCTTTGTTTTGACAATATCATGTGCTGCTGATTTGTCTGACTTCGTTATATTGAAATTAGCATGGTTGTTAATGTACTGATAAGCTTTAAATAAAGCTTGTAGTACTTAAGCAGCATAATCAGATTTTCAGAAGTGCTCTCATGACACAATATGGCAGTGAACATATGCATGCCCTTTGACTTCTGCTTTCCTTAAAATCAGTGTCAGAAGCAGTCAAGTTTGGTTTAGTCTTTTATTAAAAAAAATAAATGTGTAGCTATGTTCTCCTTTACAGTCAGGCTTCACAGCGTGGCTGGGGAGTGGTTTGAATGGAGGAGGAGTTAGTTTCTGTTACAGAAAAAGCTCTTCCGGGGTTTACTTAAAAAGAGTCATTGATACAGACATAGGTTTATAAAACACACATACACATTATTTCCCCCCCACACACATTATTCCCACATAGAATGTGTGTGGAGTGTGGTTTGGAATTTTAGTACTTAGTTGATTTTCTTCCCTCCCTGCCTCATCTTTCATTTGTGATTATTGCAAGTCCACAGAGAATTTACCAATTTTTATCCCTGAGACTGATGAATGTGTGGTTTCAAGTATCCTTACTAAAAGGGAAAAAAAAAAAAGTTACCCATTTTCTTCCTGATCAAAGCTGTTGCTGTGAAAATTTTGCAGATGAACTACCTAAATAAGGGAATGTTGTTCCTCTGGTATTTCTGTTGCAGGTTGACAGGCCACAGAGAAATGATGTGGTGACTGATGGCTTTTTTGCAGAGAGATGTCTGTTTTCTGCCAATTAGCTCCTGAATTAGATTGCTTTGGGTTCAGATAGGTGCTGTAGGTGTAGCAAGAGCAATTAGTAGGACTTGTTTTAAAGTGTGAGTGCTAGGACCTTCCAGAAACTACAGTGCTGTCCTGGGTTAACACAGCCTGCTTTCACAAGCCCTGCCACCTTCTCTTCACAAATGGGAAAGTTAAAAAAAACCCATCCCACCCACACACAAAACAACAAAACCAACCAACCAAAAGCACACAAAAAAGGCAAAACAAACAAATGAAAACCCCAAACACTGGGTTGAAATAAGGATTTTCTGCTTAGCAAAAGCAGCAGCAGAAGTCAGTGAGAAAGGTTCCCTCCACCCAGGCATGCAGTGACCACCCCAGCAGAAGACCAACACCCCAAAAGTGGAAACTGGAGGCAGCAACTGGAACAGGAAGCTTCTTGTGTTACAATCTGCCCCACAATACTTTGCTCCAGCAGCACTTTCACTTTGAAGCTGGCATGATGGCAGCATGGTAATGAGTATCATCAACAGATTCAACTCAACCCATGAAAATGTCTCATTTTCAGCATGAGCTTTTGTTGTATTCCTTTTGAATGCTCATTATTTGCAGAAGGAATACAATAACATCAGGACCAGGATCTTATCAAAATTTGTATATGCCTAACTAAAGAGGGGAACAAGCAAATGCAGTAACTTTTCCCTGTCTAACAAATGGGACACTGGCCTGTTTGTGTTGCAGAGCCTTAAACACCGTTCAGCATGCAACTTTGGAACTACAGATGTGGGCCTCTTCACCTGACTTGTAAGCCCTTTATTTAGTTCATGGGGAATTAGACAAAGCTAAGTGGAATTCAGGCTTTTAAGTCCAAAAGAAATCCTGAAGTGGGATATATATGATTTAATTTTTTTATTTTTTTTTAATTATATAGTCCATGCCAAGGCTTTTGAGACAGGTAGCCAGGTATAACTAAGATGGGCACTTAATACCTTTTTTGGAGTCAGTTACTTGTCTCTTCCCTATGCTGTAGAGTCTCTTTACAACATAGCTGATGACATTGTGCTTCCTTTCCTGCTTCTTGCTTTCTCAGGATGTAGATCTCAGTTAGGTTTCTTCACCTGGAGAAGTGCTCTAGGCTCTGAAATGCAGCCAATCCATCCTTCTGATTATATTGAAGCTGTGCTGTTATGATGGGGAAAAAAAAAGCAAGAGTAGGTGAGCATAGGGAGCCTGACTGTAGCACAATTCTTTGCCTCAATGTTTAACAGCAAGGCACGAGTAGTTCGGGATGAGTGGCCTCCTGAGCTGGGTGATGGGGTCAGGGAGCAGTGTAATGCCCCAGAAATCCACGAGGAATTAGTTCGGGACCTGCTGGGCCACTTGGACACCCACAAGTCCATGGGACCGGATGGGATCCATCCTAGGGTGCTGAGAGAGCTGGCAGATGAGCTGCCAAGCCGCTCTCCATCATTTTCCTCCAGTCCTGGCTCACTGGAGAGGTCTCAGATGACTGGAAACTGGCCACTGTGGTCCCCATCCACAAGAAGGGACGGATGGAGGAACCTGGAAACTCCAGGCCAGTCAGCCTGACCTCAGTGCCAGGGAAAGTGATGGAGCAGGTTATCCAGGAGGCAATAACTGTGTACCTGAAGGATGGCCAAGGGTTTAGGCCCAGCCAACATGGATTTAGGAAGGGCAGGTCCTGCCTCTCCAACCTGATCTCCTTCTATGATCAGGTGACCTGTCTGGTGGATGTGGGGCAGGCTGTGGATGTGGTCTACCTGGACTTCAGCAAGGCCTTTGACACTAAATGCTAATCCTAAAGCTCACACTTGAGTGAAATAATTTCAATTATGAGACTCAAAATACTTAACATGCAAGTAATTGAAAAATTATTAAATCCATGGAAGACATGCTTTAGATCTCTATTATAGAAGTCCACACAGATTCTAGCGTCTCTTAGGATTAAAAGTAAAAATAACATTCATGGGTATAAAATGCAATAATGTTGCTTTGAATATATCAAGTGCACTCAGAGGTGTTCACAGCATATTGACATTAAAGTAATATACTGGACAATGGGGCCTGATTTTCCTCTAACATTCTCAATAGCTGCCTTTTAATCCAGTTTCTAATGAAACCACCAAGCAGAAGACAACTGCTAACTCTAGTAGTATTTCGCCAAGTCTGATGGGGGGGACCATTGGGCTCAGTTGGTAGTACATAAGCCTTTTATTGGGAAGGTTGTGAGTTCAAGCCTGCAGTGGGCAGGAGCGTTCACACTGGGCAGCAGTGTCCTCCCTACCTTGCAGAGGGACCTCGACTTCAGCAAGGCCTTTGACACCATCCCCCACAGCAAACTGCTGGCTAAGCTGTCAGCTCGTGGCTTGGACAGCAACACTCTGTGCTGGGTTAGGAACTGGCTGGAGGCTGAGCCCAGAGAGTGGTGGTGAATGGTGCCACATCCGGCTGGCGGCCAGGCACCAGTGGTGTCCCCCAGGGATCAGTGCTGGGCCCCATCCTCTTTAACATCTTCATTGATGATCTGGATGAGGGGATTGAGTCACTCATCAGCAAGTTTGCAGATGACACCAAGTTGGGAGATGTTGGGTCAGTTAGAGGGCAGAAGGGCTCTGCAGAGGGACCTTGACCGACTGGACAGATGGGCAGAGTCCAGTGGGATGGCATTCAAAAGTCCAAGTGCCAGGTGCTGCACTTTGGCCACAGCAACCCCATGCAGAGCTACAGGCTGGGGTCAGAGTGGCTGGAGAGCTGCCAAACAGAGAGGGACCTGGGGGTGCTGATTGACAGCTGCCTAAACATGAGCCAGCAGTGTGCCCAGGTGGCCAAGAAGGCCAACAGCATCCTGGCCTGTATCAGCAATAGTGTGGCCAACAGGAGCAGGGAAGTCATTGTGCCCCTGTACTCTGCATTGCTTAGGCCATACCTTGAGTCCTGTGTCCAGTTCTGGGCTCCTCAGTTTAAGAAGGACATTGAGACACTTGAAGGTGTCCAGAGAAGGGCAACAAGGCTGGGGAGAGGCCTTGAGCACAGCCCTGTGAGGAGCGGCTGAGGGAGCTGGGGTTGCTTAGCCTGGAGAAGAGAAGGCTCAGGGGTGACCTCATTGCTCTCTTCAACTCCCTGAAAGGTGGTTGTAGCCAGGTGGGGGTTGGTCTCTTCTCCCAGGCAGCCAGCACCAGAACAAGAGGACGCAGTCTCAGGCTGTGCCAGGGGAAGTTTAGACTCGAGGTGAGGAGAAAGTTCTTCACTGTGAGTCGTTTGCCATTGGAACGTGCTGCCCAGGGAGGTGGTGGAGTCCCCATCCCTGGACGTATTCAAGAGGAGATTGGATGTGGCACTTGGTGCCATGGTCTAGTCATGAGGTCTGTGGAGACAGGTTGGACTTGATGATCTTTGAGGTCTCTTCCAACCTTGGTGATACTGTGATACAATAAGAAAAGTTATGTTTCAGTGTGTGGAAGATACATGATTTTCAGCTTACAATACTGTGTGAGTCTGGCTGTTGGTAAAAGGAGGAGAGACAACCCAAAACTCTCAGCCTTCTATTTGCTGAGGGATTGCAGCATAGTGACTAGTCTGTCACAGAACTGGTAGGTGCCTTACAGACATCAGTTTTATTGCTGTGCTTCAGGTAGAACTTGGTTCTATGTGTTATACATAGAGTGCTCTGAATGAACTAGACCTTTCAGAGGGCTTCAGTGTAGAGATACCTAGATGGTGCTGGGTTATTGAGCTTCCCAATGTGGGCATAGGTAGTGCCAGAAATACGTGTTTATTGATACAATAAGATTGAGCAGATGACCAAGCAAGGATTTTTCTTCATTTTTTTCCATTAAAACACCTATATTTCAACCTCCTGTTTCTCTATAAATAACAATGCAGTTTATAACTGTAGAACAGGGCATAACTAACCTGAGTTTCATGAAAGACCAAATCTACTTGTTTGGTCAGATCAGAAAGCGTTAGCAGCATGTTCATGCCTTTTACTGCTGACATACAGGTTAGAAGAGTACAGGCTACTTGCTTCCTTCTTCAAAAGTTTTAGAATGGAATGTCTGGATATTGTTATAGACCTTAATTTCTGTCCTCTTGCAAAATGAAAACTTGTGTTTAAATGTAGAGCATAATATCTACTGTGATATTATGTACGTTTTTCCTGCCTTAACCTCTGAGAAGGACTTTTGGTGGTATAGCTTCCCTAATGTAGGTCAAAGTTGTGATTTATTTTTCCAGTTTGTAATACAAAATAGGTTGTTTTGGTCACAAGTCCTGCTTCTGAGGGAGAAAGAGGACAGATAAAGAGGGTGAAGTATTAACTATGTACTGTTTCTGACTAAAGTTGGTGTTTTCTATTGTAATATATATTTCAATGTTTTCATTGTTAGGTTGTTGAAGACTATGCTGGAAGGTGGCAGGTTCCTTTGCCTCAGCTTCAGGTGCTTCAGACAGCGCTCTGTTGTTTCACGTCTGCCTGCGTGTCATTCCCAGCTGAATGTGAGCACGTACAATATGTATTGAGTAGCCTAGCTTTGTAAGTACTTACTTAATTTTATTACTTCCTTTAAAATATGGACTCTGTGTTACTTTATAATAGCAAAAGGGTCTCCAAAATTCTCAGTGCTTTTAAAGAAGTGGGTTAATAGGTGACACAGGTATGTGGAACCAAGAATCGCTAACTGAGGATATAAAATCAAGAACTTGGTCCTTTTTGTGTGTGTGTGTCCTTGTTAAATATTGAAGTTGGGTGTTATAATGGTGTGTCATAAGGGTTTACTGGCAAAATTAATAATCTTAAGAAGCAAATGATCACTATGCAACTTCTTTTGGGAAGATTTTGTATTATTTGAAGAGCAGCCTTTGGTAGTACGTAATTGTAAATTATCTAGAGTGTCTTACTGTTCTACCTCCAGTGATGGTAACAGGTTAAGTATTTGTTAAGAGAAATTTCTTGTAGGGCTGAAGGAATGAGTCAATTTCAAAGTAAATTTTAATGTTTGAGTCACCAAAAGGCTTATGAGAATTACTTGTTACATAGTGAACTGACCAAAAGCCATATTTAACTTCAAGAACTGCAGAATGTTAGCTCAGAAATCTTGCTATAATATCTTTTCTTTTTTTTTTTTATGATGCAGCAATGTTTTTCCCACATGAAAGCTGAAAGTGTCAGGATAGTGATCAGTAGATAAGTAGGAGTGTTGTTTTATTGAGGTTTTCTCTTGTTCTGAAAACCTGCTTTTCAGTTTTCAGAACCTCAGCATGGAATGGAAGCAGAAAAAATAGATACACTGAGCTGGGCTGCAGCGTGCTTGATTTTCTGTCAGCATATGGGGACAACCTCCCAAAAACTAGCTCGGTTGTGAGTTCAGTGTGAATGAATTAGATTTATTTGTCCAGCTGGTTAAACTTCTTGTTGAGTGGTGACTGGTTAAGTATTTTTGTGGAAGCTCCTGCCTCATCTAGTCATCAGAAGCAAATACTCTCATAGTCTTCCTCTCCTAGTTTACTTTTTCAGGAGAACTGGGTTGCTTATCCTTTCCACTGTTCCTGAGCTATTAGCCCGAATTCAAGGCTTTATTCTGTAATCTTACAGGGTATATGCTGCCTTTAAGTGTTGGTGAAACATTACCAGAGAGACTTACTGTTTTGTGTGTGCACATGCAGCTATTTGACTTGGGACTACTTAATTCAGTCATAAGACCACCATTTTTTACAACTGGCATGCGCAAGTATTGGAGAGTAAGCAGCAGTTACAGCAAAACTTGGTGGCCTTTTTTTTTTCCTTTCTTTTTTTTCCCTCCTAGACTTTCAGAAAAAAAGTTCAAAGTTTAAACCACACTTTTATATACTTTGGAATATCAAAGCTTGGGAGAAAAAATGTAGGACTTCAGGTACTTGTGTGTAGGGTGGTCACTTTCTGATAATCTCAAAGTGGGTTGGTTGTTGAGTTCCTGTCATAGTTGTCTCTCTTGACTTTTGGAGCTGGGTTTACTCACTGAGTTTTTCCTTCATTCCAAAATGGCAGCTTATTTCCCCTTCTGATTCTGCTTGAATGTTTTGTAGTTTTGCATGTGATATAAAGGAATCCTTGGGCTTACTAGTTGCAGTTACCTGGGAAACCTTCAATCTCATTTGAAAATGTCATGTACATTAAGCCTTAGTTCTTTGAGAGGAAAAAATATGCCTGACTGTATTGTCATAATTAAGTAAGATTTCCATGGTAAACAGATGAACTAGTGATAGTAAAGACTGTTGCATTTCCTATTCACACTAGCCTTGTTATTTATCACAAATGAAGCAGTATCTGTATTGCAGTTAATATCAGGAGGTTTTAATAATGGTGCCAGCATGCTCTAGTGTTCTTAGGCAATGTTCTGGTGCCAGTAATAGCAAAGTAGTCACGTGACGAATCTAGAGAGACCGTAATTATAGATGGATGGATGCAAACGGGGGTGTGCAATGCTGTAGACTGGTTTAAGATGACAGGGCACAGCTGGAACAGAATATAGTAATTTTAACTGAATGGAGATTGGTCATTAGGAAATAAAAACATTTTGGTAGCTTCCTTTTATTAATCTGATGAGAGTATGGAGCAGATGATAGGAAAAAACATGCATTCACACTTTTTCACTATCAGTTTCCAGTCTTTTTTTTTTCCCCCCAAGGTACTATTCTCTTCAAATCTGTCCAAGCAAATTAAAATGGATGCATGCATCATTTGCTAGTTTTGTCTTATTTAAGTTCCAGTTTGGCTGCTTTCCAGATCATGATGTGTCTCATGCTTGACCTTTCCTGAGAGTCAAGTATACTTAAGATTTGTTAATCGGCATGAAATGAGCCAATGTTTTTCAGAAAAAAAGTATTTACTTGGGTGCTTGTTGTGGTTTTTAAATTTTTATTTCATTCCATATTTGAGTTGAGATTCAAGGGCCTAATCTGGAGAAAATTTGTACTTTGGGTGTTCAGATATCTTGGAGTTAGACTATAAATTTGGGGACAACTGCAATGAATTTAGTTGTTTGGCAAAAGAGTTCCTTGTTCATAAAATAAAAGGCAGCTGTCACAACATTTCTAAACTCTCTAGTCAGGAAATAAATTGCCATCAATAAGAAAAACCTACAGGTTGGAAGAGTACTGGAAGCTCTTTCATGAGTCATCTTCTACTTTCTCCTTCTCTTCCTTATTATTCTCCTTCTTAATTTAGAAAAAAATGTCTCACATAATCTTACAATTATTAATATTTTCCTTTGTTGCAAGCCTTTGCTGCTGAGTCCTGTTTCAAAAATGCCTTAGATGCTGTTTTTCAGACTTCTTCCAGTGCTGTCTTCCCTTCTGAAATACACTGTTGCTCATGACTTTTGCAAGCAACAACTGCAGACTGTTAGTGCAGTACCTGATAGTTACTTTTTTCCAAGTAGAAATTAAAGTTCTTAGAATCTTAAGGCAGAGCAGTGTTAGGTGTGCTGGTGCTATCTGCAGATCCATGAGATCTAACTACCTAGTTTTTGATTGAAATGACTGAATTGCAAATACTACTTGGAAGTATGCTTCACTAAGTGAAGCCCTAAATTGGCCTCTGCTCTGGAAAGCAACGTCTTACCAAGTTTTCCCATTCTGATTTTAGGATCATAGAATGCTAGGGGCTTGAAGAGACCTCTGGAGATTGAGTCCAAGACCCCTGCCAAAGCAGGATCTCCTAGGGCATGCCACACAAGAACACATCCAGACAGGTTTTGAAAGTCTCTAGAGAACGACTTTCTGGGCAGCCTGTTTGAGTGCTCTGTCAACCTCACAGAAAAGACTTTTTTTCATGTTGAGGTGGAACTTCCTGTCTTCCAGTTTGTGTCTGTTGCCCCTCATCCTATCTCAGAACATCACTGAAAAGAGACTGGTCCCTTCTTGACACCCACCCTTCAGATATTTGTGAACATTTACAAGTTCCTTTCTCAGCCTTCTCTTCCCCAGACTAAACAGCCCCCAGGTCTCACAGCCTTTCCTCATAAGACAAATGTTCCAGTCCCTTAATCATTCTCATGTCCCTCTGAGGACTTTATAGTATTTTCCTGTCCCTTTTGAACTGATGAACCTAGAACTGGACACTACTCTACATGTGGTCTCACTAGGGCAGAGTAGAGGGGGAGAGGAAACTCCCTCAACCCTCTTGACACATTTTTTTAAATTCATCCCAGGAGACCCCTGGCCGCCTTGGCCACAAAGGTATATTGCTGTTCCATGGATAACTTACTGTCCTCCAAGACTTCAAGGTCCTTCTCCATGAAACTGCTTTCCAGCAGGTCAGCCCCTAATCTGTACTGGTACGTGGTGATGTTCCTCCCCAGGTGCAGTACTCCACACTCATCCTTGTTAAACATCATGAGGTTCCCCTTTGCCTACCTCTCCAGTCTATCCATTTCTTGCTGAATGGCAGCATAGCCTTGTGGTGTATCAGCCAATCTTCCCAGTTTTGTACTGTCAGCAAACATTCTGTCCCTTTATCCAGATTGTTGATGAAGATGTGAAACTAGACTGGGCCCAGCACGGACCCCTGGGAAATACCACTACCTACAGGTCTCCAACTGTGCTGTTCATTGGTCATGACCCTCTGAACTCCATTGTTTAGCCATTACTCAATCCATCTCAGTATCCACTTTTCTAACCCACACTTCCTGAGTTTGTCATTGAGGATGTAATGGAAGGCAGTGTCAAAAGCCTTGATGAAGTCAAGGTAGACAGCATCCACTTCACCTACCCATTCAGTCACACCATCATAGAAGGGTATCAGATTAGTCAAATGTTATGTCCCCTTGGTGAATCTGTGCTGGCTGCTCCTGATAACCACCTTCCATGTGCTTGCAGATGACTTCCAAAATGAGCTGCTCCATCACCTTTCCAGGGATGGAGGTGAGACTATGAGGTCTGTAGTTTCCTGGGTCTTCCTTCTTGCTCTTTTTGAAGAGTGGCATGACATTGGTTTTCCTCCAGTCCTCAGACATGTCTCCTGTTTTCCATGATCTTTTGAAAGTGAGGGAGAGTAGTAGAGCAACAACAGCGCTCTCAGTACTTGTGGCTGTATCCCATCAGGACTCATGGATTTGTGTGTTCAATTTACCCAAATGTTCTCTAACCTCATTCTCACTGACTGGTGAGAGTTTGGGATTCTGGAGGGCTTGTCTTACCAGTGGAGACTGAAGCAAAGAATGCACTTGCCTTCTCTATATCTTCTGTTAACAGGGATCCCACCTCATTCAGCAGTGAGCCTGCATTTTACCTTGCTGATGTGTTTGAAGAAGCTCTCCTTGTTCTTTTCATTTCTTTGCCAGATTTAATTCTGAGGGGGCCTTTGTTGCATCCCTATGTAGCCTGATGATGTTTCTATAATGCCTGTCTCTGTTGCTGTATTAAAAATAAATAAAATGCTAGGCAAATATTCTAGGATGATGGAAAATAAGAAGGCCAACTAAATTTGAGTTAGCTGGTGCTGGAAGGGTGAGTCCTATTTAGTTCTTTATCTGCCATTTCTTTTGAGGTAATGCTTGCAAATTCATGCTGCTGCACGTACACTCAATTTTCTTCAAAAACTTGGTGGTGGTAAAATCTAAGTTTTGCAGTTTAGTTTGACTGCCACATGGAGGATGGGTTAGTTCTATTTGCACAAAAGTTGTCCCTTTGAAAATAATCTTCAAAGGCATTTTTGGAAATACGAAATTAATAGCAAAAGGCTTTTATTTGGAAATTTGAAATGAAGGGCACCATTTAAGCCTGCATCTCCGTAGACAAACCTCACCAGGTCTTGCTGCAAGACAGGCTGAATTGGCATAAAATGTGTTAGAAAGTGCTTATCATACTTCAAAATATGAATTGTTTGGAATCTGCATTCATGTGAAGCTACTGTTCCTTGAATGTAACTCCTTTTGCTTGGTGCATACTATAGTAATTTTACAGTTTTTCCTTTCTTCTTCAAACTTGCTGGATCTCTGACAAAAGTTTTGGCTTTTGAGAAAGGCTTGCTTTCATAATGGTGAATGGGGAGCAGCAGTGTGGAGGACATGAATGTTTGAAGGGAGATGATCAAGCAGGTACTGTGAATCTAAATGTCACAAACTTAAAAACAAGTATGACAGAAGGGATTTTAAGTTGTGCTTAAGTATACTCTGTTCTATAACCGTTTTGGTAGTTTATCTATAGCTGTACTGTATTTGTGACTTGATGCCTGATGAAAAATGTGTTAGGCGTATGTATGCAAGCCACAATCCAGCACAAAGTATCAGACCAATATAAAACTTTTGAAATATGAGTTGCATTTGGAGAGTGTGGGTGTTAGCCAAAATTTTGGAGTGACTCTGGCATGGGCCTAGAACTTACGGTAGTCTTAATTTTGTGTTTAGTGCTGTAACAACAACAGACATAAGTAGTTTCATTTTTTGAATTGACATTTTTAGTTTGACTTAATCACTACTTCTGTGCTTTTTTTCAGGAGTTTTTTTGAATTGCTGCTGTTCTTTGGAAAGGATGAGTTCTATGAAGATCCTTTGAAAGATATTTTAGCTTCAATCCAGGTAGTGTTGCCTAGTTTCATATAAAACTAATATTATTTTAGTACATACGAAGGCAGTTTTTTGTTGATACATAATCGGGAGGAAACGTGCTTGTATAGTGAAAGAGTGTAGCCACTTTGCTTACGTTTGTACTCAAAGGAGATTTAAAAAAAGGATTTTTGAAGGGAAATCCATTTATTCTAACATTGCTAATTGAATAAATGTGCTTCTCTTGTAATACCAGTCTTAAAGACATAATTTGTGCATTCCCCATACAGAAGAGGAAAGCTTCACCTGTTTGTCTAATTAGAACTTAATGTCATCCAGTGTTGCATATCAGTTCATGACATGAAACCTCATTTCCTTCTGCAGTTTTGAACAGTTAGGAAATTCAAGCTCTATCTTAATAAACAAGTCAGTATAAACTCACATTGTTTAATACTGTTGTGCTCCTGGCTAGACTGGGACATAGTTTTGTATGGCTATATGCAACCATAAGATAAACTTTTTTTTTTCCTCAGGTAAGTGTCTTTTGACCTGAACTTCTTTTGATAGTGGCTTTCACTGTATTTGTGTTACCATGAGAGGAAACTTTGTAGGGAAAGAAAGGATGAAAACCAGGGTTGTTTCTTCTATTAATGCTGATCATGAAACTGCAGTTTGAAAAATAGCTATCCTTTTGTTGTTTTGATGTTTATACCTGTTTGTTACTGTGGCTACAAATTTAATGTGTCAGCACTACTTAATTGTCAAACCAGCAGTAATTACATGTTTGATTAGAATTGGTGGAAGAATGGGGTCAAGGAGTGCCTTATCAGCCTCAGGAACGAGTAGGGTCTCTTGCACACAGAGCACTGGGACACTTTGGCAGTCTGCGATAAATGTTCATAGACTGCTTTTTGAATTAAAAGAAAATCTAGGAAACTTCTTTGTGCTTTTGTATTTTAGTTCTCAAATGCATTGACTTCTAAACAATGAAAGTATCAAAACATATCTTTACCCTTTTTTTTTTCTAAATTTCTGAATCAGGTGTGTAATCAAGCTGGTAATGATATTTGCTTCTGTCTCAAGTTGCTCCTTAGTTTCCATTTTTTTCATGTTCATTCAAATCTCTACAGCTCGTCTCTTCACTCATTTCATTCTGCTCTTCAAGTTTCATTTTCTTGGGAGATGTCCTTTTCACTGCTGTGGCAGGGCTAGGCATTTTTGTTGCAACATTTCCTGAAGTTCTTGGTGATGGATTTAATAGACTGGGGAAACAACTCTAGAGATGGTAGGCTTTGGTGATGGAGAAATGGCTGGTTGTGTGGCAGTTTGATGAATGCTTTCATTTGAAGTACCCCCTGAGCTTTCACTGGCACTTCTTGTGGCACAGTGACTTCAGAAGCCTGTATGTTGGTCACAGATGGTGCTGTTACAGCTGGCACAGGACTGCTTCTGCCCTGACACCTTCCAGAACTGTTCAATGCACTTGCGTTCATAGCACTTGTAGGCAAAGGCACAGACGTACTGTTATTACTGTCCATAGGCAAGTCTAGGCTGCTGTCATTCAGAGCATTCAGCCTGATCCCTTCTGTCAAATGCTTTTTCTGAAGCACATGATTAGGTAGTAGTTGAAGTTGCTTACATTTCACATGCTTTGCAGCAATCTGGGGGTACTGGTTGACAGGCTGAACATGAGCCAGCAGTGTGCCCAGGTGGCCAAGAGGGACAATGGCACCTGGCCTGTATCAGCAATAGTGTGGCCAGCAGAGGCAGGGAAGTCATTCTGCCCCTGTACTTTAGCACTGGTTAGGCCACACCTTGAGTCCTGTGTCCAGTTCTGGGCCTCTCCGTTTAAGAAAGATGTTGAATTGCTCAAATGCGTCCAGAGAAGGGCAATGAGACTGGTGAGGGGGTTGAATCACTAGCCCTTTGAGGAGTGGCTGAGGGAGCTGGGGTTGTTTAGCCTGGAGAAGAGGAGGCTCAGGGGAGACCTTACTGCTGTCTACAACTACCTGATGGATGGTTGTAGCCAGGTGGGGATTGGTCTCTTCTCCCAGGCAACTAGCACCAGAACAAGAGGACACAGTCTCAAGCTGTGCCAGGGGAAGTTTAGGCTGGATGTTAGGAAGAAATTCTTCCCAGAAGGAGAGATTGGCCATTGGAATGTGCTGCCCAGGGAGGTGGTGGAGTTGCCATCCCTGGAAGTGTTTCAAATAAGACTGGATGGGGCGCTTGGTGCCATGGTTTAGTTGATTAGATGGTGTTGGGTGATAGGCTGAACTTGATGATCTTGAAGGTCTTTTCCACCCTGGTTAATTCTGTGACCATTATTTCAGTTACTTAAGTATTTTTTTTAATAGCAAACATATTAATCTGAATATAAAAGAAAAAATTAATTGTAGCAAAGAATTTGCAGGAAAAAAGTGTAGAAGTTTGTGCATAGAAGCCATTCTTCAGTTATCTAATTTTGAAACAAAAAGACACACCTTTTTCTTGTGATTAAAAGTCTGCCGTTGATTACCATTAATGTTAACACTTACCAGCAAACAGCAAGAGAGTTGGACCTTGGCACACATGGAAATCATGGGTGGCTAAAATACTATACTCGTGTTGATTTCAGGCAGGCCTCGTTTCTGTTGCATAGAGATTTGGAGGAAAAAAAGACTGCTTGAGGGCTGGTGACTCAAATTCAGACACCATCACTGGATCACAAACCTAGCATCAGCTTGTCTGAATCTGCAGACTGGCATGAAGTGAAGTCGTCTTCTGCAGAATATGCCAGTAATACCTCCTCACTCAAGGAAAGATGTTTTTACCTTGTTAGGAAAATGACAGGCTCTTGCTGCATGCTTCTAGAAGACATCAGCAGTCTGGCTTCCACAATTCATTATTCCTGTTTTTAGGGAATATATGTATTTGCTCTAAGGCTTTGTGTAGGACTGGTGAATAAAAGACTTTGTAGCTTGAATTTTGACTGAAGAAATATTTAAACATGCCTGGGGTTTCTTGTTTCATAACTTGTGGATGGCCTAACTCTCTTTTTACATAACATTTTGTTATTCTTTCTCATTGTTGCTTTTTTTGCACTTAGGAATGTCAGAACCTTCTAAATCGATACAGAAATACAAACTTGGAACTAGTGACTCGCATCATTCGAGATGGTGGCCCATGGGAGAATCCAGTATTGCAAGCAATTCTTAAAACAAAGCCTGTGTCACAAGAATTAGGTATTCATTTTACCACATTAATTTTTTTAAGTACTGAAAATTATGATAGTAGGATCAAATATTGTCGGATGGCTCTGCATAACACTTGACTGTTGTTCTGTTGTAAAGTGTACCTGTCCCTTTTTTTTTTTAATGAAACCTACATTTCTAGTAGTTTAAGTCTACTTTTATAGTGTAAAGATCGCATTAATTCAGATACAAGAGACTACTGAGCAGTTGTTTATTACATGAACATACTGTATCCAGGTGCTGAACCCCTGAAAGAGCATGGAGAGTGACTTGACTTTAGGTACACTACTGAAGTAAAAATACACATTGGTCTTCCCCATTATCATATTATCTCTTGGTATTCTGACTAATTTTATTTTTATTTTCTTTAATTGTAAATACTCTGGCTTGTGTCTTGTCTTGGGTCTGTTTGGAATGAGGCCTATGACTGTTCCTGATAGCTGCTTTATGTATATGTAATTTCTAGAGGTGGGAGAAGGAGAAATATTTCTGTTCAGGCTGCAGAGTAAAACAGCATTTTAGTGCATGGAAACAAACATCACCAGAATGTTAATGCAAGATCTTGAGGAGAAGATACCCAATCTATAGTAAAGTCTTAAATAACATCTTATGCTACATACTTGTTGGCAGAGTTCACAGAGGACCTCTTAAAAATTGTTTTGTTTTGATGGTGGTAGAAAATAGTAGTTCTTCTCCAGCTGTTATGGTGTAATGCATGACTCAAATTCATTACTCTGTTTATGACAGTGTGTTCATTCTATAGATAGAGGAAGAGAGTTATAAAGTCAGAAGAGAGTGCTGAGTGAGCTGCCTCCTTAGCCAGAGAATTTTGATAGCAAATATAAGAAGTTGTAGTCTCTTTCATCTGTTGTGAAGCCACTTAAGTAACATAGTTTACCCATGATTTTCATTGTATATTTGATAAACTTCTAGTCAAATACCTACAGCAACAAAATGAAATCCTTGTTGTTCTGCATCACATGGCAAAGTGTTCAAGTTTTGGTGGTTATGATCTGAAGTTAGGCTTCAAATCTACATCTCTCCTTCAAAGAATTAGTTTAATCTTTGCCTTAATGATCATCATGAAGCCTCTACATGATGGGTAACAGAATTTTTACATAGTTTCAGCCTGACAGAGTAGGAATGAGATTGCATGTTGTTACTAGATGATCATGTTGTTTCAGGTCTTATCTCCTTCCCCTCTGCTGAGGTATTCTTCCTCCTTTTATCTTCTGACATCCCCACACATCTGTTTGGCATATCTCATCTATGATGACAGACATTTATTTCAGATAATGCCTTTTGGAAGCTTTTTTCTTTCTTGTCTCGCTTCTAAAGTCTGATTCTTGTGAAGTCTTACACAGCAAACATTTTGTTCTGCTTTATAGGCTGGCAGTGTTTGGTGTCTATTTTGAAACTTCTTGTTCCCTCCAAGATCACTATTTTAAATGTTCAAAACTGCATATTATTGCTGAGTCACTGACTTGCAAAAGTCAGTTTGATAAATATGTACTGTGTGAACTACAAAATCCTGTCTTCAGTTCATTAATTACATGGAGAAGCCTAGGCCAACATACACACACACCTTGGTGTGTCTCTTTTTACATAGAATATAGCATACTTGGAGATGTTGCAGTCTATTTTGAAATGGCTGGAAAGGCAGTCTTTAGGTTTAAAGAGAAACATAGAAGCAATACAATTTTAGTACATTAGGGAGAATAAGGCAGCCTTCTGTGAACTTCTAGAAGAGCATTGTAGACTGATACAGAGAAATAGAAAAACTCAACAGCTAAGACTTAAGTATTCTTTAATAATTTATGTACAATGCTAGACATAGCACTGGACACATGGGGAGTTTCCCCTCCAAATGTGTGCATCTGAGTGCAAGCTTTACAGAGTTAATATACAGTTAGATACTACATATTCATGCTATTTTCTATTCATTTGCATTTGGTTCCTCTTATCCATGCATGGCAATGTCTTTTGGTAGTGGGCAGGGGAGGGTTTTCCTCTCAGTTACATTTTTCCTCTCCACATCGGCTCTTTTGGTTATGTGGTGTTGGTGGTTTTTTCCCCCTGTTCTTCTGCTCATGTCTGCAGGAACATCTGGTCTGTTCCTGGCTGTTTTCCCATTATCCATACATTTTCTTAGATAAGCATTCCACAGATTGACGTTCTTTGAAGCATAACATAGGTATGTGACAGCTTCTGTCTTGCACGATAAGTAGGCCTTGAGGTTTTTCAACACAGAGTCCAAGATTCATGTCTTCCCCTGTTTCACCTCATACATGGGCATTCTGTCCCTCAAACTCTCTGGTTTCCATACATGCATTTAGTCAATGTAAATGTATAATTATTCTAAACAGATTAATATAAAAACTCTTCTTCATGGCAGAGGTAAACTCATATGTAAGCACCTAATAGATTTCCAAGGTGATGGAAAGCACCACACATGCTGCTTGAACAAGAAGAGATGTTGTTTTCCCCAAGCCATTTTGATGTATCACAGTATCACCAAGGTTGGAAGAGACCTTGAGGATCATCGCGTCCAACCTGTCACCGCAAACCCCATGACCAGACCATGGCACCAAGTGCCACAGCCAATCTCCTCTTGAACACCTCCAGGGACGGTGACTCCACCACCTCCCTGGGCAGCACATTCCAATGACGAACGACTCGCTCGGTGAAGAACTTTCTCCTCACCTCAAGTCTAAACTTCCCCTGGCACAGCTTGAGAATATGTCCTCTTGTTCTGGTGCTGGCTGCCTGGGAGAAAAGACCAACCCCTTCCTGGCTACAACCACCTTTCAGGGAGTTGAAGAGGGCAATGAGGTCACCCCTCATCCTCCTCTTCTCCAGGCTAAACAATCCCAGCTCCCTCAGCCTCTCCTCACAGGGCTGTGCTCAAGGCCTCTCCCCAGCCTTGTTGCCCTTCTCTGGACACCTTCAAGTGTCTCAATGTCCTTCTTAAACTGAGGAGCCCAGAACTGGACACAGGACTCAAGGTATGGCCTAAGCAATGCAGAGTACAGGGGCACAATGACTTCCCTGCTCCTGTTGGCCACACTATTGCTGATACAGGCCAGGATGCTGTTGGCCTTCTTGGCCACCTGGGCACACTGCTGGCTCATGTTTAGGCAGCTGTCAATCAGCACCCCCAGGTCCCTCTCTGTTTGGCAGCTCTCCAGCCACTCTGACCCCAGCCTGTAGCTCTGCATGGGGTTGCTGTGGCCAAAGTGCAGCACCTGGCACTTGGACTTTTGAATGCCATCCCACTGGACTCTGCCCATCTGTCCAGTCGGTCAAGGTCCCTCTGCAGAGCCCTTCTGCCCTCTAACTGACCCAACATCTCCCAACTTGGTGTCATCTGCAAACTTGCTGATGAGTGACTCAATCCCCTCATCCAGATCATCAATGAAGATGTTAAAGAGGATGGGGCCCAGCACTGATCCCTGGGGGATGCCACTGGTGCCTGGCCGCCAGCTGGCTGTGGCACCATTCACCACCATTCTCTGGGCTCAGCCTCCAGCCAGTTCCTAACCCAGCACAGAGTGTTGCTGTCCAAGCCACGAGCTGACAGCTTAGCCAGCAGTTTGCTGTGGGGGATGGTGTCATAGGCCTTGCTGAAGTCGAGGTCCCTCTGCAAGGTAGGGAGGACACTGCTGCCCAGTGTGAACGCTCCTGCCCACTGCAGGCTTGAACTCACAACCTTCCCAATAAAAGGCTTATGTACTACCAACTGAGCCCAATGGTCCCCCCCATCAGACTTGGCGAAATACTACTAGAGTTAGCAGTTGTCTTCTGCTTGGTGGTTTCATTAGAAACTGGATTAAAAGGCAGCTATTGAGAATGTTAGAGGAAAATCAGGCCCCATTGTCCAGTATATTACTTTAATGTCAATATGCTGTGAACACCTCTGAGTGCACTTGATATATTCAAAGCAACATTATTGCATTTTATACCCATGAATGTTATTTTTACTTTTAATCCTAAGAGACGCTAGAATCTGTGTGGACTTCTATAATAGAGATCTAAAGCATGTCTTCCATGGATTTAATAATTTTTCAATTACTTGCATGTTAAGTATTTTGAGTCTCATAATTGAAATTATTTCACTCAAGTGTGAGCTTTAGCATAAGCATTTAGATCAGAAAAACAGAATTTAAAGGTATTTAGGGATTTAGAATTGTGCCCAGTAGCACGTTTTTTAGAGGAAGATAAAGCATGTTTTCCACTCGTCCAAAGAAAAGCAAGGTTTTCAAAGCTACTTAAAGCAAAAGCTAGTTTCCTCTGTTTTAATGGAGTATCCTTATTTCTATTTAAAATATTTATAATTTTTTATTATATTTACATATGTTAATAATATTTATAATTACAGCAGTTGAAGTGAAGGTGGTCCTGTACTTACAACAGTCACCCAGATTCCAGTGCCGAGAGACAGATTACTTTTTTGTTCTTGATGATGTTCGTATCTGCTGCCATATAGTGTCTATTTTACTAAGACTTTGCAGCACCTTGCCTTAGAAATACAGTACAGAATTGTATTCCTGGTGTAGGAAAAACAACTCCAAGCACAAGGACAGACTCTTGGTGGTGTTTAATATATAGTAGGTTTTTTAGCAGGGCCCTCTTTAGTATTTTTTTTGTTGACGTTGTGCTATAAAAAAACCATTACATTTAAATCTGTTGTTTGGACTTCATATTCTAATTACCTTTAAATCTTTCTTTTCTGTACAGTTAACAAATATTTAAGCTCTGAAAATCCACTGTTCTTTGAACTACGTGCCAGATACCTTATTGCCTGTGAACGCATCCCTGAGGCAATGGCTCTGATCAAATCTTGCATAAATCATCCCGATATCAGTCGAGATCTATATTTCCATCAAGCGCTTTTCACCTGTCTTTATATGTCACCATTAGAAGATCAGCTGTTCCAGGAGGTACTGTTTGTCGGTATACATTTATTTATTGATTGATTTTTAATGAAGTGGTGCATTATGCTTATTGTGCACAAATTGTCAAGAGGAGCATATGGAGCTTTTTTTTTTGTACAACTAAATGCTGTAAAATCAGCCAATTATGTCAGTGTTGATGATCTAGTGCTGGATTAAACTTTGGAAAGTTAAATGTTGAGCACTACAAATCTTGTTGACCTAATGCAAGTTTTAGGTCAAGTTTACATGTAGATATATTCTCTAAAATATCTTATGTCAATAATATTTTGTAACTTCAGTGTATTGACTATTGACTGTTGACTATTATTTTAGCAAAATCACTTAAACTTAATTGATGTTGGTCCAGTGCTTGGTACACTAAAGTTTCATTAGAGTTTTTTTTGGTGATAAAATGACATTCCAATTGAACACAACCCTACTTTCATCACAAATAGCACTTAAAAGATAACCATGCTTTTCTTAACCTTAAGAACAAGCTGCTGTAGTGCAACAAAATGCTTTTGTGTAGTCTTAATTTCTCAGACAATTATTCTGATTGCCATTACTCTAAAAATATGAATGAACTCTAAATACATCCAAATCTTATTTACAGACATACACAAAAGCTGTTCCAAAAAAATTCTATGTGAATTCCTGCAGTTTTCAGTAGCTTCTTTAATATAGTGAGGTCTGATAGGTTTTTATTTCACATTAGCAAATTTATCTAAATTGATTTTATTTTAATTGTATAGCACTTAATGAGGACTGATTGCAAGAGCGGAATTGAGATCATCTGCAACACTGAAAAAGAAGGGAAGACTACCTTAGCCTTACATCTATGTGAATCGTTCCTAGTCCCGCAGCTTCAAAATGGGGACATGTATTGTATATGGTAAATACTTTATTTCTGGCAAAGCATCTTAGCAGATAATCTTATTGCTAAAAAGAAACTCATCTAAACTTTGAGATGTAGTTTAAGTTTAAAATACCAGATAAAAACATTCTAACATGATTTTAAAACATTCTTAGTGCATCTCTTATGCCTGTTGCCTTTAACACAATCATGTATGGTGGTACCCTCCATAGTGCTTAACACTTATTAGCTGCTTCACAGTAACAGAAGGGTGAACCTTTATATACTTTCAGCTGCCGATGCGTATAAATATTTGTTGTTAACAATGCGTAACAGGATGTAGTCTGTAGATGGACAAACCAGGTATTTTGCTGTTCTGCTACTTGAATGATGCTTCATGTAATAACCAAACTGCAATGTCACCAATGTGTCTAGGAAAAAAAAAATGTTCTGAAAATGTTATGAATTCTGCAGATTTTACTGCACAAACAAAGCCATAACATGAATGATGGCCCTCTAAAAAACAAGGAAGAATGCGTTCATACACACTGAATCAGGTTGATAGTTGTGTATCTTTATGGCTAAGAATTGTTTTCTGAAGAGTTCTCAAAAGTCAACTGTCAACTGAAAGATTGCTAAGGAAGATAATCCTTCTCTTCATTCTGTGTAATTTCTGCACTTAAAGTAACATCTGCATTCCTTGGTAAAGTGTGCTTAGTTTGTTTACTTTATTATGTAGTTGTTGGAAAAAGGCCTAGTCACACAGATTTGTTTATCTCTTTTCACTGAAAACTAAAAAACTAATCTGCATAACTACTTCTAATACGGTGTTTAGAATCTATGAAGGATTTCCCTCTTCCCAGAAGGCAGGAAATTGAAAAGTATGATGTCTCTGTCTTTCTTTTTTTTTCCCCCTTGAGAAAGTAATGAAGGCCAGACATTATAATGCTTGGTTCACTAATAAAAATTTTCCTGAGTAATTATATGACATATTGCCAACACCTTGTAGTATTATAGACACACCTAGTGGTATTTTTCATTCAGTCTGTTTAGAAAAAGTTGGGCCCCACTGTCCCCATAGAACAGATGAAGAAGTTCAGGTATAAAGTTTGTGTGAGCCCAATGACTAACTTTGGAATGGAATTCAACTTCACTGATTCCTTCCCAAATGCTACATCTCCTGACTTGTTACTTACCAGGAAATTTGCAGATGTTACTTACATGTAAGTAATTTCAAATATTGGAATTAAACCTACTTTTTTATATTTTTTGTTTTAGTAACACCTTAGCTTTGCTCTTACCCAGCTGATCCTCTTCAATCGCCCTTTTTGAAAACTGTTCCACAGAACAAGACGTCTGTCCTTATGTTCTGACAAAGTCAATGTCAAAATGGAATTTCAGAAGAGACAAAAGTACTGTCTAGCATATAGATATCTGTCTATCAAGAAAAACATTTAGTTATCTCAGTGTTTTTAGTCTTTCATTCAGAATATGGAACTTGAGTGTCTTTAGAGTTCAGAGCAGTTATATCTGTGCAGGTAGAGTAGCTTTACAGATGCCAAGCTGTAACAACTTCATATCCCAAAAGATCTATGTAATTCTTAACAGATTATGAAGGCATGACTGTACTTGAACTCAAATTTTTTTAAGAGGTAGGAGCTAGGTTAAATTACTTCACATTATGTATTTGCCTCTAGAGGATATTTTAATGTCTTCAGCACAGCATAAATCAATCACGTCTTGTCTGGAATTGAGGACCTTGCAGATCTAGCAAGAATCTAGCAGGAAATTTTCACACCGAAACCATTTCTGTCCCAAAACTCTTACTGTTTCTATTGACAGTAAGAATAAAGTCTAGATCCAGATGATGTGAATGGTTTTTCTGAAGTGAAAAGCCACTTAAAAATTATAAGCAAGCTGTGCTTAGTCTTACAAGAAATATTTGTGTACAAGCTATTTGTACGGGATCAGTATTAAAATGTGATGTCCCTTCAGGAAGGTAGCCAAAATTCTGATAGAACAAGCATAGCAGAATGGCTTGCATTCTTTTTCCAGGCAATTTTAAAATGCAGTTTTGGCTGTTTTCAAGTGGTTCCTATGCAATAAGCTTAGTAAGTCAAGGCTTCCCCCCCCCCCATGTTCAGTCTTTGGTCTTTACATAATTTTGTGAACTGGGTAACTTTTTGGTTAAGTGTGATATCTGTACCTAAGAAAAGGTAGACTTTCTAGCTGTAGCTGAGGTTTTGGTATTTTGCAGGGGGTTAACAGGCTGGATTACCTGATTGCCTCTAGTAAAGATAGCATATCTTTGCTGGAGTGCTGTGGTCTCACTTTAAATTGCCTCAGGGCCTGTCTCTAGTTCACACTGAGGCCTGTGTTTAAAATACTAAGTTCTACTATGCAAGAAGTAAATGTCATTAAGGTCTACTGTGCCATAATAATTGACCAAATAGAAGGCTACTCCTGCCTACATTATCTCAGGTTTGTAATCTGTGGTTAATGGCACAGAAATATCTCAAGTACTGCTGATTTCAGCATTAAAATTGGATTCAATAGCATTTAAGTAGTTGAAACTGTCCAATCAGCTCTTCAGGAATACTTTAATCCGTAATGATTATCAAAGTGTAAAATGTGCTTGAGAAGGAGAAGCCTACATGGAAGAGTAAGACTAAAATACTATTTCACATCAGAGTATCGTCAAGTGGTTAAACTGATCTAGCAGCTTGCTCTTCATCACTGAAGCTGCTGCTTCTACATTGATTTTTCTCCATTTTGACTCTTCTCTTGTGTCAGCTGTCACACTTGTCTGAACACATGGTAGACTACTTAAAACTCTAATCTTAGAAAAATAAGTTTTTCCTGAAACTCTCTGGGATTAGTGTTGAAGTGGCTTGCTCTGAAATAGTGTGAGGCAAAACAGAGAATAAGTTGTATTCTTTAACTGCTGTAACATTTTACAGCAAAAATGTTGTTTCTTCTTTTACTTCAGGTTGAGAATTTTGGTGAGCTTTCTGAATGGCTTGGTGCACAAACACACTAGCTAGTTTCAGATTTTGAGAGGCTTATCTGATTTGCATCCAGCAGATACTAGAGGCTCTAGAAGATCAGCCAAATATTTTGTCAGTAACTGGGCTTGGTTTTTCTGAGGGAGGGAGGCTGGTGGAATAAAAAAGTGTCTTCCTTCAGAGAGCTGAAGTCAATTGGTCGTCTGTTTTCATTCCAGTTAGTCCTAACTATATCTACTTCTGTGTAAAATCTTTGTGCTTGCAAACTTTCTTATAACAGAACTTGAAGTCAAATTACTTTTCCAAGTCTCTAAATTAATGTTCATAGACCTTATAGGCTGTAAATTTCAATTAGCTGTGAAGGTGCTCACAGGTGCATTACCTGCAAAAGAGTTCTGCTGCAATCTGTTCTTGTGTTGCCTTGTATCAGTCAAGTGCTGTTTAATTGCAGATTGAAATATATGTCTAGCTGTAGCACCTGATACATTCTTGGAACTGCTGTTGGCCAGTAAACTGGTGATGACAGCAGCAAAAGACAATTTTGTTGTAATGTGCATAACATGAGACTGTCAATATTTCCTGTCAATGGGCTGTATCAGAAGCTAGTTTTCTACAAGGCTTTCCACTTTCCACATTCAGATATTTTCCTGCAAGATTTTTCATGCTTGCACTAGAAGTAACTTTTTTTATTAACTAATCCCAAGAGCATGTTTAGCATGACATTTGTTGCTTGGTGGTGGTAAGGGCTAGATGCTGTGGCATCTGATTTTATTATGCAAGTTGATACCAAGTTGAATATATGAATACTTTGTTGAACATTGAATTGACTCGGTGATAGGAGATACCCTGAATGCCTAAAATAAAGTCCTAAAGTGCATTTTCTGTTGTGCCCTGTATACAGTCGTGGTCTTAGATTGATAGCATGCTCTCAAATACGATTTTAGCTACAGAATATACAAATAGTTGTTCTTAGTAATGCATCATGCTTAGTGATAGAGTTCTAAAAATCTAATAAAAATACTTTATTCTGTCCTTTATAGGGACTTAATCTTCATTTGGAGTAAACTGCAGCTTAAATCTAACCCGTCAAAACAAGTATTTGTCGACCAGTGCTACCAGCTTTTAAGAATTGCTACAAATGTCAGAGTAATTTTCCCTTTCATGAAGGTGATTAAGGATGAAGTAAGTTCTGTATAACTCCACCTGACTCCCCCATCCCTCTTGTTTGTTGTTGTTTGGTTTTTTTACTAGTTAAAGAGAACCTGTGTTTACATTGTGTAATGGTGTGCTGGTTTTTGAATTAGAACAGAACAAATGATGCTTTTCAGCTGATCCTGCTGGAGGCATAGTGAGTGAGCAGCCGTGTGGTAGTTAGTTGCCGACTGGGGTTAAACCACTACAAAAGGCCACCTTTGTGCAAAGTTAAGAGAGAACAGGGAAGGACACACTATCAACTTAATGTTGTCAAGTTCCAGAATATGCTTCAATATTATGATTGCCCTTGGCCTGTTTGTGGTTTGAAATGCTTGGGTTTGGTTGTGTTCTTTTTATGGACTGCTGAGTTTTTCTTTATGTCAGCAGTAAGTTTAAGGAAGGTCATCCTCTATAAATAAATGAGGAAGTTAATAATATGTGAAATAAATGTGAAAGATGCATTGAGCAGTTGTTTTGGTTTGTGTTTTGGTTTCTGGTAGGGTTTTTTTGTGTTTGGTTTGGGGTATTTGTTGCTGTTTTTGGTGGTTGTGGGTTTTTTTGTGGGATTTTGTTGTGTGTATGTGGTTTTTTGTTTTGTTTTTTGGTTGGTTGCTTTTTTTCCTTCCTCCTGGCTCATTAAAGAAATAGGCCTTCTGTGATGCCATTGTGTCTGCCTTATAATCTTACTAAGTTTTGAATCTTTCTACCTGTTCTAAATAAATCTGAAGAAGTGCTTAATGTAACATTAAGGAAAAGCTGTTTGAGGATTATTTTAAAATGTATATGCATCCTGCTGGTGAACTTCACTTGAGGGCTTTCTGAACTCTTTATTTGCAAATGGATAAATATAAATACATAGGATGCTGATGACTGGATATTTGGACATTGCTTATACTAGTTGTGTTTTTCTTTGTTGGTCTTTGTTAGGTGTTTTTGGCGTTTTGTTATTTTTCTGTGGAACTGATTTCTATTTTACTTTTAACCATTATCCATACCATATAATTACGTACCCTGCAATTTCCATTCTTCAGGTTGGTGAAGATGGCCTTCAGATATGTGTTGAGATATGTGGATGTGCCCTACAGTTGGACCTTCGTGAAGATCCCAACATGAAAAGTCTTATTTATAAAACAATTGCTCATTTTCTGCCAAATGACTTAGAGATCCTCAGAATATGTGCCCTTTCAATCTTTTTTCTTGAGCGCACATTGGAATCTTACTACACTGTTGAACACTTATATAAATGTGCAGATGAAGAATACAATGAGTGCACTAGTTCTGTTCAAAACCGTGTGCGTTTTGAATTGCTCCCAATTCTGAAAAAAGGTTTGTTTTTTGATCCTGAATTTTGGAATTTCTTGATGATCAAGCAGAATTGTTTAGCATTATTAGGGGATAAAGCCTTTATCGGTTTATGTGAAAGTACACTGGAAAACTCTATTGCAAGTACAGAGACGATAGAGTATAGGGCTCTGAGCGAGGAATGTGTCTGTTCAACAGATGTAAGCAACAGGGAGCGTGACCCCGAAGACCTCTCTGAAGCCCAGTCCAAATGTAATGCCAGAAAGAACCATGAAGTTCTTGAGGCTTCTGAAATGTTAGATCAAACTGTATTGAGGCATTGCTGTGTGATATGCAACAAGGAATTTCTTGGTGGTCACATCGTGAAACATGCACAAGCTCACCAAAAAAAAGGCAGTTTTTCCTGTGTACTTTGCACTAGGAAGTTCAGACAAAAAGGACTTATGCTGAAGCACTTAAAGAATCATGTCAGGAAGATAGAAAGGCAACATCTTGCTGCAGTTCTTGAGGCTGGCCAGCAGGCTCCTGTGCTTAATGAACTAGAATGTTCTGGTGTTTCTCCGTCTCTTGAAAATGGGAATTCAGATAGCTCCAAAGATAATGAACCAGAGACTGCAATAGCTCCAAGTGCTGACCAGCTGGTCCAAGTGGAAAAGGAGCACGCAGAACAGGTATTCAATACAGTGGAAAACCATCTAAATGACCAGGATGATGCTACTGAAAATAGCAGTGACAGTTGTTTCAATAATGTTGTTGATGCTTTAAGTACAGAAAGTTTGCCTGAAGATGAAGAGAGTTCCAACAGAGAGTTGCCTATTATGCACAAAGTGAATGGAGCTTTTTGCCCTCAAAAAGACATCGATCCTATGGATGAGGAAGGCACCTTTAAGTGCCCTGCTAGTGGTTGTGCTAGAGTGTTTAAAAAGATAAGATTCCTCAATAAACATGCAAGAAAAGCTCATCCAACTGATTTGAAGGTGCAGGAGCATATAATGAAATGGAATAATGGAAAATGTCGGTTCTGCCAGAGAAAATTTGCTGATTCCCAACATTTTATAGATCACCTGAAGAGACATGTATATCCAAATGTTTATTTTTGTTTACACTTTAATTGTAATCAGAGATTTAAGCTGTCAGCTGAACTTGCAGAACATACAAAAAGTCACAGTGTTTTTAAAGCTCAGTGTAATTTTGCGGAATGCTGTGAGCTCTTTGAGGAGCTCCCTTTGCTGTATGATCACGAGGCTCAGCATTATCTGAATAAAACACTAGAATGTTCAGAAGATGCAAGTGAAAAAGAATCTTCAGATGATCCTTCAGAACTGTGTAGTTACCAAGATGATGATGAACCAGTTAATGAAAAAGAAACTGTAGATTTACCAATTCCAACTTGGAAGTCAAGGAAGGATTCTGCAGAACCAAAGACTTACATTCAAAGTGTTGAGAAGAAAGCGAATAATGTAATTCACAATGGAAGTGAAAGTTTACCTGAGGGTAGCACTGCAGTTTTAAGTTCGGTAGACCAAAAAACACCTGTGTTGCACGCAAAGCCGGAAAACTGTAATGTTGTCAGAGACCAGCTAGTCAATGGGCACAATGAACTAGATCAGACATCGTCAAAATCGTCAGAAATACCTTTGAACAGCAGAATGGCAGATGAAACAAGGACAGAAAATGGGTCAGTGTTACCAGTTTTACAGAATTGTCATGATGTACCACAAAATAATGCTGTTGCTGTGCAAGTACCTTCTAAACCAAATCAGGCAACCGAGAATACTTCCTATGGTGTAATTTTAACAAAACCCTATTTTAGACCGTTGCCTCCAAGTTATCTTGATGAACGATACATTAGCATGCCAAAACGTAGAAAAATTTTGACTGATGAAGTAAATACTCATTCTGAACAAGATACATTTTGTAGTAAATCAACAGAAAGGTTTAGATGTGGCAACTGCTTGACCATCTACTGTAATTCAGAAGCACTTGAGGCTCACCTTGCACAAAAGAAGTGTCAGACGCTCTTTGGATTCGATTCAGATGATGAAAGTAAGTCTTGCATTTCTGCTGGTTTGGTTTGTTTGGAGGTTAATAGCCACCAAAAAGGATTTTGAAAACAGGTGACCTGATGAAATAAGACAGACATGACTTCTTGGCAAGTGTAGTATGCTAGAACTTAGATAATTAAATCACAATACTGTGCTAAATTGGCAGTTCAAACTGGGCACGTTTAAAATGAGAAAGAGGTGGTGAGAATTGTTAGGCATTTCTAATGGAAAAGGCTTATCATAAAACAGAAGGGGCTAATTCAGTCTGTCTATCCCTGCGTTTGTGAAGCAATGTGTTGAAAAACACAAGCAGTGATCTAGATGAAAGTGATTTACAGTGGTTAGGCTTCATTCTGATCCCAGTGCATTCTCTTTTACAGGTGCCTGATTCACTATTGTGGGAAAATCCTACCAAACAAGAAGTGGTGTAAGAAAACACTACATGAAGAAGCATCAGTCCGTTTCCCAGTTGGCCTTAATCATAAAGCAGTTTTGAATTACTTAAAAAAAAAAGCAAACAACAAAAACCAAACCACAACCAAACAAAAAACCCATCCAACAACCAAAAAAAAAACCCCAACCCAAACAAACCATGACCTTGATAAAAAGCACATTTTTCTAGACAAAACTCACAGAGGAACAAGAGGACCTCTGCAGATCCTGAGTCCAGAAAGGTTACTATGAACTCCCCAAAGTACCAGTTACCTGAAAAGCCACATCCATTCCAAATGTGTGATTGAAGCTTAGCAGGCACAGTTTTTCTAGTACGAAAGCTTAGGGAAAATCAGGCATATAGTTAAGAATGCAGAGGTGTAAACCCAGTCAATTCTGAAAGCTGCTTCAGTTGGAAAATGTGTGGTTGATGAACATCCATTCACACAGCTGGGGAGGAATCGTACAAGAAGGTGTTGCATTATTGCAATATGCAGAACAAATCTATAGAGCAACCATGCATTCTGTTAAAAAAGTTTGAGTATGTGATTCCATTATCTGCTAAAAAAAAAGGAGCTCATTTAATAAAATTAAAAGCCAAAAAGAGGGATGTAGAAAGAAATCTTAGGTGGATGGAATGCTCAGAGAGACTTAACACTTGGAAGTACAGAGCATACCAGGAAAAGTAAGTGTAAAATTTATACACAGTGGAAATGAGATGTGTGCAAGTGAAGCCCTTTTCAAGGATAAATGCGTATGTTAAGTGTTCTGTAAAACATCTGCTGTAGATGCAGGACATGCACAGATTGTGTGGCTATAAACAGAAGCAGGTTGAAGCAAATACAGAATGTGAAGAAGGTTAAGCTTGCATTACAGGACAGAGTTAAAACAATTTTATGCTAATAACAAAGGTCCTTCAATTGTTGGTGTGACTGAAAAGAGATGGCTTTCTTTTTGGAGGGAAAAAAAAGGGGGGAGAGCAACAAAAGCATAGCATATGTCAGGTTGGAAAAAAAATCAGGAAGAGCCTATTTAACACATGTTGATTAATGGCAGTACATTAAGTACTTATTTTCTCCTTTTCTCTAGACAGTAAATATGTATTGACTCAACACAGATTACAACCTTGTCTAGGTAGCATCTCTTAAAAATGTCCTTCCCAGACGTTAGTGAAGGAGTTAGACTTAAAATGTTAAGCACTTTATCTCAAATTCACTATTCATAGAAACAATCAGAATGGGAAGGCAGGAAATTGGAGTTACTAAGATGTATATATAAACATGGAAATTCCAGACATTCAGAAACCAAAAAGATACTGTTCTAGATTTTGGTCTTCCCATCCCAAACAGATGTGTGGCAGCATGCGTGTTGTCCACTTACTGTGCTAATTTAATCTCTACTTTATCTTACACTGTCTTGTCACCTCAAAATGCTTTACTTGCGATCCTGTTCTATGCTGATAGCTGAAACTTTTAACAGGATTATAGGCATGGAAGATACAGTGCTGAAAACAGTAGTGTACAGAGGAGTCATCACAGAAATGTACAAAAGCTGAGCTCCTACTCAGTTCTTTTGCCTACTGAATAGGTCATCGCTATGCATGTATGGCATAGTACAATCAACTTGCTTAAAGCAAGGGACATAAAGATCTGTTCATGAAGCAATAGCTCACACTTGCAGACCTAAAGTTTTCTTTGTAAAATAGGCTGTTTAATAGTTCTGGAATTTAATAATTCTGCAATGCCTAGGATAATAATCCTGTGTGAAATTAAACAGATATTTGCCTTAATTCTGCTACCTTTTCCTCTTCCTGGGAGGTTAAAAACACAAATTCCAAATCATGCTCTCTTGAATTCAGAAAGGTTTTTTTTCTTAACTGTGAGTTGATTAGCATAAAAGGTTATAAAATTATGATCACAGGTATGTGTGCATTATGTCAGTACTGATGACTAGCCCACATTTAGGGCACCAAATAAAGTTTCTTTGCAGTTGCAAAGCCCCCTGATTTAAGTACATCATTGATTATATGTGCATATATATTTATACATAGCTTAATACATTTAAATTTAAAAACCCCATGAATTGGGACCTTTTCAGCATTATCACTTTTTTGCAGTTATCAGCTGGGATGTTCCCACACTCCCCTTTCTTTGCATTGTTAATCTAGTTAAATTTGTTTAAATGTATTTTGGAAGTGAGTTTAAAGTATTACAGCTTTTAAAACCTGAAAGCTCAGCCAATAGATAAAAAGACTTTACACAAACATCGTCGTTTAAACATGCTTTTAATCTTTGGTGATTTATTTGCCTTTTCCTGGAACACCATGTGTTTGAAGATCCTTTTAAAATGTGATTGAGAATGGTGTTTGCTTTGGTTTTGAAGCATGTAGGATGCATTTATGTGCATGCATAAACTGTGACCATAATTTTTTGTACCTGTATTAAACTCATTTTTGTTCAAAGACTATTTTTTTTTTTTTTGACACTACCATTTTTTTTTATACCACGTGTTCAGTAAATACTTTTTGGACACTTGGGAAAAACTGAATTCTGAAGTTGGTAAACACTAGCATCACCTAACACCTATCAGAAATATGCTAAAATGATTTATGAGTAGTGAGTGCTAACACTTTCATTGTAAGTAATGATTTCTTTATTTCAAAAGACTTTGCATTTTCTTTATTCTCTGGTACTTGTTGGTATGATCAGACAGTTGCAATATTAAGCAACTTAAATTAGGAGGGAAAAAGATACTTGTAGCACGGTGGATAATTCTACATGTTTTTGAAGGACTGAGTATGTTGAGAATTGTTCTAGTCTAAGCCTGCAACATCTGGAGCTGAACAATGTTACTGATCTAGAATTGAAAAGTACTTTTTGTCCCCAGGCATTAAGCGGTGTATGATAGAATTGGAAATACTTCTTCGAGATCTATCACTTTGATGCAATAAATACTGAAGTACATGTGTCATGTAAGCATGAAAATATCTTAAGGCTGCCTGAAGTTATACACGAGCTTAAGAGCTTTGTTGGATCAAAGTTTGTGCATTTCATTGCTGATAACAGTATTCTAATAACATTCCTCCAGGTGGCTCTAACTTGGATATAGACTTTCCTTATAAGACTGTCTACTCTAACCTGATCAGAGTTCACTGTAAAGGTCATGTAAGTTCTAATTTTTAAAAAGAAATACTGAGAGTAGGTTGCAAGTGGCCATATCTGTGGGGAAAGGTCACTGGTACTTCATGAAAAACTATATAAATTGTGTAGTTTGGGTAATTTATAACATTAAACTTTGTGATTTTAATATCACATGGAAGGTTCAGGTGTACTCGTTTATTTTATTGTATAACACCAGTGCTATGGACAAAAGACAAAGGGGTTGTAGTGTTACTATTTTCTTAATTTATTTGGTACTGTGTAACACCTTTCTGATTAAATGCAGTGTATGCATTTTGGGACTCTTAATTTGTAAAAGCTGTTACAGGTTCAGCAAGAAAGGAAATTTGTGCTTCCTTGTTGAATGCTAAATTATTTTACTTTGCATTTTATATAAGAGTACAAATTAAAACTGAGCCATCAAACTGCAATAAATCAACAGTAGTGTTTCATTTTAAAAACTTTTTTTGTACTGTACATAGATTTGTTCAATAAAACATTGTCTTTGTTGTTGATAGAGATTGATCTTGTCTTTTGGGGAATCACTCTGCAATCACCACTGCTGCAATGTTCATAGTTGCCTTGTTATACCTGCCTGCTGCACAGCACCTGTGTAAAGCTGCCAGGTTTTGATGTTGCAGGTGTGTAGCTACCTGGATTTGAATAGACTAAATCAATTGAAGTGTATCGGAGAATACCCAGGGTTAGGAAGGAAATGAAAAAATGCCCCTCTCTTATTCCTTCTCTCTTCCCCCCTCACTTGCTAATAACTACCTGCTTTTTACCTAAGTCTTTAAGAAGCCATGGTATTATTACAGGTTCTTATACAAATAGATGACTGAAGAGAGAAGCATGTCTGTGAGGGAGAGGAATAGCTTGTTTTTGGTCATCAGTCTAAGACGTGTGAAGAACACATCTATTGCAGGAGAAGTTTGCATCAGCAATTTGAACCTTAGATGCCAGGTGAACCACCATCTTCAAAACACTGGCAGCTCAAACACTTATTTAAATAGGCAGCCTTTGTAATTAGTGCATATGCCTACATAGTTGACATTGTGTATTGTTCAGATGATAGCTCCCCATTAAAGAGAATCAATTTGAACACAAGAGAAAAGGGGAATCACATAGGGTCTCTGGGTGGGACAGGCCTGTGAAAATTCTGACCTGGTGAGGGTTTGTGTAATGTTTTTTAACATGCATATGGCTGGCAGGGCAGAGATGGAGGTAGTAGGTCTTGCAGGAATAGAGTTTGCAAGGAAAAGGTGTATGTGGTGGTGGTGGTTAAAAAATCGACAGGCCCATGTTCCTTTTAAAGGCTTGTATGGTGTTGGCCAGGGGGAGAGAGGTGGTGGGGTGTGGCTTCAAAATGCAGGATTATTATTAGGCATATAATTTACAGTAAATTAAATTATGAATGGGGCTGGGGGAGGGAGAGGATCGCTTCTAGTGACTGAATTCTGGCAGCTGATTAATGTTTTAATAGCTCTATTCACCATTTGATCAGACAGACTAGTATCTTTCCTCTTTTTTTCCTCTTTAGGAATGCCAGCTTACATTCCTGGTCAATGTTCCAAGTCAATTGAAAGTTAGAATAAAAGCTCTAGAGGAGTTACGAATTACAGGAAAGGAGAAAAAAAAAACCAGTCTCCCTTTCTGAGTTTTTCCCCTTTGTTCCCTTTTGCCTCCAGAGGGGAAAAACACAAAGACAGTATAGGTGTAATGCTACTTAAAGGGCTTGCCTTTGTTTAAAATAAAGAGGGAGGGGAAGATACTCATTCTAAATATTAAGAAGTCTCTCCATTCTTTGTGATGAAAATACACATTTCTTATCTCAGGATTGATGGGAATGTGACCATTCTAATGAATCTGTCCCCTCACCTTCCATCCCTTCCCCCTTAAAAATGTACTAATTTAAAGCACAGCAACCATCGCAGTTTTTAAGGCAGCATCTTGCTTTCTTTTCCGCCCCCTGCATTCTAAAATACTCAGGTGTTATCCCCAACAAGGCTGCAAATCTAAAGAGGTTTATTGAAATGTAACCAAATGAATGAAAGGTCATTTATGTTTCTCGGATGCATTTTGAATTTTGTTTGCAGGATTCATTTTACGAACTCCAGTGTTTCAGTAGCAAAAAACAATAACATGGTATTTTTAAAGCATGTATTTTTTGTTTATGAACTAATATGGATATGCAGAATGCTGCACTGCATATTGTGGTGAGAGGGCTGTCTTGTACATGAACAGCATGCAAGTAACTGGTCTTCTACAAGGCCATGTATGTTATGCATGAGGCCAATATTAGTAAGAAGCTGTAACATGTTCCTCTAACCACATAAAGAATACTAAATTGTTGTACACAAGGGGAAATTTGGCACAGCAGAACGGAAGCATGCTTTAAAATGGAATTTTTATCTTACAATTCATGGGCAAAATTGGTCAGCTGTATCTGGATTATTTTGAATTCATTGCTGTAAGCAAGAGAATAGCTATTACTCTAGCTGTGTGTCCTGGGTTTCCTTCTACTGAACCTGAAATATCTGCATGGACAGTTTCTATAAATCTCTAAAATGGTTGCATAGTATGGGGGGGTAGGATTGCATTCTCTGTTCATGCAGATGTTCTCTCTTACGTTTACAAGATTGTGAGAGCAGGCATTTGTTATTACAGATCAGAAGTGAACTGGAGTTTAAGAGCTCAGATGGTAGCCAAAAAAATGAGAATTCCTCCCCTGCCCCCCAAGGGACTGGAAGTAAATCTACCAAAAAATAATCTGGAGTTGGTTTGGAAGTAGGAGTGAATTTTTTTAACTCTCTCTATATATCAGTAACAGGGAAGATTTACAAGGGTAAGGAATAAGGATGAATAGGAGAATATACAAAATCAAATTTGGATGGCCTTGTATCTCCCTTGATGTATGTGGATTTCAGTCCTTTAGAGAAGCCTGGATGCAGCAGGGAGAAGATCAGGCCTGACCACGTGGCAGAAGCAGGAGGCCAGCAGCAGCTGTTGGTCCTTTCAAATAGGCAAGGCAGGGGCAAAAGTAGGAAAATAGCTGCAGTGTCTTCCTTTTTATAGGCTTGCTGGACAGGAAGGGGGAGTGGAATAGACCACCTTAGACCCTGGGGGACCCCTCCTCCTGGGAGGGGGAAACCAAGTCCCTCTCTCTTCACCTGGATCAGATTTCTTTTGTCCCTTGGGGAAGCAGGGCTCTTGCAGACCTCCCTCAGGATGGGTGTAACCCAGCACAATGTACCATAAAGAAGTGTTCAGGTATTAGTGCAAAAGCAGCACCAGTAATTTTAACTCCTGTCTTTAAGTGTTTTCTTATGGAATCTATATCTTCCTGGTTTTGAAACCACAGCTTTAGCACCAAAAGTGGCTTCATCACTCCACCTATGGCTTTGACTAGAGTGTCTGCTTTTTCTGCCACAGTGAGGCTGAGCACTCATTTGCATCTGTATTTTACTCAGCACCAGCCCTCATAGCTTATTGTCCTTAGCTCAGCTGAAACTTATGCCACTACCTTTTCCATTTTTGGTTTGTCTTTCCTCCTTTTTCTTCATCATTGGTTATTCTGCCCCTGACAGAGAAAATTGGTGCGGCTTCCCCACTCAGCAGTAAGTTCAAACTTTGTACCAGAAAAGCAGCTTTGGCTTACATAATTTCATTGGTCAGGTGCTGTGCTGTCAGATTTCCCACTCTTGCAGGCATGTGTAACTTGCTTTGCATTCATTCTGAGGTGTCCAACAGCTCCTGAGTCACATGTGGAAGACGATGTCACCATTGTGCTTCTCAGACATCCAAAGATACTCCAGTCCCACCTAAGGGATCAGTGTAGATGTTGCCATAGTTTAAGGCCTAGTACTAGACTTCTAAGGGAAGTTTGCACTGAAAGCATCCTCCTGGACTTCAGCAAGAACAACGAACCATTCCTGAGGATCCGTGGGAGGCTACTACTGTGCACAGTTGGATCCTGCTAGGAGCCTTGTTTGTATACAGGCTTCTGTCTCCAGGCAGGCTCTGATATGTGGGCTCTGTATCAACAATGGATATCAGTCATCAAACACTTGTGGGAGATTTGCTTTCTGCTGTCCTTTGAATCCTCTGCTCAGCTTTCAAGTGCCAAGGAGGGGAAGTCACCAGATGCCCCAGGACTGGCACCTTAGGGCAGAGAGGGATGAAATACTTTGAACAATATTTTTACTGTGAAGGTGGTAAGTTGCCTAGAGAGGTGGTAGGTGCCTCATGCCTGGAAATGCTCATGGTCAGGTTGGATGGGGCTTCTGCAATTTAGTTAAAGATGCCCCTGCTCACTGAATGGGATGGGAGTAGATGACTTAAAATTCCTTTGCAACACAATGTTCTATGATTCTATAAAATGAGGTTGGAAGGGACCTTAAAGATTTTACTTAGTTCTATCCCCCTGCCATGGGCAACAAGGTTGCTCAAAGCCTCATTCACCTTGGACAGTTCCAAGGATGAGGCATCCACAACTCTGGACAACCTGTTCCAGTGCCTCTCCACCCTCACAGCAAAGAATTTCCTTCTACTATCTATCTTGTATTGGTTTGAAACCATTACCACTAATCCTATCACTCTTTCCTACAGGTCCCCTGTAAGTATTGAAAGGCCTCCCTCTAGTCTTCTCCAGGCTCAGCAACCCAAACTCTCTCAGCCCACCCTCATATAGAAGGTCCTTCAGCCCCTCAAGGTGCAGGACCTTGAACTGGGCTCTGCTGAACTTCAGGAGGGTTTTTTTTTCCCCGCTGTCCTGGTGCCTCTAGGGGCATCCCTCCCTTCCCTCCGGCATACAGACCGTACCCCCCAGCTCGCTGGCGCCAGTGAACCTGATCAAGGGTGCACTCGATCCCGCTCTCTGTGTGGACGACAACAATCCCACCTGCTGGACGAGATGCTCAGTACTTAATTATAAACGATTCACATATATATATACGTAACTTAGTTTCGCTTTCTTGGGGCTGGAGTCCGCCCGTGGGCTGAGCGGCAGCGGCCGGGCCCTGCCCCGCCCCGTTCCTTGTTCTCCACGAATCGCTATGGGCTGGCCTCGGCCGGCAGGGGGAGGCGGCGGCGGCCTCGGCCGGCAGGGGGAGGCGGCGGCGGCCTCGGCCGGCAGGGGGAGGCGGCGGCCTCCTCGGCGGGCAGGGGGAGGCGGCGGCGGCCTCGGCCGGCAGGGGGAGGCGGCGGCGGCCTCGGCGGGCAGGGGGAGGCGGCGGCCTCCTCGGCGGGCAGGGGGAGGCGGCGGCGGCCTCGGCGGGCAGGGGGAGGCGGCGGCGGCCTCGGCGGGCAGGGGGAGGCGGCGGCGGCCTCCCCGCCCTTCACGCCCTCCCCGCCCGCGGCTGGCTCGCGGCAGGAACCTCAGAGCCAGTCGCTATTTGCAGCAGGGCGCGGCGGCGGGGGCGCCTCACCGGAAGCTGCTCCTGGGAAGCGGCAGCGCCGCTGCTTGCGCAGGCGGCGGCTGGCAATGGCGTCGCCGGGACTGAGCGAGCGGGAGAAAGCCGGGTGTCGCGAAATCCTGGAGTTTCTCGGGATGGAGGAGCTGATGGCGCTGACGGACACCATCACCAACCGCCTTGTGCACCCGGAGTGTCGCCAAGGTGCGCTGAGCCTGTGCGAGGAACGCTGACCCTGCGGCAGCACGCCCATCCTGGCCGCCTCTCGCCTCCGGGGCAGGGCTGCTGGGGCCTGCCCCAGTGCCCCGCCGGCGGTCGCGGTCGCCTGAGCCCTGTGCTCCCCTTCCACAGTCTGCCGGCCAGCTGCGAGCCTGGCGGCAGTGCAGACGCAGCTGGGGCGGAAAGGGAGACGGAACTGCGGGCTGTGGGCGCGTCCGCCGCCGGTCGGCTTCCAGCGGCGGATCGGGCGGTGGGCAAGATAGGCAAGATAGGCCGGGGTATCGAAGCTGCCCAGCGGATTTTGCAGCGTCCTGGCCCGGTGTAGGGCTGTGGCGAAATGCGTAGCTGTGCACATTTTGCTTGGGTTTAACTTGGATGCTTACCCGCATCCGGCAGTGCCGTGATTTGGCTGCTGGTAGCATGGGGTTTCGGCCAAGGAATTTAAGGCTCCTAGTGGCATTTCGTAAAATCGTAGAAACATAAAGGTTGGAAAAGACCTGCAAGATCACCGAGTCCAGCCGTTAACCTACTATTGCCAAGATCCTCACTGAACCGTGGCCCTTAGCGCCGTATCTACACGGGTTTTGACGCTTCGCGGGGGAGCGATTTTAGCATATTTGCAGATCTCAATCACTTATTTTTAATTTCTTAAGGTTGCACCACACTGACACCCTCACGTGCTTTTTGCAACCCCTGCTACGCCCTTTTGCTGTTTAAAAACTTACATAAAATCCAGATCTAATATTGAACTTACTTCTTTGTAGGAAGAAACATTTTCAGGTGTGACCATCCCCCATTACATGCTGAGATTTGTTTCATAAAACCGAATTTGTTTGTGAGTGACTTGAGGTCACTCAGTGTGTTGCCTTCAAATAAACTCATCCAAAAACATTGACGATACTTCGTATAATACAGCCCAGACCTGTAAGATTTGCCAAACATGTTTTTAAAAAGATTTTAAGGCTATTGTTTTTCTTCCTTTTTAATGTACTTATTGCAGTGATTGCAGGTTAAATTAAAATGTGTCAATTCTTTTTAATTCAGCTATTAAGTCGTCTTTTACTTAAATTTAGACTTGTTACAGGTAGCATGTCAGGTACCTAGCCTCAGTACAGGTAGCAGCTGGTAACCCTAACTGCTTTAGAAGTGAGTTAAAGTTTGTCGTGTTTCCTCATGTTGCTGAAGAGCCCTGTAGCTGAAGGGGTTTTTATATTACATTGCAATGCACTGTCATTGTGCTGCGATGCATGATACTTTCTTATAAATCTGGGAATATATGTGTGGAAAACCAGATTTAATTTCCATCCAACTTTAGGAACCTAGATGAAACCTTGCCTTCACTAACTACTATGTGCTGTCTGAAAAACTGCAAACTGTTGGTACTAGAATTCTTTAGCATAGGAGGAATCAGAGATTTCCTGATTAATCTCTGCGTTTCTGTCAATTTTCTGTTCACAGGAAACATTTGAAAACTTAAATATTTGTCAAGACACTGATGTGTTCTCTGACCAAATCCTGTGAACTATCCCTTTGATGCAGAAATTAATCTTAAAAGATTTGTCTGGCTTTTGCTTTCAAGGTGGTGGGTCGATGGCTTCTTATGAAATATCCCAGAGCTTTTCAAATGGAGAACGAAAGCAAGCTCAGCATTTGCTAAGTGAAGGTGCTGTATGGTGGCATGAAGCAGGAAGCCCTAAATGATTTAATGTTAAAGGAACTATTTTAAGGTTTTCTGTGTCTCAGGAATTATAGGTGAAATGCATTGTGTGCAAGAAGCTTTATACTTCTTGAAGCACTTGAAGTTTCTAAACAGCTTAAAAGTACTTGACAAATAATAGTAATTCAGAGGAAAAAGTTGCGTCCTTTTCATCAAGCTCAAATAATATGAAGTTCCAAGCAATCGTCAATACTGGAAGTAGGGATTACAAGGTAGCAAAGTCTTCAATTAAAACAAACTCATCTTTAAACACATTCCTAAGTCTTTGGGTATCCTCTGTGTCCAGTATGATTAGGTCAGATTACAGTTTGCAAACAAACTTGGCTTTGGTCAGGAGTTTAAGCAATCGCATAGGTTTGGGTTTAAATCATGACAGAAGCAACTGCTAGCTAACTCAGGTTTTTTTGCTTGCAGAAGCCATTCGTGCTATTTTGGTTTACAGCCAAAGTGCTGAGGAACTTTTGAAACGCAGGAAAGTCTGTCGAGAAATAATTTTTAAGTATTTAGCAGCACAAGGAATTCCAGTGCCTCCTTCCTCTGAGAAACATCTGCTTATTGATCATGTGAAGCAGTACTGGAGTAGGCAGCTGACTGCGGGACCCTCAGAGTCAGAGGAGAGAAAACCAAAGGCAAAGGTGAGTGCTGCTTTCTGAAAGGCCTGAGGATGCTTAACGCTTGCTTGTGCAGGATAGCCGGTGTACATTTCTGCCGTCTGTCCAACAGGGGGCTCTCGCTGGGGTCGGGAAGGCACGGCGTCTCTTGTGGTCCCTTGGGTTTTGATTTTATTTTTAAGTGCATAATTTAGAGGTGTCTGTGCCAACGTATCGTTTGCAGAGCACAGACTTCTGCTCTGTCTTGCAAAGTATATTGATGCATTTGAGCTCTAATATGTGGGGTCTTCTTTATGCTTTTGATTTTTAAGTTGTACTGTAAGTTAAAATGGAAAGTATTTACAAATAATGCTATGGATTCAAGGAAACTGAAAACAGTTTTAATGGTACAGAAACCCTGCATAGCCTCATGTAATTTTTGCATGTGGTTGATCTTCTTAAACTTTTCATGTAGATCCAAGATTTCCAGTCATCTTCCAGCTCCATCAGACACTAGTGATACCTTGGTAAGGCACATCCCAGAGCAGAGCAAAGAGATATTATCGATAGTACATCACAGGGTGAAAAAGTCTGTCAGACTGTCTAGAGAGAGTGAAATCCTAGTAGCACTGTCTGTAAGCTTTTTTCCTTGTTGCCTCTTGCAAGAACACTTCCCAAGTATTACCCCATAGTGAAGTTTTATGATTGAAGCCAAGTACACATTCACAAAGAATGAGAAATTCAACTGGTTTATGTATAACGTACATCTTTATTTGCTTTTGGTTGGTCTTTGTTCTTGTGGCTCATTGATGAAATGGGTAACATAAACCTACTCAAAAGAATTAAAAACTGATTATAGTTTGTTGTGAAACAAATACAGCATTTCTGTGTGGGTCTGCAAACTTCTACTTAATTAATTATTTCATATTAACAAGACTTCAGTGTTGGCAAACTTGACGTTTGATTTACTTGTAGAAGTCCTGCTGTCAGGTTGCAAATACCAAGAAGTCCTACAAAGTGACTGTACATTCAGATCTGTTACAAAAACCCGTCACCTTCCCAGCTGGAGGTTGTGTGTCTTTACATTCAAAAATATGGATTATTTTTCTTAAGTAAGAAATCTTCCCTGTTGTAAGAGAAAGCAAAGCAGTAACAAACTACGTGTGCGCGGCTGCTTACGCTGTTGTGTTTGACAGTGAAGCTTCCTTTAGAGAGAAGTGTCTTTTCAGCTGAAGGTGGTTTCGTAATCGCCCATCTCAAATATACTATAATAATATTTAATATAATATACATAATAATATAATAATTTATACTCACCCATCTCAAATAGCTAATTGATAAGCAACTTACTAAATGTACTTAAATTTTGCTATTCTCCTTCATGTAGTTGTAGACTACATGAGTAAGGGGTGGAGACTCTCATGGATTGAGTTGAACCTGCTGCTGTTATTCACACCATACTGCAGTCATGCCAGCTTCAAAACCGAAAGTGCTAGCTGGAGTAAAGTATTGCGGGGTTTGAAGTTCAGACTGCAGCATGGGAGGCTTCCTGTTCTGGTTGCTACTGCTGGTTCTTTGGGTAGTGGTTTTTTTGCTAGGATAGCAGTAGGACAAGGAGGGGTGGGGGAATAGTTTTCTGTCTGGGGCTTCTGGCTCACTTGTTTCTGCTTGCTGCTGCTTTGCACCATGTGTTTTCTGCAAACAGGCTAAGGTAATTATGCATTTTGTACCATGTTTTTCTGATTTTGCTCAGTAAACTCTATTCTTATTGTGCTTATGTTGGTCTCAATCTCGAGTTTTTGTGTGTTATTTTTCTGTCACTTATGTATTGGGAAAATAGCCAGGTTAACCTGCTGGTTTGGTTTGACCCATTTTGTTCTGAGTCAAACCATCACAATTAGCTTTTGGTTGGGTCTGTGTCCTTCTTGTTTCTCTGTAACCTTCTGAAATTGTAAAAACTGAAAATTTACTAACCAAGGCAGTTTTTACTTAGCAGAGATTTTTGTCTCTTCATGTGACAATCCTGGTCTTGTACAAGTTGTTTCCTTCTCCTGCTCTTTTCCAACAGAACCAGAATTTTCCTCTTTGTTTATAAGCTGTAAATCAAGACAAAACTGAAGAACTGTTTTTCAAAGAATCTATTCTGATTCTCTAGATAAAATAATAATGATTCTAAAAATAAGTAAGATTTTACTTTATTGTTTTCCTTTAGGCACTCTGTCTTGGAAAAATTGAAGAAGATTTAAAATGTTTAAAATGTTTAAAATAATTATTTACATGATATATTACGTATATATGATATATTGAATATTTAAAACAATTATTTACATGATTTTGCATTGTTGTCACTGGTAAACTTACATGTCAATAATAAGTATTTCTGAGAAAAAGTTGTGTTTGATTTCAGAGTCATGGAGAGAGGCAGAAGTCACGAGATGATATTCATGATCTAGGAGAAGAATTCTGTCAGTGGTTCTTTGAACTCCTCAATTCTCAACATCCTTTGGGAGTAAAATCTGAAGAAACATGGGGGCCACAGCATTTTTGGGAGAATGCCAAAATGAAGTTCTGTTACAACACATTAGAAAAAAACACGGAAGAATATGTTGGTGCAGAAATAGTGAGCCTTCGTCTGCTCTCATTGGTTAAAGAAGAATACCTTCTATTCAACCCTAATTTGCATGCCAATGGACTGAAATGCGTCATGTCTCAACATGGGTTAGTACTGGTAGCAGTAGCTGGCACAGTACATAGAGACAACGTTTGTTTGGGCATCTTTGAACAAATTTTTGGACTCATTAGCTGTCCCTTTAGGGAAAATACCTGGAAAATAAAAGTTGTGAGTCTTAAAATAGTTGGGCAGAATGCTCTGGAACCTGGGATGCAAATTGAAAAACCCTCCATAAAATACAAATCAAGTCAACTGCAAGAGTTTTATGATGGGAAAGAACTGACTGTGTTTGAACCTCAGAAATTCTGAGCAGTTTTCTCACAACTGGGTGAAAAGGAACATTTACAGCACTTATAGTGCACAGCTGAATATTGAAATGGTCGCAGCCGTGTAATGTCTCTTTTTTGAGTCAGATTTGATGGATGACAGATACAGAGTATTAATACAGTTGATGCTTTGTGGCATCTTTCCAAGAACTAAGAAATATTTCAGAGTATTACTTTAGGTTTATACTATACTTAAGAGTAGAGTTAGTTTGGTTATTATTGGTTACAAAACACGGTTATGTTAAAAAAATCTGTCATCAGAAGTGTATGATGAACTGGATCACTCTGATTTCACAAACCGCAGGTTGCTTCAGGTCGCTAGTTTAAACTTACCTGAGTTGTGACAAGAAGGCTTGCATCTAGCTTGTTGAGATTGGCACCGGTGAGTGTCTAAATGGATGTTTTAAATCCCAAAATACAGTCTGCTGCTTCAGAAGTGTTTGGAGAGAACAGGCGAGACAATGTGAATGGTGACTGCTGTCATCAGTGAACAATAGAAGTTGTTTAATGGGACAATTCAGGAACGTTACTGAAGTTGTTTTTCCTTTGGGCCGGTAGCTTCTTTTCCTTATGTTTCCAGCTCCACAGCAAATACAAGCTCACAAACTCTCACGTTCTAGCTGTGTACCCAGGCAGACAAATCGGAGAGGGCTGACCAGATACATCCGTTTCCAGTACTGGCTCTCTTGGGTCAAGTGTGGTTGGTTTAATAACTTAGAGCAACACTGTATGAACCCAATGCTTTGATAATTATTTTGTGTATACTTTGAACAGAATTTTTAATATAATAGTTGTGATTTTTGTATATTTTGTCAAGAAATCTGAACTGCTTTTTTTCATTGGCTAGAAGCCAATTTGCTTACCCTGGAAAGTTACAGTGACGGGTAATATTAAGTAAAGAATCCAATTGCTACATTGCTTAATGGCTGAAATTACTGTCATTTTATAGAACTTGAATATTTTTATCTTTTTTAAAAATTTTAAAAATTTGTAAGAGACTAGAGGTGAAACAAGATGAAAACCTCTTTATCCACAGCTTTTTTGGACCAGTTATCAGTTTTAGTTTAGTTCTGTAGCTTCACCAACACAGTTTAATAGAATGGAAGCATTGCCTGTAGCACAGGAGCAGTTTGTTCGGTTTTGGTATTTGTCCAAGACATCAAATGGTAAACTTAGGGGGGGTTGAGGGGAAACAAGTTTCAGATATGTACAGAACTGATTTTTATGGACATGCTGAATCTCATGTTCTCCTTCAAATTAAATTTCTAAAATAATTTGTTTTTTCTAAAAAGTTCAAATACTGTATTGGAATAGTCTTTCCCAATAAAGAGTTGAGCTGTGGTTTCTTCAGATACCAACCTGTAATAAATAAAACTCAACCTGAATTTAAAATTTGGAAGAAGCTGTGTGCTGATATGTGTTGAGAATTACTTTCTTCTTGAGGGGAGGACAAAAGCCTACCTCCAGGCCTAATTAGGTACCTTTTCAACATCCGGCATGAAAATCTGTAATTCAGCTAAACATTTTGTTGTTTACGGTGCTGCACTTTCTAGCTGGCAGCTTAGTTTTTACTTAGTGAATTAAATATGAACATGACTAAGTGTAGTTTTCATTACTGTGTCAAGCTCATGTGGTTCAGGCAGTCCCTTCCCTCTGTTCAGGTATGTGTCCTTTTTTCCTCCTTGTACCACCACTGAACCTGAGTTTCAACTGATCAAGTATAGCAGAATTTGTTAATTCTTGCATTCCAAGTGTTTATGCTTGATAACTTCAAAATACTGAACACAAGGAGCTTTGTGGTAAATTAGCTTTTTACTAAGGCTGGTTGCTAATGAACTGGTCTTTACTCATTGAATCATAGGATCAATAAGGTTGGAAAATACCTCAGAAACCATCAAGTCCAACCTGTCACCCAACACCTCATGACTAACTAAACCATGGCTTCAAGTGCCATGCCCAATCCCCTCTGGAACACCTCCAGGGATGGTGACTGCATCACCTCTCTGGGCAGCACATTCCAATGGCTAATTACTCTTTCTGGGACGAACTTTCTCCTCAACTCCAGCCTAAACCTCCTGTGGTGCAGCTTGAGACTGTGTCCTCTTGTTCTGGTGCTGGTTGCCTGGGAGAAGAGACCAACCCCTTCCTGGCTACAACCTCCCTTCAGGTAGTTGTAGAGGGCAATGAGGTCACCCCTGAGCCTCCTCTTCTCCAGGCAAAACAATCCCAGCTCCCTCAGCCTCTCCTCATAGGGCTTGTGCTCAAGGCCTCTCCCCAGCCTTGTTGCCCTTCTCTGGACACCTTCAAGTGTCTCAATGTCCTTCTTAAACTGAGGGGCCCAGAACTGGACACAGGACTCAAGGTGTGGCCTAACCAATGCTGAGTACAGGGGCACAATGACCTCCCTGCTCCTGCTGGTCACACTAGTGCTGATGCAGGCCAGGATGCCATTGGCCCTCTTGGCCCCCTGGGCACACTGCTGGCTCATGTTCAGCTGCTGTCCACCACTACCCCCAGGTCCCTTTCTGCCTGGCTGCTCTCCAGCCACTCTGACCCCAGCCTGTAGCTCTGCATGGGGTTGTTGTGGCCAAAGTGCAGCACGTAGCACTTGTTAAATGCCATCGTGGTAGACTCTGCCCATCTGTCTAGTCGGTCAAGATCCCTCTGCAGAGCTCTCTGATCCTCTAACAGATCAACTCCTGCCCCCAGCTTGGTGTCATCTGCAAACTTACTGATGATGGACTCAATCCCCTCATTCACATCATCAATAAAGATATTGAACAGGATGGGGCCCAGCACTGGTCTCTGGGGGATACCACTGGTGCCTGGCCGCCAGCTGGATGTGGCACCATTCACCACCACTCTCTGGGCTCAGCCTCCAGCCAGTTCCTAACCCAGCTCAGAGAGCTGCTGTCCAAGCCAGGGGCTGACAGCTTGGCCAGGAGTTTGCTGTGGGGATGGTGTCAAAGACCTTGCTGAAGTCCAGGCAGACTACATCCAGAGCCTGCCCTACATCCATCAGGCAGTCACTTGGGCATAGAAGGAGAATAGAAGGGCAGGTTGGAGAGGCAGGACCTGCCCTTCCTAAATCCATGTTGGCTGGACCTGAGCCCTTGGCCATCCTTCAGGTGTGCAGTTATTGCCACCAGGATAATCTGCTCCATCACTTTCCCTGGCACTGAGGTCAGGCTGACTGGCCTGGAGTTTCCAGGTTCCTCCATCCAACCCTTCTTGTGGATGGGCACCACATTGGAAGCTTTCAGTCATTTGGGACCTCTCCAGTGAGCCATGACTGGTGGAAAATTATGGAGAGAGGCTTGGCCAGCTCATCGGCCAGTTCTCTCAGTACCCTAGCATGGATCCCTTCTAGTCCCATGGACTTGAGAGTATCCAAGTGGCTCAGCAAGTCCCTAACTGCTTCCTTATGGATTTCAGGGGTACTACACTGCTCCCTGACCTCATCTACCAGCTCAGGAGGCCACTTGTCCTGAAGCCCTCCTGCCTCACTGTTGAAAATGGAGGCAAAGAAGGTATTTAGTACCTCAGCCTTTTCCTCATCTTTAGTTACAGTGTTCCCCTCCAGGTCCAATAAGGAGTGCAGGTTCTTCTTGCCCTCTTTTTAGCATCAATATATTTATAAAAATGCTTTTTATTGTCTTTCACAGCAGTGTTCAGCTTGAGTTCTAACTGGGCCTTTGCCTCTCTTAATTTTTCTCCTACACAATCTAACAACATCCTTAAACATTGCCTCCCCCCTTTCCAAAGCCACTGCTCCCTCTACCCTCTTTTTTTCCCTTAACTCCTTCAGGAGCTGTTTGCTCATCAGGGCCCAGAGCCTTCTCCTCGGCTCATCTTTTGGCACGTGGGAACTGCCAGTTCTGTGCCTTCAAGAGCTCCTGTTTGAAGTAGGTTCAACCATCCTGGACCCCTTTGTTCTTAAGGGCTGCTGCCCAAGGGTACTTTCTGAATAAGTTGCTTGAACAAGCTGAAGCCTGCCCTCAGGAAGGCCAAAGTAGTTTATGTCCCTCTCTCTCCTCTCTGGAGAGACTGGTTTCCTCACCTACCCTCTTCAAACCTACTTTAAAGCCCTCCCAATGAGCTCTGCCAACTCTTGTGCTAGAGCTCTCTTGCCCTTCCTAGATAGTTTCAGTCCACCTAGGTCCAGCAGGTCAGGTGCAGTAAAAGTTGCCCCTTGATCAAAGAACCCAAAATTCCGCTGTTGCATTTTATTTCTACTTGGTAAAAAATGGTGGTCCATTGTTTCTTCAGGTTCTCTGTCTTGTGAGGAGTTAAGAGCTGGGTTTTGAAGGCTGCTGCCTGACCAGTCATTACCAGATAAACTGTTTGCTCTCAGGTTAAGGTAGAGGCAAATGATGTCAAGGGAAAAAAATATCTCAATTTATCAAACAGACCTACAGTTGGGTAACCATGAAGAGTCTGTTTTGAAATCAAGATGCTCAGGATGCAGGTCCCCTGAGAACAAGGAGCCATATTTAAGTTAAACATTGTTGGTACCATTTGTGGGCATTTTTCTTATAAGGCTCAAGTAAGAACTGTAAAAGGATGCAAGAATGATTATGGGCACATTGATAGATGATAAAATCAAAGGTAACCTTTAGTTGCCTCAAGGCAACTCTTATTATATTATTATAATACTTTCTCCTATCTAGAGAAGCCCCTTAGCCTCTGAGCATGAGTAGTAAATGTAAAAGAAGCTGTTAATAGTGAAGACAAAGTCTTTTGAAAGAAAAAAAGGGCAAATTCTTTCCCAGGAGATCTGAATTTCAGTGCTAATTGATCTTCGATGTTATTGGCTGAAACCGGTATTTTCTTTTGAATCTCTTATAGTTGAACTACATGAGCTTGCTGAGCACTGCAGCACAAGTGAGAAGAAAGCGACTGACAAGGCAACGCTTGCTTCAGCCCATCAACCCATACCACCATGTCTGGTAAACAAAGACCTGTTGTCAGTGTCACTGGTATGCTGAGTGGTGACAATCAAACAGTGAGATCATAAAAACACTCTGTTAAAGCATTTTAATTAAAAGACTGCTAGAGGGTTTTGCATCAGGGAAAGCCAACCACAAGCATGGTAAATAATGGGTTTGCTTCAGCCATTGTGGAACTGTGCAGCTGGGAGGGGTGGCACTGAGTAAACACTTCAGAGATACGCAAGTGACCTTTAGACATGGTAGTAGTATAAGAAGAAGTAAGAGAAGAACCAACCAATTGGGATACAACCACAGCACAAGATTGACAGATGGCTAGAAAGCATCTTTCTGAGTACCTAGTCAGTGGGAAATGGGGGCAGGGCAACGGGTGATTGGACAGAGGGTCTAAATACACAAAACACCTGGGGTGGGTGTGCCTCTCTCAGGGGCCCCACCCAACTCAGCTGACTCGGGTTTTTTTAGTAAATATTTTTGTAGTTTTGCTCAAAGACTTTGTCCTCTTTTCCATGACAGGGTATTTCTCACAACAAGCAATTTTTGACTAGATGTGCAAAAGCATAAAGAATGTTGGGTGCTTGCAAGATGTACTGACAAACTTTGGCAGCTGGCTGACACTGCAAAGTATGATGTACATGTCTTTTTTTGAACCCTGTCAAGGAAAAGGTGTGGCTGCAGGCTCCAAATAATTGGAGGTTCCACCAGGACAAACTGGTCTGCAGAGCACTCATGTTAGTGGTCCCATGACACAAGACCCAGTTGTTTCAGTTTAGGGAGCAAGACAGATGATCTTTAACCCTTCTCAAAAGAGTTAAAGAGAAACACTCCACACCAGACTGGTGAGAACTGAAAGTTTAATTGGAAATACTATTCATAACTACATATAACAGTACAAAGCACATACATGACACAAAATCCATAGTCCCCCTCGGCTGCGGTTCTCAAAAAAACCACCTCCTAAGGCCAAAGCTTTCCACAGCCTCCCTCCAAACCAGGCCAAAACCCCAGGCCTTCACGCCCCCTCCCCACCATACCTATCTAACTCCACCACCCCTGACAAACCCAAGTGGCACAGCTGAAAATTACCTCAGCCAAGGCTGAAGCCAGGCCACAAACCTCCTCTGCATAGCAGAGATAAGGTCTGTGCTGCAAAGGGAGAGAGAGTGAGGGAGAAGAGGGGACAACAGCTTGTGCTGTTCCCTTATAAAGGGGAGATGCAGACATTCTGGAAATGGAGTAACAAAAGATTACACTTTCTGGGCTGCCTCTGGAGGTCTGCACTCTATGGTTTAAGCCATCTCAGTTTCTTAAGCCCATAACACATCTCTACAGCTCCTTTGAAAAGACTGTACCCTATCACAGCCCTGGGAAGAGGTAAAAGTGTCAGGTTATCCTGAGCCATGGTTTTTGAATGCATGACTTCACATGTAGAAAGTTGCTGAGCAGAAGCATCCTGCAGCTTGTTTGTAATGTACTTGTTCCTTCTTCACAAAGAAATTCTTGTGGAGGGACTGAGCCACCTGAAAATGTGGATTTGTTGTAACCACTCAGCACTCCTTCTGAAACAACAAAATCACAGGTTCAGATGTCAGCTGGGGGTATAGTGCTGCACAACCGAATCAGCTAGCTAGAGAGTGATGAACCAACACTCCCTCAGAAGGGGAACATCTCCCACTGAGGGGACCCAAAATAGATAATATTTTACACTCACCAAAGTTGGGATGAAGGCTTCTTAAACAATGTTGCAGTGCAAGGGGAGCGGATCTGACTGCCAGGTTTGCTGTGTGGAGATCAATTCAAAATGTCTCCATAGTGGGACTCCATTTATACCTTAATTTGAGGGTGCACTGTCATCAGTTTCTGGTTAGCTGGAAGGCTGAGTCCTCCAAACAACACAAAAGCAGGCTGAGGGCTTCTGGGCCCAGAGGAACTAGTTAGTATCTCACGGCAGCAACCTAATCTTTATCAGCTACTAGCAAGCCCCTGTCCTTTGTCTGTCAGGCTTTTGTGTTTGGCAGGGCTTCTGTACCTGCCATAGAAAAATATCTGTTAGTTCTCATGTCCTGGAAGGCAGAAACATTCTATACTTTTGGGAGGTTCATTGCCAACTATGCCATGTCACAACTGCCTTGAGGTGGTGTTGTTATGTAGGCGGTGTTTTGGAGCAGCTGCTCGTGTCTAATTCACTTGTACGTGGAGTATCCTAAGTCTGGGCTTTGTATCAGAAGGCACATATTATATTCCACGTGATTCCTGTGGCCTCATGCACCCTGTGGAAGGCTGGAGAGAATTAGAGGCCTTTTATTTTCCTATATTCCTGAAGTAACTAAAGCATTAAAAATTATTTTTGCTTCCATTATCTTCTAGTTCTCATACCTTTAACTTGCACTCTGTATACATTTCCAGGATTTCCCCCCCCTTACTCTATTTGTTTTCTGCTTCTCAACACAAGAAAAAGGTTCTAGCTACCAAAGGAGGACAGATTAACCAATTCACCTTCAGTTTCTGAGCTCTTTGCTTCACTTGCAGATTTCTTCTGCTTTCAGTATCCCAACAAGCTAGTAGTACCATGGTCAAGAAATCGCCATTATTTTCAGTGTGCAAAATGGAAAGTCCTGGAAGGTTGTTACCATTTTCCCATTCCCAGTAACTGTTTAAAGGAAATTTCTGCTTCTCTGAGATAATTGCTCCCTCAGGAGAGAAGATGGCTTCTGGCTCTGTGTTTCCTTCTACCTCATGTGGGGTGCTTAGTGCAGCATCAATTAACATGGAAAGCCTCCTGTTGCACAGTGGGCACTGTGTTAACTCCAGAAAACAGTATAAAAGATCCTTGTACACTTCTTTTGCCAGTAGGGCGTAATGGATAAAAAAATTTGCCTGACAGCGTTTGGCTTCTTTCTGCTCCTTGAAGTTCAATCTAATGGCTACGGCGTCAATGGCATTTATTGTGGCTCTTCAGGCCAAAGGTAATGGCATGGAGAAGCAGCAGCAGTGGAATGGGTTGTTGATGATGAGGAATTGGAAGGAGAAGAGCTGAAAAAGAAGATGATGGAGCTGGGAAGAGTCAGGCATGAAAAAGCATCCTTTGATCACCCTGAAATGTGGTAGGTATCAGTGATCACAGCACTGTTAGGCAGAAGTGATGGTTTTCTCAAACTGGGCATCTTCCAAAAGGTGGTTGGAAAAACATTCAGGGTAAAAAATCAGAATTCCAGCCAACACTCAGCTACAGACTTATTTATATCCCAACTTCACAATGGCTGCAGTTATAATATTGTGCTGCATATCTAATACTTCCAGGATGTGGGAAATAAAATTTAAGATGGATTTTAAAATTATAATAGAAATAACTAGAGTGGCAGATGTAAATTTAGGGTATTCTGCATATTCTGAACAATTTGGTTTCAATGTGAAACATGTTCCTTCACACTCTGTAACATGTGCTCTGATTCACTGACTAATTTTGCACACTCCCTCTGCACTCACTGTAAACACAGTCAAGGTTTGTGTCTGTCAGGTCCGCATGGTCACTGGGGGTGGCGGGAAGAGAAGGAATTAATCAAAAGAAGCATTAAATTCTCCACCCCTCGTTCCCTTTACTTATTTATTTATTTTTGAACTTGAAAGCTTTATGAACTCTTTATTATTCCCAGAGTTAATTTTTTTACACCCCCCGCCCCCCCTATAGGAAAGCAGATCACCTCGGCAGATGGGCAGGGTGATTAGCTGCTAGAGACAAAAGGTAATTTCAGAGATCATTGCAGTGATAAAGAGCCCTCTGATCATTACCTTGGTGAAAGGAATGGGGTACAGAGGAAGTAGAAGGGTGAGGAGTATCTGGTTATCTGCTCACTGGACTTCATGATGACATAAATAAGCACAAGGGGTCACAGCGGGATCTTTGTACCTGTAATATGCGTGTATGTGATCATCTGTCACGTTTCATGAACACAGAAACCACAGTGTTTCTGCATGAGATGCTTCATCTATGCTAGCTTGTGAGTAGTAAAAAGAAAACACTTACAAGTGACTCCCTTAGTGCAAAGTAGTAGGAACCATCATTAAATAATGCCGTATATGATTGTATATACTGATTATATGTATTAAAGGTAATCTATAATCTGTTTCAGGTTCATGGAACCTATAGTTCTGCATAGACTGCAATTAAGCGGCAGTCAGAGCTGTGAACCCATGACAAATCAGACCTTTGTTATTTCCCTAACCAGCAAAGAAGTGAGAACTAGAGAAACTGGGGAAGAAAGGGCCGTGAGAAAGAGCGAGGTGCTGGGTGAGAAGTAGGGCACAGCAGGAGCCACCCCAGCACTGCTGAGGCTTCTCTCACCTCGGCTCCAAGGGTGAGAAAACTTTACCCAGCGCTTCACCCGCCACGCTTGCCGGCACAGTGCGGGCAGTGGCCACACTGTGGAGCTGTTGCCCCGCTAAGGCAGAGGGCACGGGTGGCTGGAGGGCAGAGGGGTGCCAGACCTTGCCATCGCTCTGGCATCTAGCGCCTTCGCGGCTCTGCAGGATCAAACGTGACAGAGCTGAGCCCTGGATGTGGTAGAGCTGCAGTGTTCTCCCCTTGGGTCCTAAGGGAAAAAAGAGTATTTTTTGAAACTAACATACATAACATTATTGCACTCATCTACAGTGCAATTACAGCATCTGCCACCTGTGCTTATGAATTAAACCAATTGTCTGCCACAAACAAAAAGAGCAGAACCGGTAAGGTGACCAATGCATGGTGTTTGCGCCTGCCTGCAGGGGTCAAGACTTGTGCTGGGTTTTCTTAGCAATCATCCACCTACTTCTGGCTGCCATTGCCTGAACTTGTCAGCCAGCGCCGCCTGCACAGATCAGCTGTGTGCGGTGAAACCCATGGGAGATGGTGAGTGCAATTCCCTCTTCTTCCTCACGAGCTGCGAAATTAAGCAGCCTCTTCAATCCTTAAAGGAATGGACAACCGAAACAGTAAGAATTACTTACCAGAAAAAAACCCCAAACTAGGCAGTTTTGCCCTAGAATCTGGAGAAAAACTTAGTGATTAGAGCTGCTTGGGGGTACAACTGTGTGATTATTTGAGCAACAGGTATCAGATGTACCAAAGAGGCAGTGGTGGAAGAGTTGATGGTGATGCTTCTGGCATACTCTTAGTGAAAGCCAAGAGAGGAGGCTGAGGTGATGGGGAAGGGCTTCGGCTCACCAGAAAAGTCACTGCCTACTTTTGTGTGATTCCTCTTGCACTTGGGGATAAACTGTGTTTTTAAAGCTGTGACTTTCCTGACTTCATTTCCCACTTTCCCTTCTAAGGGGTGCTGCTGGCAAGACTTGATATCTGACTAATGGCTCAAATGAAAAGAGTAGATGTACCAATACTGGTCATTTCTAGTATTCCTGATGAAACACTGGCTCTACAAATCTCAGTTCTTTCGCAGTGCTCACCCCATTCAGGGATATTTGCAACTCAAAAAGCTCAGGCCTGCTTTTCTTCCAAGTGCAGTATCTGCTGATACAGGAAGGGTCATCTATTTTTTATCTGAGAAATTTAAGCAAAACAAACCCAAACCCACCTACCTTCACCTCACAGCAGTCCAATTCAATAGGTAATGGCTAAAAACACATACCTTGCTTCTAATTTTATATCACATGGATTTAGCTTCCAGCCACTGCTTGTGGTTATAACTCTCCCTGCTAGACTGAGTTACCCTTCACTACCTGGCATTTCCTCCCCTTGATGGCTCTTTATATACTGTAGAGCAAAGTGACTGAGGACTGCATTGGAGAGATGCTGCCAGATGAAACCTTGGATGACGTTTGGTTTCCTTCATGAAGAAACAATGTGCATACTGTTGGTGATTCAGTCCCCATCCTACTGTAAAACTGTTCCACTCCAGCTGTGAGGATGACAGGCTCCAGCCTGGAGCAAATTCATGGGAACAGCAGTTTGGAGGACAGTGGCTTGTGCTTTCACACTGGAAAAGCAACATTTGCTAGAGAGAGTGAATTGTTTTACTTTGTCTCTGGCCCACAGTCTTTCTTCAAAATATTTGTTTCACGTGTTAACTCCTGCAAGGTGAAGATTGCTGGTTCTAGCTGGTATGTCAGGCATGGCAAGAGACACAAAGGTTTTGTATCATTGGATATATATGACTGCTGCATTAAGAGTAAGATCCTCGTGTCCTGATGTCTCAGAGTCCAAGACTCCTGCTATAATTACTTGGCAAATATTAATTTTTTCCCCTCCTTCAAGTAGCCCAATAAGGACCTCTGTCGACAAAAGTTCAAAACTCAAAGCAATCAAATGGTTTAATTATTCAAAGTGTCAGATGCAACAGATTTGAGATCACTGGTGATACATGCACTAGCTGCAAGATAATCTCTGGTTACCAATTCCTGGGCAACATCTGACAAAGAGGGATATGCACACCTTTGCAGTAGCTCTAATATATTAGAAATGGAACAAAAGTTAAGCCGTATATAGAAGGCATAATTCTCACCACGGAAGGTGTCCCTGGTGAGGGAAAAGGAGCACAGCCTGTTGACCATCCTTATCTCTGCCTTTCCCTCCGAGCAGCTGCTATGGCAGCTGGTGGTGGTGCTGGCCATTGTGCATCCCTGCTGTCGGCCCACACTGCATGCCCCTCGCCGGCCCTGGTACTGGTGGCAGCAGTGTGCATGTGAGGAAGGTCCCTCTTGTGGGTTTTATATCCTAGCCCAGGTTGTCCTTGCCTCCTAGCTGACATCTAGCATGATCTGGGAGGAACACTGAATAATATAGTCATACATGTTTAGCATTTCCTCATTAGCATATCAGCGGGTGTTATCATTAAAATTGCAGTTAATTAAGGAGAGGTCTTCACTTGGGCATCCTGGCCTTCAGAATCTGCTTCAGAGTTGGGTGTTTACATTATTTGAGCCCTGCTTTATCAGTTTTAGCCAAAATGGGGCTGTCTTATCTTTGTAAGATTCCTTCCCTTAGCTCTTTGCCAGGTCAGCTTCACAGATCTCAGTTTAAACAAACCTGCTGATTGCACATGACACTAGTCCTGAAGGAACTTGCCTTCCTACCCCACAGCAAGCTGGTCAGTTTTACTACAGTAACACAAAGGAAGAGGTTTCTTTTTTGCTGGCTACTGTGATCAGTCAGCGTTGTGCAGCAAGAATGTGTGGGAAAAGTGGGACAGAATCACAGAACATTAAGGGTTTGGAAGACACCTTGAAACATCATCTAGTCCAACCCCACTGCCAGAGAAGGATCACCTAGAGCAGGTCACACAGGAATGCATTCAGGTAAGTTTTGAATGTCTCTAGAGGAGGAGATTCTATAACCTCTCTGGGCAGCCTGTTCTAGTGTTTTGTCGCCCTGACAAACTTCCTTATGTTCACATGGAACCTTCTATACTCCAGCCTGCACCCATTGCCCCCTTGTCCTGTCATTGGACATCACTGAGAAGAGCCTGTCTCTGTCCTTCTGACACTTGCCCTTCACATATTTATAAATATTAATTAGGTCACCCCTCAGTCTCCTGTTCTCCAGGCTAGAGACCCAGCTCCCTCAGCCTTTCCTCATAAAAAGATGTTCTACTCCCTTCATCATCTTTGTGGCTCTGCACTTTTAAGCTGTTCCCTCCCTGAGAGGCCCAGAACTAGACACAATGCTCCAGATGTGGCCTCACCACGGCAGAGCAGAAGGGGAGAACCTCTCTCGACTTACTAACCACACCTGTTCTAATACACCCCGGAATACCATTGGCTTTCTTGTCCAAAGGGCACATTGCTGGCTCATGGATATCCTTCTGTCCACCAGGACCCCCATGTCCTCCTCCTCCTCTGCGCTGCTCTCCAACAGACCAGTCCCTAACCTATACTGGTCCATGAGGTTGTTCTTTTCCTGACGCAAAACTCTACACTTGCCCCTGCTGTATTTCATTAAATGTCTCTCCTCCCAACTCTCCAGCATGCCCAGATTAGAAAGGGAAATACAGGGAAAGAAAGATAGATTCCAGATAATTTTTTCTCCTGAAGGCAGAATTACTAATCTCAAAGTTCCCTACTTGAATCCATCGCTGGCTCTATGTAAAGCCCCAGCCAAGAAAGCACACTTGCAGTAATTCCTCTACACATAATTTATTGAGCCAGTTGTTTGTGTTTTTTTTTGGTTTCCCATCACCAGCAAAACAGAAGTTACTCCTAGCATGACCATTCCACAGGTTGTTTTTTAATCATCATTACTCTGTGCAAACAAGGCAGATGCTGTTCTGTGGTAAAGTCCCTGCCTGCACTGTGAGTCTGGAGATTTTCTACAGCCAGAAAATTCACATGGAAGTGCAGGGTTCCTTCTGGGAAGCTGCTTTCTCACTCTCTGTGTGAATCACATTTATCAGGCACAAGTTAAAATTAATCTTCCAGTGCAGTACTGTCACAAACAAGTTTTACTTTTGTTTGAACTTGGAGATCTTTGGACCTATTGCATTTCTCCCCAAACCACAATATCTCTGTTTGTATCCAGGTTGATCTTTGTTCTGGTAAAGAACAGCACACAGTTTAAGTTCAGACCAGGTACTTCTGGCTGTGTAAAAAGAAGACATTTCAGAGACTTTCAACAACAGGTGGATGCGTTATGTGCCTTTCAACGGTTGGAGATCATTCTGTCATGTATTATTTTGCTACTTGCCTACAGAAACACTGAAGTTTAGGAGTCAGACCCAACATGAGCAGCAGAAAAAAAATCAGTGTGCAAAATGAAGAAAAACAATTGGTTCTGGGCAAAGGCATGAAGTGCTTCAGGGTTTTGTTCAATATTCATTCTGTATGTCCCTGAAGAATGAATGTCCAATCTAACAGTTTGACTGGCTGAGGTTGGTTGTTTTGGGGGTTTTTTTGAGGGTGGAGGGGATTATTTACACCAAGACCTACAACAAGGTGTAAGGTAAGATTGATTTCCTTGGTTATAAACAGTTTCTTCAGGCTTCTGGCAGTAGTTGCCAGACATTTGGAGTAACGGCAAAGTTTGTTCATTCTTATAGATAAGCTAAAACTACATTTTCAGCCCTTGAGAACATAGCTCTGCCTCACTTAGCTTCGTTAAATGGCATCACTGACATCCCAAAGAGAGCAAGTAACTGCTTAATCCATCGACTGCAAATATCGTTAGTTGTAGGGAACCTGGGACACTTGCTGTCTTCTTTTACCTTTTGCTAAAAGTCCAAAGCCAGTTCAGAAGAAAGGCTGCTACAGAAGACAAACAGTTGAGAGGGTAATTCTGTAAGTTACCTGCTTTACAACAGCAGTAAAAACTATTTTGTTTTCTGCAGGACTGAAACATGAAAAAAAAAATTCACATAATTTAAAAGAATGGTTGGGCTTTTAAGTGACATGCAGAGAACTTACCAACTCATCTTTCTCCAAATTAATGTCTGCTTGTTTGAAAAAATTCCAATTTTTGTTGGGTTCTTTCTTTAAACTCTTCCTCACGTAACTAGTTTGGAAAATAATAATGCAAGGCTTATCATGCTTTAAAAAGACCTATGGTAACTGTGCTTGAAACATTTGTTCCTACCCATCATGTATTTAAAGATACAGTCCTTTTTTTATATGGAGAATGCTTGGAAATACTGTACATTTATCACTGTGCAAAAAGCAGCCTTCACTTGTGAAGACAGGATAGCTGCCCCTCACTTGATTGTTTTACCTGGACTATTCTCATCTTCTGTCCAGATTGGAGTACCCCAAAGACTGTGGGGTTTGGCCTACTCCAGAGGATAGAAGACAGTTTTGGGCAGGTCCTGGTATCATCCTGTTTCACATCTAAGGTAAAAAATGCAGAGTAATGACATCACTATGAGGAGTTCATGAAGCTGCCAATGAGCTACTTAAGAATCCTCTGAAAAACTGTTTGAAACTGTGCAAACCATGACTAAGACACAAACTTCAGTTCATCTGTGCAGCTTGCCTAATGCCTCTGTAGCCCAGAGTGGCAATATAAGGTCATGAATTACAAGGTGATAGTGCTTGCCTGTTCCAGGCAAACAGGTTTGTTAAATCTACACAACCTTCTGCTCCAGAAGAAACTCTTTAAGCAAAAAGTTGGCTTCTGACCAGGTTTAAGAAAGAAGATTGCTTTTCAGTGGGCTGCGTTAGTAGGCAGCTGTGACCAGCTGGTGGGAATAATCAAGCATTCTACCATAGGCTAGCAAAGAGTAATGCTTGCTCTCATGGCAGGTTTGGGTTGAGTTGGGTTAGTTCAGTTTAGGTTGTGATTGAGTTTGGTTTTATTGAAAGGCAGTTACACATTTCATTAGCTTGGGCAGCTGGTGTCATCTTCATTGTGTATGACAATTGGAACTATGCCAACAGTGCATACAAAAGTATATTTTGCACCTCTGATTTTCACAAACTGCACCTAACTGCTAAGCGGGGTGGGGGGTGGATGGGTGCAGTGTGTGTGTGTTTTTGAACTCTATGGCTCTGTACTGTGCGATACCAGTTTGTTACTTGTGCTTTTCCCACGTTCCTTATTTGCTGAGATGCTACAAATGCCTTTAAACCCTCCCCTTTTTAATATTACAGAAAGGCTACCTAATTAACTCCTGAATAACATACAACTGTGTCAATTTGCAATTGAATCAATCACTGTGATTGATTCAAGTGCCTATAAACAACACAAAAGTTCCTTTAGTCCTTTACAGGTCGGACTTGATGATCTTTGAGGTCTCTTCCAACCTTGGTGTTACTGTGGTAGTCTGAACAGCTTATTATTTAGATGCTTTTTTGCATATTCCTTTTGAAATGTAACTACTCTTAGAACAAACGGATATGCCCAGTGCAACAATGTCAGGTAGTAAGCTATTTACAATGACAGGAACATAGGTCACTTGGCTCTGAGCTGCTGCTGCTGGACCACGGTCAGGAAAAGAAGCTGGGAGAAAAGCAGAGGCTAAGTATTTCAGTTACTGATTTTTATTTTTTTTTATTCACAAAGTGATACTTGCCCCTCTGGTGTGAGCTGTTTTCCCCTGCATCTAATTCTTTTGGCACACAACTGCTCTTTTTGTTGGATGAAACATGAAATTCCTCACAAATCAGGGCAGTTACAAGGCAACAAAATATTGACGATGTACATATGAGTAATGGCATCAGAGGACTAACATCAGTGATAAGCAGGACGAGAATGACTCAAAAATAATTTGGCCTCTCTTTGAAGGTGACAGCTCTAGAACTAATCTTGAGTATCAAGAGTGAAGGTGTTTGACCTCAGTCTCCCAGGAGACCTGCAGGCATGAAAGCATGTAAAGTCAATGCAGATCATGCATGTAAGAATGAAGCTGCTCTAAGATAAATGAGAACCAATTCCTTGACTAGATTTAAAGGAAATTAAGACATACTGATTTGTAACACTTGGTGCACAGGAGCTAAAAAAGCATAAAGGTCCAGCTGCTCTGCAATGATGATGCCTAAATACAATGAAGGAGAAAAAATAGGAATTGGTAACTTTTGCTGCTCTCCTACCTTCCACGTATAATTTTAAGCAAAGCAGAATTTCCTAATGCAACAAACAAACAAGCAACAAACTTAAAATTTTATATAGAGGTGATGGATGCCTATCTGGATAGCATACTAATTTGAGTCAACTATTTTCTTTGATGCTAAGGATTATCACAATCTCCCAAATAATCCATTTGACCACTACAACAAGTCTTGCACAGTGAAACTCAACCAAGATACATGAATGAAAACTTGCAAATGCTGCTTTATTTCTTACAACAGGGAGGCACTTTCACATAAAAAAAAAGGAAAGTTCAGAGGCTTCATTGTAACTACAACATCCTAAACTATCATTCCATAAAACCAGAAAAGAAATGAGAAAATTTTTGTGAGAAAATACTTTTTTTTTCCTTTGTGAGAAAATACTTTTTTTTTCCTTTCATTTCCCCTCCATACCATTACACTTAAACAAAACCTTAAAAACCCCCCAAACCAAGCAAACAAAAAGCCCCAATACCACAAAACAAAACCCTCAAACCTTTTTTTCTGTTCACATAGGCCGACACAATCATTTAGACTATTGCTAACACTGTGTTCCTCATCTCATCATTTCTGTTTGTTGTACAAGACAGAGCCTGACCCAAGGTCTTTCCAGAATTTAGTGGGAGCTGCTGAGGTACTGAGATACTGAGCTGCTGATTAGCGATCATACATTTGATGCCAAAAGTGCCAGTTTACCTCTGCCTTGCCTGCAGAACCTCCTTATTTGGGTCAAGTTATTCTGCAGCTTAGGCCCAAATGAAGAATGTGTGCTGGGAAGGAAGAAGACCAGGGAGGATGTTTCTCTGCAATTATTTCTCCTCCAGGTGGTCTAGAGAAATCAGGTTGTTGATTTTTTTTTTTCTTTAAACTTGCTATCCTAGAAAAGTGAACTAGCAGTTTACTGGTAATTAGCCTCTGTATGTTAGACACATAGTATAGCTGCTGGATAAGCAGCTACCTACAGGAGCTGGCTGGTGTCACAGTCAGAGGAAGTCCTGTATTATACTACACAAGTGGGAAATGGAATTAAGAATAACCTTAGACAAAGCAACAAGGTTGAAAAATGGGTTCAGATTCTCTAATATTCATGTACTATGAGTACTCAACAATGAAAAAATGTCACTCATGTCACTGGAATTACCTCTGGAGAAAGGGAATCATCAAAATGAGTATTGTCACAATCCAACCTTCTGTACGTACCTTTCCACTTCAGTGTCTCAAGCAAAGAAAGAAAACCTCAGGTCCAGAATCCTGGCAGATAAGCAATTCTGTTTGATAGATAACTTTATGTATTTATTGCTTTCATCAATTCTATTTATTTAATTCAGGGCTAACAGAACCACTAGGTAAGTTTCACAGGGAGGCTTCTGGTTGCATTAAAATGAGGATGGAAGTGCAAAGAACACTCAAGGAATGTTAAACAAATATCAGAACATCTGAAATAGAGCACACCTAAGGAAAAGAACACTTTTCTAGTTAACTGTTGCATTAAAGCTGGCTGAGAAGAATCTGACTTTACATTCTATTGTTGCTAGCATAATTCAGGCTTTTGAGTATGTCAGAAACAGCTGCCACTAGGCTCACAAACAAACGTTTTCAGGGGCTCTGTGAATGCAAAGTCGACCTAAATAATGGGAATATGATGGACTAATACAGGGTGCTCATATTAAAGAGTACTAGATTTGTCACAAACAGAAGAAAGGTTTGACACAATTTCTCAACTTAGTAAATTCCAGTTTGATGTCCTGTGATGAAGACCAGTGCTCCTCCGTGTTTTCCCAATGCCTGCATTGTGTTTTATATAACCTGATTACCAGAATGCTGTTAAAAGTCTAAAGCTGGGTTCCTAAGATAGAAGAATTAAAGCTGGTAGTATAACAAGAGTTATATTCAAAAACTGAGCTACTTACAAAAGCATGTCAGTACTTACAAAAGCATGTCAGTTTTGAAGTTGCTTACTGATATTGATACAACTTGTAAACATATTGACAGACATCCAGGAATCCAGAGATTTTTCTTTGTATGCTATGCCCAAGAAAGTCTTTAGCTTCAAATACATTAACAGAATCTGCAACTTGTAATTTTTTTGCTGATACATGAAAATTAAGAATTGAAATTAGTTCTAAACAGAACTTCCTGAATATCTCTCTCAAAACTGAATGTATCAAGAGTGTAGTATGAACACAGACGATAAATTTACCCTGTAAGATTTATCACTGATGTGAAGAAAAGAAGGTTTGACAGAATTCTGTTCTTGATTGTCTCTTTGCAGGTGAAGAGAGAGGGTATTTCCCCCCAGCTGTGTGTAAAAGAGAGGAAAACCACCCCGTTGACTATTTTCCTGTCACATCTTGAATAGAATCACACAGGCTTACTTGTGGTGTGAGACTAATTACACAAATTACATCTGAAAGAGAACAGTTAAATTAAGAATTGAAAGGCTACTGCATAACCAGTGGGCACGAGTGAGATCTAATGTCATTGTGTTTAGAAATGGCTTCATCCAGATCCAGCTGTCTGTTGTTGACCTTCACCTCCATGCAGCCATTATAAAAAGCGGTTACTAATGTAGCACCCAGAGGAACATCTGCACAGAAACACATTCAATTTAGGACAATGCATGCAAATTCTTACATGTTTTTCAGATTAACAAAAACATGGGGAATGCTCCATTCCCCATCTATTAGTCAGCCATAGGGAAAAAGAAGAGCAATCTGTCTGGAAAACACTGAAGTTCATCTCTCTTTTTCATTTGAGATAAAGTCAACAAAGACTGAGAAAGTGAGCAGCACCTGAAGTATGTGTGAGAAGAGTATTCCCAGCCACAAACCTAAACACACTTTTTTTTTTTCATAGTAGCATTTCCTGTACTAACAACACTGAATCAACAGTTTGTGTTCTGGAACCCATGGCTCTTGTCTTGACCTACAAACAGAGTTTAGAGGTCACAGAAAGAACCACCTTGCATTTGCCAGAAAGCTACTCTGAATTTGAATCTACAAGTTCTCGGTTAGGGAACCCCTGGGAACTCCACTTACTTTACTGCTTACTTACTGCTTCTTGGAAGTGGATTCTCTGTAAAAGACTCAATCTGTTGCTCATTTAGGTATTATTTGGGTTATGGAAACATCGGATCACGGATATCCTTCCTTCCAGGAAACAATGTTAAGCACAAAATCAAGCAGGCACTATTTGGAGGTCTTAGGCTACAACTGGATTCTTAAAAGGCAGACATAAGATGATCCAAGTGCCTTCAGAAATTACGATGAGGATACCTAAGACCTCTCAAGTATCATCTTGTTTTTCTAGATGTTAATCATCCTATCCCTCCTAAAAGATAAACTTGATTGTTTGAGAACAAGAAATGTTGCCATGATTTTATTTTGCTGTGAGCTGCAGTACTGCACAAACCCTTCTGTAGAATCGTGTCCTTCTGCTCGTTTTACTCCAGTGATGGTAACGCTGCTATCATAGAACTATGGAAGTCTCACATAGCCTGCACCAGTAGTGCTGAACTAATTAACAATGAGGCACACTTCCAACACTGGTACTAGTTTGGTACTAGTACTAGCCTATCAAAAATGAGGACTTTAGGCATTTCATGATTTTTGTTAGGATCCTTACCTACCATTTTACACTGCTCAGTAATTCCACAGACTTTTCAGGGGTGAGCTAACAATGAGCAAGTGAATAGGTGGAGCCAAACTACAGTAGTTTTCCTACGCTACATTTTCAGCCTTTGGTAACAGACTGTTGTGGAAGAGGGTCATTTGGACAGCACAGGATTTTCTGTTGCTTTTTTGAAACCTCTGAAATAGAAAACTTTCAGGGTTTTTTGTCAATTTGCATGTGGAAGATACTTTTCAAAACTGAGAGATTATACTTAAGAAGTGGCACGTAACTAATGTTTGCTTCTTATCTATTTGGGATGCATAACTGAAGTCAAGGTCTTAGCTCTTAAGATGCCAATTATTCTGTGGCTGGCAATGTACTAGAAAGAATCATTTAAATATCACAAAGATGAAGACATTACTGGAATCTTAGTTAATATGGCCCAGTTAACCTACTGACTTGCCTCTACTAAGTAAATACTGACTTCATCTCTATTTCGTAAGTGAGCAGGAATTACAGAACACTGACACTCGCCTATTGTGGTATGTGACAGTACTGCACCATTAGTGCATTCTTCTCATTCTACACACTGAGTTTGGATTGAACTTATCTGGTTATATGGTTCACAAGATATTGAATATCCATTAAAAAGTGCAGGAGAAATGGTCATATTTTGTGCCTCCATCTTGTTACGATATCCTTGACTACAAGCTTATGAAGACTTGTAGAGAACAAGTCAATTCCAACATGCAGGCCATTTCAACACATTCTCTGTCTCAGAAATATTGCCACATGTCTGTTGACCAGACTTAAAACTACTGAAATTATGGTCCTGACTACTACTTCACTTCTGGCCATTTACTTACAAACGCGGAGGTTTCTCACATGCTTGATGCAGTTCCTAAATTGTGCCAGCTGGTGGCACTTCAGAAATATGCAATGCTCAGTCCCCCTCAGCTTGGAAATCAAGACATTTTCCAAATTCAGACCTCTAGAGAGAGACTCATGCCTTTTAATGGGCTGAGTAATGCTACTGTTGAAAAGCAGGCTCCCTCAAAAGCTGAATAGGCTGTATGAAACAAGAAGCACTTGGGAAAGAACCTGTGTCTTTTTGTGCAGTTGTAGGCTTTCTTCTTGCTTGGGTAAGGCTGAATATAATCAGGCTCCTATAAATAAATCAAAGTAATGAAAAGAAATGAAGCTCACCTGGTAGGCCACCCAAATAGGTAACAATATTTGCCATCATTGCTTGATGCAAGAGAGACAGTTGCTCTGAACTGCTTCTGTCTGTGTGTGAATCAACAGACAGTTCAAGCTGCTGTTTCGTTACTACAAGTCCAATCAGCACTTTTCTGGGTGTACATAATTTCTTTGATTCCAGATGTGCAACAGTGATGTTTCCAACAGTCACAATGATTTTCTAAAAGGAAGAATAGTAGGTCACAAAAGATGCCACATATAAATTTAACACACAATTCTGATGCATTTTATATTTGGAAGTAGAAAAAAATGAGATGTTGGAGCCACATTTTAAAAAGCACAGTATCTGAAGTTGAAAAAGTTATCAAAGTTGATGCATAATCATAACCTTTGCTGATAAATGCCATTTATTTATATTCATTAAATTCGTAAGTGAGAATGTTCACTGTAAAAAATCTTTGACTATGCTTCTGTGGTGAAATCTTATTTCTCTTACAGCCAAGAAGAGTTTTGCTGCAGTTTCAAGGGTAACCAAACATTCACTACAGGTTGTTATTTTGGACAAAAGCATGGATCAGCCATAATGTTTAATCACACTCTGTCTTGGGATGCCTGATGTAAACAGGTGTAAACGAAAACTTACAGACAGAAAGACCTTCTTACAAACGGAACTAACACGATGCCATTACTGTAGTACTCTGCTTCTCTCAAATTCCTCTTTTTGCTTTGTGCATTTGTAAGGAAAAGTTAAAGATGATGTGATGAAATGGCGAGTACTTGAGACAACAATGGTTAGTGCTTAGTCACTGCTGTAGCAATTGTGAGTAGCAATGTCTTTTCTGCACACCACGGTATGATCTAAGTGCTTTGCAAAATATTTTTCAGCCTACCAGCTCCCCAGCAAGTAAGTCTGAGTAGCTCTTTCAGTTTGATTTTTCCCCAGTGGAGTAGTAAGTTAAGCAAGACAAAACCAAGAGCTGTGACCTGCACATATATCAGCTGCTATGACAATTGTAAGATCACCTGTGAGTCAGAGGAGTTAGAGTCCACTATGGACAAAGCAAGTGGCACTGTTTCATTAGAAACCAAGGCAAACATGACACCAGTGTCTGTGGATGGGCGAATAGTCAGAGTCACATTTATTAGCCAGTCTTCATCACTGTCAAGATTGTCTGTTGCAAAAAGAGTAATTTAAATTAATAAATCCATCTGATAATGAAGAATTAATATGTTGTTAAAAATTACTATTTAATAAACTCTCGCTGTGGGGAAGAAAGTACTAATCTCCAAAAAAATATGTGAACTTTGGAGCTTTTAGAAAGAACTACAAGTCTAAAAAAACCCAACCAAAGATAAAAACCTCCACAAACATAAAACCCCAAACCTGACAAAAACCCAACCAAACAACAGCAACTAACGACCCCCCCCCAAGAAAACACACAAAAAAGAGAACAGAAAGGAAACATAGTCCTGCATTTCCCCTAATCTTCCCTGCTTATTTGACTGTTCTTGTTGTATCTTCTCCACTTCAATATGGAACAGGTGCCATATTAATTTAGAGATCAGTACAAAAATCTAATATACTCATAAATTAATATACTCACAAAAATCTAATATACTCACAAATTACTGCCACTGAGTGGAAGATCTACAGTTCTCATACAGTTTCACATTCCAAAGCAGTTCCACTACTAAAATGGGAATCTGCACGTGCATAAAGTAAATCTTCAAATGGTGTGCTGTAATTTCATGTCATGCACTCACAGTGAAACAACACAAAAACTATTTTTAAAAAAGTATGTGTCATCATTTGTATTTTTTCTTCCCCATCTTCCCACTTAAATCTAGTGGTTTCTTGAGGAAGCAAAAATCCTAAAATATGAGGTGAAGATGGATTCCTACACAAACCTAAAATAACAGGGAGACTGGGTTATAAAAGCTCATAGAAGGGCAGTGCTAGGTGTGAGCAGCCTCTCAGCTTTGGTGGGGGGATGGGGAGAACACAAAGGAGAGGGCATGAAGTCATGGCAGCAGACCCAAACACAAAGGTGAGGAGGAGTCATGGCAGCATGTTACAAGGGAATGAATGAGAGGAAACCTAATGAAACGGTGAAATTAAGGTAGGTCAGGCCATAAAGTTCTGGGTTGAGGAAGGAACAACAGATATACCTAAACCCTACAGATAAGAAGGAGAATTGCACACACAACTGTCAGTGATCTTTTTCTCTATACCCAATCTTCTTTTTCTGTCAGTAAAACAGAATCATAGAATGGTTTGGGTTGAAAGGGGCCTCCCCAAAGGTCATCTACTCCAACCTCAGTCCTCCACTAGATCATGTCTGCCTTCCCCGCTGATGATCTGTGGACACTGACTGCATCCAACAGTGCCTGTACTTTGCAAATAAGGAATACATTTCCTAAACCACTTTGGAAATGAGATTGCATTCTCATTCAAGGAAATTTCTAAGGGAAGTAATGGGGATCATTACTGGATGCAGTGGCATACAGCTTAGTTTCTGTGTGTCTCTTTAACAATTCATCAGTTACACCACCAGTCCAACAAAAATTTATAGGGAGAGAAAGAAAAATACTTACTATAGTTTATCTGAAATGCTGCCATTCCAGTGCCAGGGTAGAAAGATCCTCTCCCCACTGATACTAAACAGTGTTTGCTTTGTTTTTCTTGAATTACTTCTTTCACACCTGAATGTCCCTGATTCATCAGGTTCCAGGCACGAATGCACCCATCTAGCCGAGGGTTAATCTGTAGAAGAGTTGCAGCACTGGGTGTTTGCGCTCAAAGCTGTTTTAAAATTGTTAATAAGCACTACTTGACATGCCAGCTGACTTCTGGGAGGTAAGTAAAGCCTTATCGCTCCCAGAGGTTACAGCAGTGATGCTGGGATGGCATGCAGTTAGTACCTCAGTCATCAAAAGGTATTTCTGATTTAGTAACATTTCCTATTTTGATGTCAGTGATCCGTACAAAATTTTTAAAGCTCATGCTGTCCTTCTGTTTAGGTCACCACAGCTTTTCTGTAGCTGAAAGACAGTGATTAATAGAACTGTTCCTTGTTCAAGGTTTCATCTTCTTTTACCACAATAAGAAGGAATTTCAGGAATTACTTTTTGTTGGATAAAGGGATGTTGTATTACTTCCTATTTTTCCCCTCTTCGTTATTGAACCAAAATGGATTTTTTTTGTAAGGTGCAGCTTCTACCTTTCAGTTATTTTTTGCACCTCTATTTTTTGCACCTCTATTTTTTGCATCTCTGTTTAAACTGCCGAATTCTGGACTGCAAATCAGACTCAATGGCTCAACTGTACCCCTACCCAGCACAACACAGAGTTGTTGAGGATGGGTAAGTGAAAGAATCACAGCCCTTGTCTATCCTGAGCTATTATAAAACCTAGTAAAAATGAAAGCTCATTGTGCTGCCTGCAAAGTGAATTCCATTATCTATTCAGAGTCTAGCAAAAGCAAGCAGCATGAATCACTCTGAAATGCTCGCACAGCAGAAGTGGTAGTTACTTAGGGAACCTTAAAGCTAGAGTAGGAAACATGCTACAGAATCCTGAACAGAATCCTGAAAGATTAAGCCATCAGTGCTGTGTTTTAACAACTACAAAACTTTGTGCATGCTTATTTTCAAAACTGTGGTTTAATTACCTCTTATTTCAGTTACCTGCTTAACAAGACTGTTGCCCACTTTGTGAGGTAATCCAGCAATGTACACTTTAGTTTCCAGGAAACTTTGTGATTGCTTGAAAAGAGTTCCTGGACTGTTAATGCTCATCACAGCTTCTTTAGCTATTTTTACACTGATGCTGTGTTCCAGTTCTTCAACTGATATCTAGAATGAAATACAATTAGTTACATATACACACACACACACACACAATATTTTAAATACTAATTGCACATGCCTGTATGAAGCATTAGTAAATTTTCTCTGAATGTATAATGTTAAATAGATTTAATGCAGTCATAAATGCAGTCACCACAACTGTCCATATCCATGGACATCCACAGGAGGATGATATTCTACTCCACCCCTATCCCACCTCTGGGTAAACCCATGCAGCTGATTAGTTTGCTTTATGCACTACAGAGTTTGCGAGAAGCTGGTTTCTACAATTGCTCTGTATCAAATCCACATCTGGCGTAGTCACACAGCTCTCTGCACCACTGCAATCTGCTAGAGAGAACTGAACCTTCAGACGGCATGCAGACAAAATAGGTTCAGTGCTTCTTCCTGTTCTTGGGCATCAAGAGTATATTTTTAACCTTAGTGAAGTTGTACTAGACAGGATTACTGAACAGAAGTTACACTGAAAAGGAGGTCTACATAGAATCCCAGCTTCTTTTGTCCCCTCTTTGAATACAAACAAACAAAACCTAACCAATGTCAGGAATTTGGCATGATTTATAGATCATGTAAGCGAGCAAGATCTTGCATCTTTGGCATGCATGTTTGAAGAACAAGATGGATGTCTGGTCTAGCAAATGTATATGTTTGCAAGACAAAGTATCTGACAACTATGCACTTGACTACACAATCACACTTTAAAATATTCTGCTTCTTTCCTTTTCGTGGTTATAAAGAGTAATTCTTATGTTGCCAAACAGTGATAATTATTTCTGGTTTTGATCACAAACAGGTGCCACAGTTTCCCAGATATAAGCATTCTTATGCATTTCTTCTTTTGATTTTTAAATCTGGGGTTTGAGGACATCATTTTAAGCCTTTTTAGTAGTTGCTTAGCTTCTCCCTACTTTACTTATCAAGACAGGATGATCCCATAGCGGGTTAAAGGAAGAAAAGGAGAGAAGAAAACTCGGCTTACTATATGCCACAATCCATCATTAATGGCTTTGCCTCCACTGGTGACTTTTGTTCCAAATTCATTCTTGAATTGAATTTCAATCTTCCCATCACGAAGAGCAAGCAAGATCCATGCTGTATTGTCAAGGGATTCTGCATATAGTATAACTCCTTCTGCATCATATGTTCGGAAATCAAATTCTGCTGTAAATCTGAATTGTGAATAAAGAATCTTACATAAGAAGACAGGAAACATGAACTACTGTAAAGCTTAGGATAACTCATTAATAAGGTATTAAAAAACCCCAGCATTCATAGACATTAACCTTTTGGTTAACGCTGTATCTGAGCAGTTGCGATATTTGCACACAATTAGCGAAAAGCAGGATCTGATGCAAGCCTTGTTCATCTGAATCCCACAAAAATGTTGAGATTAACACCCTGAACTGGGATTTGAAAGAGCTTTGGTTTAGTTCTCAAATCTGCTGTGAGCTTTACATGTGAAGGATATCACAGCCCCTTGATTAAGAAGAGAGACCTAATATTCCTATTGCATTTTGTGGAGATTCGATGTGGATTGCCATGCAATATTTATAACCTAACAATTTGCTTTGGTTGCTGCTGCCTTTCATACATCATTCTCTAATTCAAGGGTTTGTTGTCTGGATCTTGGCAGTTGACTAGATGTGTGTATGCAACAGAATTATGGTTTAAATTACACTACCTGTACAGTGGAAGAAAGAGTATGTAAGTGTAGTGAAAACCAGTCCTTGTCTCCCAGAACTTTTGGGATTGATAGAATAGATTATGGATGAAAGGAGGAAACAAAGTTTTTGGAAGTTAGGATTTTCTGAAGACAACAAAAGAAAGAAGTAAGGGAGAAGTAAGAACTCAGGTTGATCTCACTCTTGTTCTTTGTCCACTAGATGCCAATGTCTCATGCAGACTCAAAGAAAAATCATGCTGTATTAGAAAGGTCTTCCAGGACAGCATTAATTGCCTGATCAACTTGGAATAGCAGCAGAGGAAAAAGTTATCAGCATTTAAGTCCTTCTGTAATGTTCTGAGGCTCTGGGAATCACCGGTTCAGTAGCTGCTGCTGTTACTCTCCAATTGTTCAGTCAGTAAGCCAAAGAACACTGCAATTTCATCTGCTGTAGTGAAGGAGTTACTATCATTAGCAATGGTTCCGACAGCTATTATGGAAATCACATAGATGGTACTCTAGAAAGGTACTCTGTCCTATAGGTGTCCTTGGAACACCCTGTGAAAGGAAGCACAGGGTGGGGCTGGAAAGGAAGCACTGGCCTGGTTTTGTTGCTTACTAAGTTTGTGTGTAGCATGTTACAGTTGTTAACAGCAGAACTGAAGTAGCAGCAAAACTCAAACAAAAGCCATTCCCATATTTAACTGTAGCTGTAAGTTGTACAGTAATAATTTTCCTAAAATATCTGAATTTATGTTGAGAATTCTAAATGCCCTTCTGTATCTGTATTTCCACCATCCACCTTCCCCATCCCCTGCTCTTTCCTTTAGAGGATGAGTAAGCATATATTTTACTCTTTTGTCTACAAACCAACGGGACTTACTGCATATTAAACTTACTGCCCTCAATCCTCTTCTTTGTGCCCATTCAAGTCTGGATCTCTTTGAACTTTTTCACCCAGCCCATACATCTCTTCCTACAACAGGAGTGGTAATGAGGACTGTAATAGCTGGAAGATTCCAGCCCTGTTAATCATAGATATGATCACATCTGAGTGCCACTGGTGCATGCCTTGCCCTAGCTGTGTGCTGCTTCCTGACCGGGACACAGCTGCCGCTGCTTCCTACCCACTTCTGAGGTATCTGGAAGAAACCTGTTTTGCCTTGTAAGCAAGCTGCTGTCTATATTGATGAGGTGGCTCAAAGACACTGTACCACCAGTAAGAGATGTTGTAAAGTCACTCCAGACATATTAGTTTTGCCTATCCACTTTCAAATTATTCCAGCTTCCTCTCAGTGCTAGTATGCGTTGGAACTTGAGTTAATTAATTCTCCATGTAAAGATATCTTAACCAGTGAGGAGATGGTAAACTAATCTATGCATGCAATACATGCTTTCTCAGAAAATTAATGGAAACAAATATCCATAATTTTAATGCACACTTTTACTGATAAGAAATGCTTACCTGGTGATGTTTGGCAATTTAAACTTTAAGTACAGAACGGGAGTTCCTATAAATTGCTCTGCCAGGTAAAGCAGTTCATAATTCTTTTCAAGATTCAGTGGGATACATGCAGTAACAGACTGAAAATGGTAAGAGAATAAAATATGCTGTTAAGGCATTGTAACAGTTCATGAAGCAATTCCTGCAGTTGGATGTTCATGTGTTCCTTTTTTTTATTAGCAATGGCTTACCTCTTTTGTTTTTAAAAATTAAATCCCTATATACAAATGAAGAGGTGTTTGGTTTTGCTTGCAATGTCCATTGTTTAAGCAGCTGGAGGATAACCCAGTTCTAGTGGATTTCTAGTGAAAACGTTCCAGTGAATTGCAACTAATATTTAAATATTTAGTAATTGAATTAAGAATTCAAACCTTATAGCAGGGTACTGTGACCAGGGACCTGTGACACTCACCTACTAGGGTCCTGTCAGAATCCATCATTAAAATTGACTGGAATCTAAACCTGACCATGTGTTAGAAGAGAATGTGGCCAGGGCTGTGTCTTGAGAATATTTCGTTACAAAAGAAAAAAAAAAATAACATCACCTTTTCTTTTCTTTTCTTCATCAATATTGATGTACAACTACTCATAGCTCTGCTAGAAACAACTGCCTGGGATAAAAATCAAGCATTTACATGCGGATTAAAAACCAGATACATGGAAGATGTTGCTATCTGGTCGTTCCTTGAATGCACTTGTCCTATCTCAGCTCTGGAAAGGAATATTGCTGAAATCAACACCACAACTCCTGCTGGAATAGCACTGAATTGCTATTTATGAGAAGAGATAGTGGCAATGCAAAGCTCTTAAAACTATATTCTCAGGAAAACTGTTAAAGTATTCCTACGTATTTGTGCCAGCTGAAAGGCATATAACAGTTTGTAAAATCAGGATTAATCCTAATACTCTAGCTAAGTCAATGTGAGTAATTACAGACAGGGAACTGCAGTTGCAGTAAAGAGTGGAGGGCAGTGGAGGGAGGAGGGAAGGCAATGGTGCTTATTCTTTCAGGTGTTCATTTACATGAAGTTTTAAACAAAGACATTTAATTCCAGGAATAATATCTATTTTATGTGTGATGCAAATTTAAACTAGTGCAACATTCAGTAAACTGTCAAGTATCCATTTCAAGGCATTGTTAACATCTCTGTCTCCTGAAACTGGGATGTTACAACTAAAGTAGAATCTACAGTTTTATCTTAGAAGTGAAGCACTCAGACTTCCTTTAGGAAACTACACTCTGTATGTGGACAGAGGTGGGAAGAGTCTTCCACAATGTAATTTAGAGCACCTGTCTCACTGACTAGTAAGAGCTTAAAAGTCTCTTTGATCTGAAGTTATTCCTGAAAACACATCTTGAATATCTTCTATGGCAGTGTAGTACCCCGACTCTGACTTCTGTATTCACAATGCAGCAGTTTCATTAAACGCACAGGTGCTCATCTTGAATTTCATGGCTACTTCATTTTATGTTGGTTAGTGTCACTATTCTTTGGACTGTATGTATTTTCAGCCGATTACTTTTTTTCCAATTAAAAAGCCCTGAAACTAACCTCCAGAGAGAGACTCAATGACTTCAGTAAAACAGTATTGAAAATACATGTTAAGATATGAGGCTAGAAGATGCTCTTTCTAGTTCATGAGTATGCAAAATGACTGCAAGTGTTGTTCAGATATTAAATTCCAGAAAGTACAAACAAAATCTAATACATACATCCTAAAACTTGTCTCAGATCTGTTCCTACACTTCAAGACAATTTTGTTAGGATGTTAGAGAAGTGTTTTTGTTAAAGTTGTCTGAACTCAGTTTGTGTAACAAGTCTCTGCCTAAACCTTTCAAAGTACATAGAGAACCACTCACAAGAAAATCCTTGAGTTTCAAACTTCCATTAGCAAGAAATGTAACTGTTCGAACTGACCAAGAATAGCAAATTCTGGCTGCAAGTGGTTCTTCAATTGGAAAGTACTACGTGATTTTTTTTAAGTGCGTACAAGTGTGGAAAAAAATTCTCTTTTTTTCAACCCAAATAGGCAAAGCACAAAGTAATTCTGGAAGAGTGAGTGAAAACTCCTGGGGAGGCTAAGGAAAATAGGGGAGCATATGGACAACTGGCATATTCTGGCTCTGAGTAAGCTGAACAGGAATTACTTGTTGGACAGGAGAAAGCTGGGGCTTATACCGGAAGCATGGAATAAAGATTACTGGCCAAGGCAAGTTTCTCTTGACAAGATTCCTCTAAACAAACATGCATGAACTGAATGGCATCCAAATCCATACCACGTCTGCTGTGTGAGCCAATACAGCTCAGAGTCCCCAGCGCTTTCTTGGCAAATTTGAATTGGTTCTCAAATATCTTCCTATTTTCTTTGCTCTAACTCATCCTCCCATCAGGAAATATCCAACTTTGTGATTCCTCTCAAGGGAATTCTACACAGTGCAGTTTTACCTCACAGCTCTTCATGTCCTTAGAGAGCTTGAACCCTTTCTTGCCATCACAATAGCAGCTGTAACTTCCTGGAGAATTTACGCAGAGTTGAGCACAAACATTTTCAGCACATTCATCAATATCTAGGGGAAATGGAGGCATACAGAATCATTTATTCAGCTTATTCATGGCACAGAGAACTAATACAATAAATTGATGGAATAACAGACAAGATAGCTAGCTTCTCTGGTGTAACATCAATCCAGCAGGTGTCTTCTGCTAAACTGAACTAATGCCAGAGAAAACCTAGCAACTGCAAAACCTTTTTGGAGAAACTCTTAGCACTCTACTGTCAGCTCCACTACCTCCTTGCCTCCATGTCACCATAAATATCTCTCTTGTGGAAGAAGGTGAGGGATAGGAAAAGAAATTGAGTTCTTAATAGGAGCTCTCTGCATTACTATCATGGTGATTCTGTAACTGCTAACTCAAAACAACTGCTCAGTTTCACTGGGTTTCACTGGGTTCTGAGGATACACTGGGTTCTAAAGACACATGGAAGACTTTAAGCCTTTGAACACCAAGCACTGCCAGATTGTTTTCCTGTTCTAGGGAAAGGTTTGCTACATACTGGAAGATAATTCCTAAAATCTGAGCGGCAAGATGACAGTTGTGGCATTTTAGATTGCTCCAGTGCTAACTTGTTCACAGCTTTAGAAAAAGTTATACAGGAGATGTTTCTGCTTCTCTCTGCTCCTTAAGGTGTTTTATCCATCTAAAATGTTAAGCTAGGTGCGTAAGGAATTTTATTATAGAAGTACAGTACTGGATGTTTCTTCAAGTTGATCTGACATTTTGCGTATTTCTTTTGTGTTGCATCCTTGCAGACTCCTGCAACTATAAATTAACAACTCTCTATTCATGGTTTACCTCCTATCTGCCCCTGTCCACTGCACTGGTTAGGCTGCACCTTGAGTCCTGTGTCCAGTTCTGGGCCCCTCAGTTTAGGAAGGAGGTTGACTTGCTGGAACGAGTCCAGAGAAGGGCAACAAAGTTGGTGAGGGGTTTGGAACACAAGCCCTATGAGTAAAGACTGAGGGAGCTGGGGTTGCTTAGCATGGAGAAAAGGAGACTCAGGGGTGACCTTATCACTCTCTACAACTACCTGAAGGGAGGTTGTAGATAGGCGGAGGTTGGTCTCTTCTCCCAGGCAGCCAGTACCAGAACACAGTCTCAGGCTGCGCCAGGGGAGGTTTAGGTTGGATGTTAGGAAGAAGTTCTATACAGAGAGAGTGATTGCCCATTGGAATGGGCTGCCTGGGGAGGTGGTGGAGTCGCCGTCATTGGAGGTTTTCAGGAGAAGACTTGATGGGGTGCTGGGTGCCATGGGTTAGTTGTTTGGGTGGTGTTGGATTGGTTGATGGGTTGGACGCGATGATCTTGAAGGTCTCTTCCAACCTGGTCTATTCTATTCTATTCTATTCTATTCTATTCTGTTCTGTTCTGTTCTAGTTCATTCATTCTGGCCTGATGTCACCTGCAGTACTTCTTAGGAGAGTAAGATGCAGGGGTAAGTCGCAGTATCTCAGTGTTTATTCTGGAGTCTTATTCAGACTTCTTTCCATATCTTTTGGAGATAATGCATGCCCAATTAGTCATGTGGCAGGATTTGGCCAGCAGTTAAATATTATGCTGATGCATATTTGCAACTTATTAACCCTTTTGTTTCCTCCAGATACAACTAGACTACCTCTTACTCTTTTGCTTGGCACAGGCACTATTTCCATTTAGAAATCATTAAGCTGTTAATGGTCTTGAAAGAGGTTGCCTAACCCAGTAGACAGCAAGCTCAACTTGGTGAAAGGGGTTACTGTGAAAATTATTTTCTAGTAATTTCTAGTGACTGGCAATCTGATGTCTATTAAAACCAAGACCACAAGATGATGTGTTGCAGCATGAAGCTGGTGTTGCCACTACTGTTTCGCCATCCTAGCTAAGATGCAAATAAAGCAATGACAAAATCCAAACATAGCCTAACCATACTACGTAATGGGTGAAAACACTCTCTATGTTGCTCCTATCCTGTCTCCTTTTTTTGGGAAAAAAAAAGAAATTTAAAAAAAATTCTGGTTACAATCATTTTAAGATCTGAAAAGGTCAAGAAATCCGTGTAGGCATGAGCACACAGAGAGAAGGAAAAAACCAAACCAAAACATAAACCCCAGCCTGTTGTCCACTTCTCACTGAGGAGACATAAAAGAAAGAAAAAACTGCATTTCCATACAAGATGAATTTGTTTGGTTTTGTTCCCAAGTTCCAGTCAGCATCTTCACGTGTTTGTTTGTTCTCAAAGGCTTCTCACAGATCTGTCTAAATGTCAGTCCTATACTTCACACAAATCCATGAATCTGAGCAGCAACCTGGGTTTATACAGCTGCTTTCAGTGAAAGGCTGAATTGATTTGCATCAAGTAAGTTGATAAGATATGATAAAATCAGCCACAGAAAAGATGCATACTGTGCCCTGAGATGCACATTGATGTGAGCAGGCAATGTTAGACAAGTCATGTGGGAAGAAGAAACCTTGATTTCTTGTGTCAAATTTTCAGACTACGTGCTAAGGAGGGACTAATATCTGAAATACGGACATACTCTGTGCTATTTGATTAATTGGTTTAATCACTTCTTTAAGAGAAGGTATCCTTTCAGGGAGGAAGCAGAATGTGGGGAAAGACAAGCCAGAACTTTGGACATTCTCTAAAATACGGATTCAACTTCGTTTGCCTCCTCAGTACTGACTGCAAGGCAGATCCTTCTAGTACAATAATCACACTTACTCATTCCTACCATCCCCTTTTTGTCAAGGTGTTTGAAATTGCAAAGGTATTGAGAAGATAGTCAAATTCTGTATTTAAAGTTGTGTTGCTTCTATGAAACAAAGACTGGACTGTACAAATATCTTTCTCTGATAGTGTCTCCCAAAAGGCAGGGATGAAAAACTAGCAATATTCTTCTAGGAACAGGCTGAGAAAGAACCACCAAAAGCCCTCTTCTATTCCACTCAAATTGTGTTTGTCATCATAGAGACAGCTGTGCATAAATGTAAGCAGTTTTTTTTTCTTTTGATAATCACAATTGAATTTGGCCACCTCAATGCAATATGACAATGAAAAGCTAATGCCATTTAGTATTTCTGCAAGGCTACATTCCTGTAAGTCTGAACAATCCTTTTCTTAGACAGGATTTGATACATCATTTAATGTCATCACAAGGTCTGAAAGATTTGCAGCACAATCCTCCTTCTAAGAGGTATGACTCTGCTGGTTTTAATATGATCATCTTGCAACCTTCTGGCAACCATGTTTCAGAAGAAATACTTATATTCAATTTGATGCAACACATGTATCTGCAAAAAGGGCTAAGAGGAGTGAGAATTAGATTAATTACCCTTAAAATTTTCTCATTTTGGTGCATACAGGGACACAACATTTTTAGTAACATTTTAATCTCATCGTAAGTGGACAAAGAGCAGACATGCAAAGTTTTGTGACAAGAAAGCTGCATAAAAAGCCATGGAGTAAAAGATCTGTAGCCAGCAAGAAGATACTTTTATACCCTTTGAGCAGAATTTAAAAGAAGAATCAGTCATGGATGCATTTTTCTTAAACTGGCAATGCAGAAAATCCTTCTTCATAGCAAAATTCTAAGAGCTTATATAGCTCTTCTACAACCAAAATTCAATTTCTGATATGTGTGCTAAATGGGAACTTCAACAAATAGAAATAAAATAGATTCTGTAGCAACCATGCAAATATTTTCAGTAGTTGAAAAAGTTGTTTTATGATTGTGTATGAATCACTTCCTGCTGCTTTACTGCTAGCCATCGGTACATCGCAACTTTGCTATAAACGTTACGGAACATCATTCTGAAATTCCTTCTGACAGATATCCATTTTGGGAACAAATACACCTGAAGAAAGATTCTTTTGGCGCAGCTCCTTTTTTCATAGCTCCTTTTAATGGATATCTAAGAACATTATTATTTTAAATATTTTTTATTTAAAAAATCTTTTATATAATTGCCATGCTGTCATTTTCAGATCAGGTCACTCTAATGAGGTATTTTGGAGCATAAGTAGGTATACCAAGGAAGGATTAGACAAATGTTATTTTAAATGAAATTCAATTATCCCAGTGAAAAGCTCTTTCCACTATCTGAGATCTAAGGATCAAATACAGAGGCTGAGCCTTCAAGGCTAAATAAGCATCTAAAAAACCTAGAACATGGATATAGACCAGCTTTTTAGGTTTCTCAGAAAACTTGGTTAAGAATGGTTTATCATTTCTGACAATTACTTCTTTAGAAATCTTCCCAACTGTCTTGCCCAGTTTGGAATTGCTAAATATATACTTTTAACTGCTTTTGCTATAGCTTGTCTTGAGTTAGGGATATATTAACCTGATTGACATCACATACTCCACTTTATAACTGTAAAGATGCTTAGAAAATGGTACGAGACACTAGTGATGTCCAAATCCTCAACGCATTGCTCCAGGTTATCTGAAATAAACATGCTCTAACTGGTCTCAGAGCTTCAACAGGAAGTGGAAGAGGAGAGCTTTCAAGAACTGAGACAATTATCCAGCATACAGTGGAACATGGGAGCACACCATTCTCATGGATTGATTTGAACCTGATGCTGTTATTCATAGCATGCTGCAGTCTTGCTAGCTTCAAAAAAATTGAAATGCTAACTAGAGCAAAGTATTATGGGGCTTGAAGCTCAGACGGCAACAAGGGAGGCTTCCTGTTCTGGTTGCTGCTGCTGGGTTCTGGGTTCTTGGGTGTGGTCTCCTCTCTGCATGCATGGTGGTAGAAAGAATGGGAGTCGGGTATATGCCCATTTTGGTTTTCTGTTCGATGCTGTTTGTTTTTTTCCCATGTATTTTTCACTGCACTTCTTCAGCAAACAGGCTAAGCTAAGGTATTATATTATTAGGTTAATTAGATTATTAGCTAGGGTAATTATGCATTGTGCTTATGATATCTTATGCTACACTAAACTCTTATCTCTTTATCTCAGCCCTGAGTTTTGTGTTTTACTTTTCCTCTCAGTCTTGTGTTGGGAGAGCAGGCAGGCTAGTCCTTGTGCTAAACCATCACACTTCCAGTGCCTGGGAGTTAATCATTGCAGCTGTGTCTGCTGTATGTAACACAGCCTACCCGAACCTCTGAAAGAACAATCAATTGAGCCATACTGTAACAAACAATATGAAGATTGATAAATACACCACTAGATGAGGTGCTGGGAGGTGGGTAAAAACCTACCTTCACAGTTCTTGGAAGTTGAATTATATGTGTACCCTTCTGCACATGCACATTCGTATTTTCCTAGGGTGTTTTTGCAGATGGCTGTCCCACAGATGTTTGGATCTAACACACATTCATTTATATCTAGAAATATAAAGAAGTTATTAAAAACAAGTAATGCTTTCCCATCCTTTTTTTCCTAACTTTATCCAAAACTGAGTTGAGCCTTGCAAACTGGCTTGCTCATGATAGATCTACCATGCTTTCATAGCAGACTAAAGCTAAAGCTATAAAAACTTTCAGAGGCCTCCAAAAGGCACTTTTCCAGGCCCTCAGTGTAAAACAAGTTTTCTGCCTTTCTACTCATCTCATTCTCTCTAGTGTTTTCTGGCAACAGGAAAAGGTACATATGTCCAAGAAGGAAGACAGAGAAACATTCTGTAGATTTCCTATAAACTAAATGAAAGTGCGTAATAATATCCTGTCTTGGAAAAAGACATCCAGGAAGATATAATCATATTAGGCTTTCTTACATGTTACAATCAACTCACGTCACAATCATGTTTTAATTGACTATGCTAACAGGTATTCAACTCCCTCACTGTCTCTCCATCCCTTAAACCATTTTAGTGTCTATCTTCTGTGTTGTTTCCAAGTTTTCAATGTCATTTTCAAAATGAAGATGTGACAACTGGATGCAGCATATAGTATCAATCTTACTAAATGTCTTGTACACACAAAAATATTGATCTCTGGTAGTGCTTCAAGTCCCACTTGTACGTGCAGGAATCATTTTAGTTTTCTCTGTGGTTTTGTACTGTTGTGGAAATTGTATTGTACAGGGGAACAGATTCTGCCACTGGCTTGACAGGACTCTCAAAACATTTTATAAGTCAAAGATGTCCTAAATTCAGCCTTCTTTTTTACAGTTACTGTACGTACTCAAAATTTCTAGATGTATAATTTTGTAGTTGGATGTAATCATAGAATGGCAGGGGTTGAAAGAGACCTCTGGAGATCAACTCCAACTGCTCTGCCAAAGCAGGATCACTAAAGGCAGGCCACACAGAAGTGCGTCCAGATGGATTTTGAAAGTCTCCAGAGGAGACTCCACAACCTCTGTGGGTAGCCTGTTCCAGTGCTCTGCCATCCTCACAGTAAAGAAGTTTTCCCTCATGTTGAGATGGACCTTCCTGTGCCCCAGTTTGTGTCTGCTGCCCCTTGTCTTATCACAGGGCACCACTGAAAAGAGACTGGTCCCTTCTTCTTGACACACAGCCTTCACAAATATTTGTACACATTAATTTATTTGACATTATCCAAAACCATTGTCATACTTTGGCAATATGACATTAAAAAAACAATGAGGCTGTATTTTTCCTAACTATGCAGGAAGAATTTCTGGCTGGAATGGAATGACGTACATAGGTCATGGCTGATGAGACACAAGTGCACACAGAGGAAAATTATGCTGGGTGAATAGAAGACAAAATCTTTCTGGTAAGAGCATTTTCAGATTCATTCCTAGTTTCTTTTCCAATGAGCTTCAAACTCCAAGAAGAGCAGCGTCACTAACTAGGAGTGATTCAGCTGAAACCAGTGTTTACTAGATGAGATTTCCATGGCAACAGTGTTAGCTAGTCAACCAACTCTAGATTCTAGTTTAAGCATCCTTAAAGGGTATGTGAAACTGGTCGCAGAGCTTTACAGAGCTACAGTAATGAAGCAGAATATAATCTATACCCTTTTGGGGGGTTTGTTGGGTTTTCTTTTCTATTTTTTTCCTTCTCTTTATTTTTTTGGTTTCAATCACCAGTTGCCTGATCTGGTTCACTATATGGTCACACAAATGCTTGCACTGGTGCAGGGCTGCAGGTAGAAAGAGTAGCCAAGTTGAAGTAGGACTGCATTTTTCAGAGGCTTCTACTGGGTTAAACTCGTAAGTCTCACTTCCTACCTCCGCACTCCCGTTTATCTGGATGCATGAAGTAACCATCTTCACACAAACAACGGTAGCTTCCAGGTAAATTGGAACAGCGTTGGCTACAGCCTCCATTTAAGTCTTCACATTCATTTATATCTAGAAAGAAAACAAAAATCTCTGCTGAGGGGAAGGCACTGACAACTGTGTGGAGGTTGGTATACTCAAAGATCTGATGCTACTCAATAATAGTAGAACTACAGTTGTGTTTCTGAGAATTAAGATCTTAATGAGATTAGAGATTGTACCTTCTTCACATTTCTCTCCTTGCCATCCTGGTTTACAGATACATGTGTATTTGGCCTGTCCATCTATGCAATCCTTATAGCCATCTTTATGGCATGGCAGAGGACTACACTGGTTTGAAATTCCTGTGGGATGGAAAACATTGGAAAAAGACTTGTTATTTAGGGTTATTTTTCTTCAAGGATCTGTTTAGTCTTCCTTCTTCTCTTGCCATAGGTATCTTTAGAAACAGGAAAGGGCTTGAAGCATCATATCAAGTACCCATGCAATCATCTTGCTACTGTTAGCAAGAATTTGCAAGTGACTGAGAAAACACAAAGCCACCAGCACTTTTTCTTTACAATATCACAGTACATTACAGGTTGGAAGGGACCTCCGGAGACCATCAGGTCCAATCCCCCTGCCAAAGCAGTATCTTTGTTAGACAGAAAATGGCCAGAAAACAAATGATTCACTAAAATGTGTTAATCCCTGCAAAATGTGACCAAATGGACTTGATACTATTTTCATCACATTTTAAGGACATACTTCACTTTGTAAAGAACAGTGCTCTGCCCCGTCATATTACCACGTTTTACTAGAAATAGAGAAGTTTCAAGAATACCAAGAATTTAAGGCTACAGAGTTCAGTTTCTCTGGTCAAGAAGCATCACATTTAAGGAGAAACTAATGCTTTAGGCTGCCTTGGCTGTCCAGATCCTGCAGGTAGATTAGAAAAATCAGTGCCTAATGCTATCGCCTTTTACACAGATTAACTTCAATGACAAACAAGTTTGTTTCATAAGGAATGACTGAAGACACTTTGTGCACGCTAGCAAGATCCCAGAAAGCAAGGCTCAAAATACACAGATTGGGGCAGAGTACGCAGAATAACTGCCTTTTCTTTTCTCTAACCAAAATACCTAACTTTTCCCACCAGTTTCATAATCTTACATCATCATACCACGTAAGGAATCATTCTAGTGAATATTCTCCTGAATATGCTGGAAGCTTTTTTGAATATTTTTCTGCAGGCCTCCAAACATTACAAATACATTGTTTCTACAGTAAAGCTACACTCTTGTGAAGTTCTGGAAGGCCACTCTGAGGCATGCTTTTCAGAAAGGTAGTACCCTAACAGCAGAATGAAAAAAACCCATTTTGTGATGTTCAGGTTTTTAAAAGTAGAATGAAAGGCTAATGATCCTGAAAACTGGAGCTTGCCACTATTCTGTACATAAGGCCTCACTGGATTTTGTAAATGTTTCTTACTTCCCTCAAAAGAACAAAAGAACTAAGCCCCACAGAATTACAACTTTAGCCTTTTGTGACTAAGAAAGCTTAACAAAATCTGTGTTAGTATACATGTCAATTAAATCTTATTCCTAATTAAATTCTGCTGCAAGTAATTCCAAAGGCCCAGAGGCTGGCCAAGCTCTGAAATTATAGAGCACCTCTAGAATAGGTACAGCATGTCATGTAATGTTGATAGTTCAGGCAACAGGACTCACTCCAGTTGCAGATGAAGGCTGGCAGAAGAAATAAAATGAATGCAGTTTATGTATAGATCCTTTACAGCAGTTTCCAAACATAAGTTCCAGAACTTTCTAATTTCCTGTATGTTTAAAAAAAATGATTTACTGCCTCTGTAGGTCGATGAACGAGTGTGTGAACCAGAGTAGGCAGGCAGGGAACAACTTGACTGCAAATGTTTCTGAGAAAAAGGCAGTGATAGCTTGTGAGGTTCTGAAATGAGAGAAGATGGTTGGCATTGGGTTGGCATTGTGAAATGTGAGCAGACTGAAGGTGGCTGGATAGATAAAAATGCAGGGACTCTAAAGTGTTTTCAAATGCAATTTGGTATGCAAATTTATGGGATACAGATGTTTAGGGACTTAGAGGTGAAGCACAGATACCTGCTTGACTTAGAAAAGTATGAATAAAGGGCTTCTGAAAATTTTCCTTTTCCCTCCTGGATGGGGATTAAGAAAAATATGTATACAGATTTTTGCAATTGTCTGTCCAGAAACGTGTCTTTAAAGCACATTTTCTTTTGTGTTCTGAAATATGAGAGATGGACAAGTCTGAAAACTATGAAATTATTTTCCAGTTTTGGTTTGCACTGTTATTTTTATTGCTTGGGGCTTTTTTCGGCTAGTTCAAACTATACTGTATTATGATGAACTAATTCTTATTATCTCTCATTAGGCAAATCAGGTTTTTCATTCTGACAAAAATCAGAAAGAGGACTTTTAAAAACGTTTTCAGTATTACAAAATCTTTGTCTCAGTGAAAATGCATTTTAAAAAAGTGATATAGTTTTAATGTGAATTTTAAATTCCACTTTCTCAGTAGAAGCTGCATCCCAGAATTGTGCATACATTTCACTGAATGTTTTAAGTTCTAAAAATGCTTGAAATGTTTAGGCATGCCACTTTATTTCTCCTTTGCCCTGGTGACTGAGCAATAGTAATAGTTTATTTAATTTTATTTTATTTTATAATGTGAACTCAAATGGAGAAATACAATGGCTCCCAAGTAAGCCAGCTGTTTTCACCGGGCGATACAGAAACTCGGAACACTCATGCAGCTCTGAGAAATCTTTTCCTCTCGCAACCTCCAATCAGAGAGCAAGAAAGACTAGTATGAGTGGGACTACATTTTATTATGTGACAGAAGCTATACTGGCCAATAGACCTGGAAAATACGTTCATCCACGACCATGTGCAGTGCAACTGTTACGCATTTTTGTGCCTTCCGTTGCTTTCAATGCCAAAACAGTGTTAGGTGGTTAACAACTGGAAGCTTCTTTGATGTGAGACGGCTCTAAAGATGGAAGAATTTTGGAGAGCACCGGTGACAAGTAGGGAATATGTCACAGAATTCTTCCTGTGAATTTACTAGAAAAAACACAATTCACACTGGACTTAAACATATAGGTATAAAAAATACAGTGTTTGACCAACATCACAACTTTCATGCTTTGTGACCTTCTTGTGTCTGGAGCAATCACTATGATTATCAGCAAGTTTCCTTTCTTTTTTTTCCCTTCAGCCAGTAATGTTACCTACTTTGTGACGGGTTATGGTATAACCATGGGCTAAAAAGTGCTAGAAAGGAGAATTAACCCTTAACTGAAAGAACAGAACCTGATAGATGTAGAGTCAGGCATACAGTATCAAAGATATGGTTAAGCATGGAGCAAGTACTAGGGAATGTAAGTGGATTGGTGTAGGACACTTCTACCTTTGTGGAAGAATTCTGCCTCCCATTTTGAAGGTCATGCTGTTTCTTTTCCAGCACGCTTTATAAAGTTCAAAACAATAACCCACAAAGTTTGCTCTGAAAATGCTGCACCTTGCCTAGTATTTTTTTGTCAAATTCTGTATCAGACTATTGAGTTAGCCTGGCCTGACTTAAATGGATTTGTCTCTTTTTCTGCCAACTTGAACTGCTTTCTAGCCATGTACACACGCGCTCTTAGATCTGAGTGAATTAGGTAAAGTATTTAACAGCAGCACTTACCGTTGACACAAGCCCTTAGATCAGCTGGAGAATCTGGAGTAACTGCAGTTACCCTGAAAATCCCTGCTCGATGGGCAGCAAGGCAACCTGCAATTGCAAACATGCACATAATCTGCTTATGATACAAACACTTGTGTAAGCTGAAATTACATCATCTTATGCATGGCATCTTCAAAGAGTCAGTTCTCACAGCTCTAATTAGAAAACTTGTCCATGTGTATTAAAATCAGCTGATCGCAGACCAATCTTCCAGCTGCCTCTGCTAGGATCGAAGCACACAGAGCTGCCTAGGATCTACTATGCATTATAATCAGCATGGAGCTCATACAAGCATTATGGGCAGGATAACTGAACCAGTATTAACCAAGTAAGAAGACTAATTAATTATACACCAGAACTGTTTATGTTTTTTGTACTTACTTAAATATTTGGGATAAAAATATTCCTGCAGAAAGAAACCAAAAATAATGAGTAAGAAAAAAATAAGATAGATAGAATTACAGAAAAACATAGCACTGAATACACTGTAAAATGTATTGTAATACTTTGTAATATAACTACAAAAGAAGTAAAGTCATTTTGACTCACAGAATACAGACCAACTTTCCTATATCACCATTATTTGGGCTAAGGCAGAAGAATATTTAGTACACAAAAGACTCAGTGATTAAGATCCTGCACTGAATTGGACACTTTCAAATTGAAGGTAATGAAAATGAATTATGTGTTGAAATTACTTTGAAAATTGTCTTTTCAAATGGATCTTGTCCCTTTACACCTTAAAATAAACAAAAGCCCCTGGAATATGTTGAACATCTCACATGCAATTAATTTCACATAAAGTGAAAAGTGTTACTAAAACAGAAATTGTCAAAAAAACCTGATTATTGATTACTGAAAATATGTAAACGTATCAATCATTATATCCAACTACATACAATATTATAAAGGACAAACCAAGGAACTCACACAGTCTGCATAACAATACATTTTAACATATATATTTTGTAATGAACCTTTTATAGTACAAAGCTGAATAAAATAGAGCTAATACTAAACAGTGTGCAGTGAGAATGAACTGAGGAGTTCTACCCAGAAGAAAAAAAAGCCTGCAGTAACAGGTCTAATCTGTGCTTAAAGGGCTGCACTGCCATGCATGCATCCTCTGTAAAATCTTAATTGAAGCCGAGTGTGTTTCCCCACATGGAATGCTTGCAGGCAACTGTGGTCTGAAACTGGTGATCCCCACTGGAAATTAATATCTACTCTACTATTCTCTTTGCTGACACAATCTTCATTATTAATTGTGAAGGTTCTACACACAAAGCAATTTTGAACCAATTCTTGGTCTGCATGTTGGGGTTCTTTTAACTTTGTATTATATGTACTTCTAGCTTCCTCTCTGCAAAGAACTACTATCTACCTTGTAGATATTCATTGGATACTTACAGTTTCAGGATTATTTTCAAAGATTTCCCTGGCTTCTTCTTTATTGCATAATTCTTCAATGCACTCTCTTTCTAGATTTCCCTTCTTACTTTCTTCCATAAAAGAATTTGCTCGACGTTTCCTCACCAGGAACTGAGAGGCATACTGGTGAGATAAAACTTTGTAGAAACAAAAGAGCTCTGTTGTTATTTATTTTTAAACAGCTTTTAAAAAGTTTAAGCACTGAACAAATATGAGAATCTAATACAAACACTGGAATGAAATGCTTAGTCAGGGGTTGCTGTTTGCTATCACTTCAGCAAATGTGGGCAAGAAATCCTAGGGATTCTGCTTTCTAGCTGTGGGGGAGCCATCTGACACAGAAAGACCCAAGTGATCGCACGAAAACCCAAACCAAAACCTGAAAGCTGTAAAGACAAAGTTAAAGGTGAGAATGATATGCTGAGAAATTTCAAGGCAGACAATCTACAAACACATTCACATTTTGCCAAGAAAACTCCAATCCTGGCTTTCGTGTTTCAGATCCATCATGCTATGTGCCATTGCTTCACTCTCACATGTATCGATATTGCAGTTTTACTGGATTTTACAGAAATGATTAACAAGTAAGTGAGTTGAAAAAAAATTTACTAAAAATGAAAGATATCTGTTTGCTTCAATGTTCCTTGTAGAGTACAAAACACTACAGGAACAGCAACTTGAATTACACTGCCTTGTTTTTGAACATACCTTGTGATTAAGAGAAAAATGGATGAGCGAAATGGGAAAAAGTCCAGCTGATAGAGCTAAGGAGAATGGCCGACATACATTTACTAGACAGCCCCTTCTTTTATCAGCTTTCACACAATTTAATCTCTCAGGCTAGCACAATGGTGTGAAGGTCATGACACTTGCATGTAATACCTCAAACCCAGGGCACTTCTAAAAGACATGTCATCAGCCAATCATCAGAGAACAGCCTTCCAATATCTCTGTACTAAGAGGGAAGAATAAACTTAGAAGGCTTATTAGAAAGAACAGCTAAAGAGACCCAGAACCTGAAGGGAGAATAGCTTTCAGGTGTCATGTAACTAACGAAACTGAAGCACTCTGAAGTGCTGCATCTTTGGATAATCAATGACCTGAAGATACTTTTCTGTTATAGCACCTTAAATGTATTTGATGTTAAGTTGTAACTTTAAATGGCTCGGTTTGCTTTCGTTCAGGTAAGTCTATCTTTTTGGTAAAGCAATAGCTTAGATTTCCCCTACATAAAGTGCACACATAGATTCTCCCATAGTCAAGGAGTACCAGATCATCTTGACAAGCTGGACACCTACAAATCCATGGGCCCTGATGAGATGCACACTTAAGTGCTGAGAGAACTGGCTATGGATATTGGTGAGCCACATTCCAGCATTTCTGAAAGGTCATGGAAAACAGAAGAGGTGACTGAGGAATGCAGGAAAGCCAATGTCACTCCATTAGGCGGGAAGGAAGACCCAGGAAACTACAGACCAGTCCACCTCACCTCCATCCCTGGAAAGGTGATGGAACAGCTCATTCTGGATGCTGTCTCTAAGCATATGGAGGAAAGGAAGGTTATCAGGAGTGGTCATCATGGATTCACCAACAGGAAATCATGCTTGATCAATCTGATAGCCTTCTATGATGACATGACTGGCTGTGTAGATAAGGGAAGAGCAGTGGATGTTGTCTACCTTGACTTCAGCAAGACTTCTGACACTGTCTCCTATAACATCCTCATAAGTAAGCTTAGGAAGTGTGGGCTAGATGAGTGGACAGTGAGGTAGATTCAGAACTGGCTGAATGACAGAGCACAAAGGGCTGTGATTAGTGGTGCAGTCTAGTTGGAGGCCTGTAGCTAGCGGAGTTCCCGGGGATCAGTACTGTGTCCAGTCTTGTTCAACATACTTGTCAGTAACCTGGATGAATGGAGACTGTACCCTCAGCAAGTCTGCTGATGATACAAAACTAGGAAGAGCAGCTGACGTACCAGAAGGCTGTACTGCCATTCAGTGAAACCTGGACAGGCTGGAGAGCTGGGCAGAGGTGAACCTCATGAAAGTCAACAAGTGCGTCAAGTCCTCCACCTGGGGAGGAATAACTTCACACATCTGTACAGGTTAGGGGGTGACTTGCTGGAAAGCAGCTCTGCAGTGGAGGACCTGGGAGTCCTGGTGGTTGACCATGAACCATCAATGTGTCCTTGTGGTCAAGAAGGCCAATGGTATCCTGGGGTACATTACAAAGCGTGTGGCCAGCAGGTTGAGGAGGTGCTTCTGCCCCTCTACCCTGCCCTAGTGAGGCCACATCTGGAGTATTGTGTCCTGTTCTGGGCCCCCCAGTTCAAGAGAAATAGGGACCTACTGGAGATAGACCAACAGAGGGCCAAAAAAGGTAGTTAGGGCACTGAAGCATCTCTCTTACAAGAAGACATTGAGAGACCTGGGGATCTTTAGCCTGGAGAACATGAAGAGGGGATCTTACTAATGTTTATAAACATCTAAAGGGTGGAAATATTGACAGGACAAGGGACAACAGGCACAAATTAGGACACAGAAGTTTCACTTTAACATAAGGGAAAATATCTTTGAGAGTGTTGGAGCACTGGAACATGCTACCCAGAAAGGTTCTAGAGTCTCCTTCTCTGGAGAATTTCAAAAGCCATCTAGATGCATTTCTGTGTCACCTGATCTAGGTGAAGATCAGGAAAATTTAGCAAGATGGGTTGGACTAGATGAGCCCAGATGTCCCTTCCAGCCTCTATCATTCTGTGATTATGTGCCTTTCCCTACCAAAAACCTGTTAAGAGCAGGCAGCAGTCTTGTATTGGACTAATCATTTCTTCTTATATACATCTTGATGGTGGCCTTATGAGAGAATGGAAAGAATACTGTAATGTCTGAAGACTGATTCTTAAGGAAGGTCCTTGGAGAAAGACAAGTATGATCTTAACTTTTGGGCCTTCAGTTCCAGCCTTTCTTGGCAGGAAATAAAAGATTCAAGGCTGCTTTCCTCTTTTACAGTTTTACACTTTCACAGACTTTTATGGTATGCTATAAGTACATCTCAGGGGCTCTTGACAATGCATTTCCAGATCTGGATTTGGATTTTCTGGTTGTTACACATCCTTCATATATATAGCCATTAGGAGGAGCAATAAATTGGAAATTGCTAACTGTTGATCTCCTAGACTTTTCCTCTCAGTCCACAAGGCTACCACTAACATGTTGTCTGCTGGAAGACTGGCAAAAACCACAGCAAGATGAAAGGGCAAGAAGGGCCGAATGAGAGCTCTTCTGAGCCCTAACAACACTGGAAAACATACTCAGAAAAAAAAATTACCAACTGTTGCTGGAAGTGTCATTTTAATTAACCTGGGTTCGTGATTACATTAAAGCAGAGTAAAAAGAAGAATGCAGAAAGTCCATCTGTCCTGAGGCAAAAAAAGGAACATCCAAATAGCAAAATCATACAGCACCTGCTGAGTTTGTTTACATTGGATACTTCCACCAGTGCAAGCACGCTCACATAGCTTTGGGGCAGAGGCTCTGCAGTGTACATGAGACTTATTCACAGCTGACTTTAAACACTCCTGGTTTGACCTTTAGCTACATCACTTTCATTCAGTTTTTCATCAAATAAAGCACAAGAAAATTTGAAGTGTGTGCAATGTTCTTGAGAACATTACACCAAAATGTTTTCTGTTCAGTGGGGTAATGGAAACAGGTCTTTTCCTCCACATCACAGTAGCTCAGCCTTATCCTAAGTTGATTTCCTATGATGTTTTAATTTAAATAAAACATAATTCAATGCAATTTCCCTCTTTTCAGGGCAAATGTTTCAGCTCCCATGCACAGAATTGGTAGTGTATTTATTCAATTGTTTTTTCCTTACAAAGACAATAACAGCAACTTTGTTTAAAAAAAATAAATTAAAATCCTTAATACTGCTGCCAGTTTGACTACTGGAAACTTCAGCCCACTTCTGACCCTGCCCAACCAATTAATAAACTCTGTGTTTGATCTGGTATCACTGAAGCCTTATGGAATACAAGAGCCTCATCATTTCAACAGGTGTATAGACACTGTGCAGTACTTATTTACTAAGTACCTGTTCAGAAGAAAGTGAAAAAAGGAGTGGGAGAGGATGAGACTCAGTGGCTCCTTATAGCTGTTTTGTAGTGCAGATTCAAGTATAAGCCTTACGGTTATAAAAAAGCCCCGAGTGTTTCGAGGTGGTTATCTCACACCCCAGTTCTGGAAAGCAGTTGTTGCCTAGGACTCTCACCCATAAATTCAGCACACCAAATAAACAGAATAAAAAGGACATGTTTTACCACTGTAAAAATGTCATCATCTTGCCTGTACAGCTATTATGTTGCAATCAGTTCCATAATTTCAGTGGCTAGTCTCCCAAAATGCTCGTGACATTAAGCTTTATGCAGCCAACAAAATGAAGACAATATACTGCTAATGTCTGCCTGTTCCTTCTTATCTGAAACACATCCATCACTAGATATTGGACCAAATGAAGCCCCACTAAGACTAGCAGAAAGGCAACTGTCCTTTATGATTATTGAATGGTACAAGCTGCACTGTTAAGCAACTTTCTTGCTTTCCTTTTTCCCCATTCCAGAAATCTCTGGCACTATTCAGAGCCAGAAGCAGAAAATGGACTACATGGACCACAGACAATTAGCATGTGTAGGACAACTTTGGATTTCATAAAAGAGAAAACTGACAAGGCATGCAGTGGGGAAGAGAAAACAAACTGAAAATGTGATGGAAACAGCAGAAATGAGCATTACTAAATATTTCTTAGAAGGTCTATTTCTTGGACTTGTTAGAAAACGTTATAATAAGAACTTTCATTCTTCTGTACTGTTCCCTTCATGGTTAGAATCCCTAGCATTTAAGCAGAAGTCTGAATAGTAAACATTAGGTTCTTCTTGTACCTGTTTAATCATTAGTGAAAACAGGTCAGAAACAGTCTTACTTTGAACCTGTAATTCTGTTTGTTCTGAATATACAGTCTTATTTTACTACTAAGCTCAAAGAATTTTATATCAAAGACATAAGCATAACATTAGGTTTCTTTTTGTCTGTGACAGCAAGCAAAGGCATGCTTTCCCTTGAGCTGCAGAGCTGTATTTCGGCCGCGACCAGCTTCAGAACCGCGACAGGCCGCAGGTTACAACTCTGCTGTCCTAACAGTAACCGCTGGCTTCGAGAAAACAGCCAAACCCGTCAGGATCCAGGAACTCCACCAACGCGGTGGTTCAGTAGCTTCTTTGCAAGAAAGGAGGGCACGACACAGCGGTCCGCACGGGGAGGACCGCCCCGCACCTCAGTACCAAAGCAGCCGCTTGCGGCACCCACTCCCCTGATCCACGGACAACAGCCCGGTTTAGGCAGCTTGCCGCACGACCACTCGCAGCCGGCCCCAGGCGCCAGCAGCGCTAATGGGCGTGCGGCTGGGAGCGCGATGAGCGTCAAGGGCCATCGCCGCGTCCCGGCCCTACACGCCTGTCCCCACCCCGCTCCCCGCGCCTTGCCTCACTCACAGGTCGCGGCCTCCGTAAGGGCGATGGCCACTGCCAGGCCTGCCAGCAGCGGGAAGTACCGTCTGCCCCACGGCCTCATCGCTACCGGGGGGCGGGCGAGACTGGACACAGCACCGTCCCTGCGCGGCAGCTCTTCTGCGTGGCGGCCGGGTCGGCGGCGGCAGGCGAGCCTCTGAAGGCAGGAGGGAGGGGCAGAGAGACGGGGTGTGGAGGCTGGGCCGTGTCCGGCCAGCGTTGCCCTTCGGGAGCGTCAGCAGGGCGCCGGGGTCAGCGCCTCGCAGACGCGAGCCGTTCGCGTCTGACCCAGGGCCAGGCCGCGCCAAGGGCCAGCCACGGGCCGCAGTGGCTGCGGCAGCCGGGCACGGGAGAGTGTGCGGACATTGTCCCCGCGCGCCGCGTACAGCGAGCGAGAGGGCGCAAACCATGGCGGGCGTCACAGCAGCGCTACAAACCACGCACAGGTATCACCGCCCTGGGGCACGCGAGCCGCCGTTTACTTTTGGGGAGGGGAACCAGGGGTCAGCGCTCTGTCCTCGCTCTTTCAAACCTAATTGGTTGATCCTCCACCAGCACGAAGGGTGGCGCCTTCTCCTATTGGCTGGCCCCGGGCCCGCCCTCTCGCGCTTCTTCCGAGCGCTGCTTGTAGCGCGTCCTCACGCTCCGTGTCTGCTAACAATTTTGTCCCTTTCCGCTTTTCGTTAGGGGTAACTAGGGGTTACTGGCCCGCCTGCGCGTCCCCACAGCCTCGGAGGTCTGGGTTTCGGCCAATGAACGGCTTCACGTTAGCCGAGTGCGGGGCACGTGACTCACGAACTGCCGTTTCGGGCGTTGCCGCCTCCTTCTGCTCCCCGCCTGTGGTCGCGGCCTCCTGTTGCCCGGGGCAACGCTAGTCCCGCTGGCCTCCGCCGCGGCGGGGACGGGCAGTGCGGTGCGAAACACCCTAGGGCGCGGGCGGGCAACGAGGGCCCGTTAGCGCACAGACTGCGTGGCCTCATCGCCTCGCGCCACTGCGGAGCGACCGGTAAGGGCGGGGACAGGGGCCGCGCAGTTGCTGGTGTGAGGCAGTTGTACGATTTGTCCCGGTCCGGCCCGGCTCTGCCCTGCCCTGCCCGTGCCTGATTTACCAGAAGCGCCATGTGCGGCGGGGTGCCGGTGGTGCCGCGGTAGAGGAGAGAGGAGAGTCTGGCAGCTCGGATCAGACCTGAAGCTGTCGTGCTCCGTGGTACGGCAAGGTGTCTTCTGGTCGCTGCGGTGGAAGGTCGCTCCGCCAGTCTCGGGCCCAGCTTCTTGCAGCCCGCCTCCGGTCTCGCCATATAAATAAAACGTGTTGGTATGTGTCTGACACGCAGATTGTGTGTGGCAAGTCTGCGTCTAAGTCTTTGAGCAACCGAGCATAGATTTTTCTCTGAAATGTTTGGTTTATAAAACATAGAATGTACCCTTACAGTGGACGTGTACAGAGTACAAAGGAACCAAAGTTTGGATTTTAGGGCTGCTTCTTTTTTTTTAAATGTAAGGAGGGTAGGAATGTGAGTGGAAAATGCAGGAATTCACTTGAACTGCTAGTTTTCTAGTAACTTCTTTACAGAACAACCAGTGGTCGTAGAACCACTTCACTCTTTCAGGATGCTACAGTTCTCACTTGAACTGCACCTGTTAAGCACACTGCAATTTTGGCAGGGACGGTGATGTTCAGATTTTTGTAGAATATGCTGCCTTCACTGCTCAATCACTGTTCATTGCTGTTCATAATCTAACACAATATAGTGTGTTCTTAAAATTCAGACAAGTCAGACAAAAAACATCACAGTAGGAAGTTAAACTTTGTGAGGAGGGTGAGCTTTAAATGATTTGTTTAGTTATGTTTTAGATAAAGTGAAAGCTTGATATGACTGAAAAAGTTCTCTATCATAGCAGAAGCTTAATGTAGAGTTGAGAGTGAAATGGGTAAAAGGTGCTTGTATTGTACTGTTATATGGAAGGATACAAACTTATCAGATAATTTTGGATGTTGAATTTGCAAATGCCCAGTACTTTGTATCATATAGGCGCTGCTCAGTAGCTCTTGGAGTGTTAATGTGGTACTCTCCATCTTCCTCCTGTTTTCCCTGAGATCCCATCAGTTGGGGTGGGCTGCCTTGGTTGTGTGCCCTCCCAGCCTCTTTTTCTTTGTAGTACATTTTTGCTTTTGTGTAGAAGTGGGATCTTTTGAAATTCTTAGTCCTTGGACCTGCTACCTGCATGGTATACTGTTTTAAGAGCATGTTGGTTTTGCATCACCTCAAGAAGCATAAAGAGTTCAAGATGACAGATGCAGTATCTGGAACAACTTCTGAATGCTGTTAATGCAACATACTACATGTTCCATACATATTTCAGAGATCAAAATAGCATCACACTCCAAATATAACATAATGTTTCCAAAACTACACAGTGTGATTAGTCTCTCTACCATTATTTTCTTAGTGGTACTGAATGGCTATTCCTCCTATAGTAGCACGTTTGGGAAATACATTCTTATTTGTCACCTCCTGCCCAACCCCCCTTATGGTTTTGTATTTAAACAAGATGCCTTTGATATGACATAGTTGTCTTCACTCTTTAACAGGTTTTCTTTGTGAATCTCATTTTAATGCTATGGGCCTTGTCTGTACTTTAGAACACTTTCCTGACAATTGATAAAGCTTGACAATCTATAATCCGGGATGGGAATTGTTCCGTGATGATGCTGAGACACTGAAAATGTTATGGCCAGTGCATTGTGCATTGAGCTGTTATATTTTGCAGAACTAGCTGAAAGTCTTCAGTAGCTATATTCTTAAGGTTTGCTTTTTTGGTACTTGCTCGTGGGTTGGGGAATGTGCCATACTCCACTGCATGTGGAGTTTTTAGATTATTTTTTGTAGCTCAAGTTTAGTGCTTGTAATAGTTTTAATCATTTCGCTTTCATTTTTAGGAACTTCTTTGTACTTCATACACTAACCTCTTCTGTGGAAAAGCTATGCTCATGTGGTCTTGTATCGGTTGCTTCTGCTGTGGGAGAAATCTGACCTGTTTCTGGCACTGAATGATGGCAGATCCACACAAAAGCATCTCTGAATGCAGCAGCTTTGTAATATCAGGAGGCGTTCTTAGATATAACCTGTATAAATTAGCCAGACCACCATAGTTTATTTGGGACAAAATATGTTTGTTAGGGATATTTCCCCTTTTTTGTCTTTTTTCCACTTTTATTGGTCTAGATTGGGAAGATGACAATTTTGGAAAGTTCAATTTTCTGTATAACTTGAAATCATTATAGTCTGAGGTTAGTTGTAAATTAAAATGTGAAAGTAATTTATTTTTGAAAATAAATTTGAGAAAAAAGCTTTAGGAAATTTGCCATGGTCATTCAGACTGTCACTGTTCTTTGTTAATCTGCTTGTGGAGGCAAGTTAGCAGTAGGGAATATCTGCATACATCTCAGCTCTTCTCATATGAATCCAGTTGGGTTAAAACTTAAGCTGCTGGTAACAATGGATCAAGATGATACATGCCTGTGAGCTGAGGTGGTAGTACACACTCCTTCTGCAATGGTTGTGATAATCTCTGGAGAAGAGATTGGTATGTCATTAACCACGTTTCATGATTTATGCATGGGTATTATTCCCAAGGCTGGCCAAGCCTCTTCTTCAAATAAGAACCGTTGATGACTTTGTCTCCATCTCTGGAAGTGGTCACCCCAGGCTGGGAAGGTGGCATGTTGGACTACTGGGTGCCAAGACTCACTTGGGTTGAGTCACAGCCTAGTTCCTCAGAAGGCACATCCTCCTTTACTTTGTCATTCTTGCTGTACGGTTCCTGTGACGTACAACTCAAATCAATGGTTATTTTCCCCCAAGTTTAAATCTTCTTCAGATACACACTGGATTTCACCATCTTTCCACAGTACCTACCAAATCCACTTGAGCAAACATAGTCCCACAAATGGCTTTGCTTTTTCAGGGGAGGGGCAATCTAAACAGCCTTTTCCACAAGCAGTGGACTCTAATACACAGTAATGTAAGCAAGCTCAGTGACCAGCACAGGAGCATGCCAATTAACAACTATAATGTGCTCAGATCAAAGCTGTTACTGTCATTAGCCCCATGTTGGCACTGAGAAGGGCTGTGGTGGGTTAGTCCTGCCTGATAGCTAAACACTCACCTAGTGAGGTACTCATTTCCCCCTTACATGGGATAGGGTGATGATGGAAGATGAGAAGACATGAGGGCAGTTTGGCAGGGAAAGAAAAGGCTTCATGCTTGAGTGGAGTAGAAAGAGGAGCTAGTGACTACTTCCCATCAGTGTGCAGATATTCAGCCACTTTCTGTAAAGCAGGGCTTCAGCATGCTTAATAGTTGCTAGCAAAGACAAATGCAGTAACCATGAACTCTCCATCTTCCTCCTGTTTTCCCTGAGATCCCATCAGTTGGGGTGGGCTGCCTTGGTTGTGTGCCCTCCCAGCCTCTTGCTTATCCTAGCCTACTGTCCTTTGCAATAATACAGGAGCAGGTCGGAGTGGGAAGGAGCCCTCAGTGCCTTGATGCTGTGCAAGCACTGTTAGCAGCAGCAGTTTAGCCAAAAGTAGAATAGCAAGCATGGCATACAGACTGCTGTCAGAAAAAGAAGAGCCAGGCTCTGTACATCATCACGTCATCCTTCTGGGCAGGTTATGAATTTGCACTCGTGAAGTAAAATCGCCACACGCTTGCTGGTGAAAGGCCTTTACCTGAACAGCTGCTGCTGGTCATAATAGGATTCTTATAGCTGAATAACTAAGGGAATTTTAAAGCTTTTCCATCTTTGTACATTTGTGTGGTTTGTGTAAACTTTACTGTTTCATATCTAAGTGTACATATAAAGAAATAAATGTGCCAATGTTATTCCAGTCATAGTTTGTTCTCCATTTCCTTTTCTGGCTTGAAGAGCACAAATTAGTGACAGTTACTCGGTATTATGTTCCCAGTTCCTCAAAGTTTCCTTCTTATGGGCTCTATTTGTGGAGAAAAAAAAAAGTTAATATATTTAGCAGGTAGAACATTCTTTGCTTGTTATGTCTTACCTTGTTATGTTCTTACATACTTGAAATTGTTCCTTATTTTCTGTCAGCAGAGCTGTGAGATGTATTAGTGAAGCAAGCACTGGAATTTCATAGCTTGATGTGTCTTACTGCTCTAACTGGCAGATTTCCTTCTGTGGTCTTGCATTAATATAATTTATAAATACTGTGCTGTTGCAGCCCAGATAATGTAAAATAGGGGAGATGAAGTGGGGAGGATGGGAAAGTGAAAGACACAATGCAACTGTGATAGGGCTTACCAAGTATGACGTACACTGAATAGACAGACTGCTGGGGATGTGGCTTGCCTTAGATAGATGTAGGGGCTAACTGTGCATTTCCTTTTTATTTTTGCTTTGTGGTGTGTTTGTTTTGGGGTTGTTTGTTTGTTTGTTGACATCTGATCCTCTGCAATCTTCCTTCCAGGGTTGTTCTGGCCTGCCCACGTTGTTTCTCTAGCTTTTGTGGCTCTGAATGGCTAGTGAAGAGGAATGTTCAGTCTAATGGCCAATTGCTGCAGCTGGTTAAAACGATGGCAGGAACCTGTTAGGTAAATATATGGAAACATTTTACATTTCTGTGCTGCCCTTCATAAACTGTATTTCATTTTCTTAAGAGTTTCTCTTTGCTATATAAGATTATTGCATAACTTTTGATTTCAAGACAAAATCCTTAATTTTTTTCTCCAAGAGAGAATCAATATGTCTTCTGAACTTAAAAAGGAAGTGTTTGTTGTCTCTAAATCAGGTATTTTTTTCCTGACTTTAGGAAAGTACAAAGTTCAAAATGCTGTCCTTCCTCAAGTTGAACATTATAGGGTGATGCTAGAATGTTTATGTAAATTTGATTTGATGTTTGGCTTATTGAGCTAGTTTTTGCATTTTGAGATTCCAAAGTGTAATGTATTAAGACACTTTGTTGTGAAGAGTAGACCATAACCTCAGTTGTCTTACTGTTGTCTGAGCACCTTAATACTGCATTTTGTGAGTAGCCATTCTCACCTATGTAATTCCACTATTCTCATTTGTTTCTGTCACATCTACTTTGCATCCTTCATCCTTTTCCCTCCAATTCATAGAGATGCACAGGCAGTGCATAGTTTGCTTCAAACTATGGGGAAAGGAAATAAAGGGTACCTCACACGTTTTTTGTACTTCACACTTGTAGGAGAATCTTGCTCTTCAATGCAACTGAATGTGCAGCTGATCAAAGAGATCTATTGCAATGGTCTTTCTGTTTGATGGTGGTTTTTTTCCTCAGAGGTTTTTGGGCCTTCTGAAAGAATTTGCATAAATTATACTTAACATACAATGAAGCTATTATAGTTTTAAGGCTGGAGGTAACTGTTTTAGTATCCCTTCACCTAAAGGAGCATACAACTGAAAAAATTCCTTTCACTCCTGAGTCATTGTGAGTAGGAGAAACAATTGAAGTGCACACATAGATAAGCTTTTACTTACTGTTCTACTTAAAATCTTTCCTTGTATAAATTCTAACCCATGTACCCTTTGTTAATATATTGTACATACCACTGGTTTGTACGTTTGCAGCCCAGTTTGCTCCTGCTTGAAACAAAGGCGTGATGAGTATCGGTGTTGCTGATTTACAGCATCTGACACAAGTGTTTTATCACAGTATCACCAAGGTTGGAAGAGACAGTATCACAGTATCACAGTATAACTGAGATTGGAAGAGACCCCAAGGATCATCGAGTCCAACCTGTTTTGACAGACCTCATGACTAGACCATGGCACCAAGGGCCACGTCCAATCTCCCCTTGAACACCTCCAGGGACGGTGACTCCACCACCTCCCTGGGCAGCCCATTCCAATGACAAATGACTCTCTCAGTGAAGAACTTTCTCTTCACCTCGAGTCTAAACCTCCCCTGGCACAGCTTGAGACTGTGTCCCCTTGTTCTGGTGCTGGTTGCCTGGGAGAAGAGACCAACCCCTTCCTGGCTACAACCACCTTTCAGGTAGTTGTAGAGAGCAATGAGGTCACCCCTGAGCCTCCTCTGCTCCAGGCTAAACAATCCCAGTTCCCTCAGCCTCTCCTTATAGGGCTGTGCTCAAGGCCTCTCCCCAGCCTTGTTGCCCTTCTCTGGACACGTTCAAGTGTCTCAATGTCCTTCCTTCCTAAACTGAGGAGCCCAGAACTGGACACAGGACTCAAGGTGTGGCCTAACCAATGCAGAGTACAGGGGCACAATGACCTCCCTGCTCCTGCTGGCCACACTATTCCTAATGCAGGCCAGGATGCCATTGGCAATCTTGGCCACCTGGGCACACTGCTGGCTCATGTTTAGGCGGGTGTCAATCAGCACCTCCAGGTCCCTCTCTGTTTGGCAGCTCTCCAGCCACTCCGACCCCAGCCTGTAGCTCTGCATGGGGTTGCTGTGGCCAAAGTGCAGCACCTGGCACTTGGACTTGTTAAATGCCATGCCATTGGCCTCTGCCCATCTGTCTAGTCGGTCGAGGTCCCTCTGCAGAGCCTTTCTACCCTCTAACTGACCAACATCTGCTGCTAACTGGAGCAAATTTGCTGATGAGTGACTCAATCCCCTCCTCCAGATCATCAATGAAGATATTAAAGGGGATGGGGCCCAGCACTGATCCCTGGGGGACACCACTGGTGCCTGGCCGCCAGCTGGATGTGGCACCATTCACCACCACTCTCTGGGCTCAGCCTCCAGCCAATTCCTAACCCAGCACAGAGTGTTGCTGTCCAAACCACAAGCTGACAGCTTAGACAGCAGTTTACTGTGGGGGACAGTGTCAAAGACCTTGCTGAAGTCCATGTAGACCACATCCACAGGCCTCCCCATGTCCACCAGACGGGTCACCTGATCATAGAAGGAGATGAGGTTGGAGAGGCAGGACCTGCCCTTCCTAAATCCATGTTGGCTGGGCCTGAGCCCTTGGCCATCCTTCAGGTGCGCAGTTATTGCTGCCAGGATAATCTGCTCCATCAGTTTCCCTGGCACTGAGGTCAGGCTGACTGGCCTGGAATTTCCAGGTTCCTCCATCCGACAATTCTTGTGGATGGGGACCACACTGGCCAGTTTCCAGTCATCTGGGACCTCTCCAGTGAGCCAGGACTGGATATACTGTATAGTGTTGTTCAGATGTACTGGTTGAGATAGAAAAAAATTTCTAATATAGACACAACTTTGAGGCAGAGAGTCAGTAAAAATACAGAGGAAAGGAAATGAAATCACAGAAATTGTTGGAATACATACATAGAATACATAGAATAAACCAGGTTGGAAGAGACCTTCAAGATCATCGCGTCCAACCCATCAACCAATCCAACTCCGCCCAAGCAACTAACCCACGGCACCAAGTACCCCGTCAAGTCTTCTCCTAAAAACCTCCAGTGATGGTGACTCCACCACCTCCCCAGGCAGCCCATTCCAATGTGCAATCACTCTTTCTGTATAGAACTTTTTTCTAACATCCAGCCTGTATCTCCCCTGGCGCAGCCTGAGACTGTGTCCTCTTGTTCTGGTACTGCTTGCCTGGGAGAAGAGACCAACATCCGTCTGTCTACAACCTCCCTTCAGGTAGTTGTAGAGAGTAATAAGGTCACCCCTCAGTCTCCTCTTCTCCAGGCTAAGCAACCCCAGCTCCCTCAGCCTCTCCTCATAGGGCTTATGTTCCAAACCCCTCACCAACTTTGTTGCTCTTCTCTGGACTCGTTCCAGCAAGTCAACATCCTTCCTAAACTGAGGGGCCCAGAACTGGACACAGTACTCGAGGTGCGGCCTAACCAGTGCAGTGTACAGGGGCAGAATGACCTCCCTGCTCCTGCTGGCCACACTGTTCCTGATGCAGGCCAGGATGCCATTGGCCCTCTTAGCTGCCTGGGCACACTGCAGGCTCATGTTCAGTCTACCGTCGACCAGCACCCCCAGGTCCCTCTCAGCCTGACTGCTCTCCAGCCACTCTGACCCCAGCCTGTAGCTCTGCATGGGGTTGCTGTGGCCAATGTTCAGAACCCGGCACTTGGATGTGTTAAATCTCATGCCGTTGGACTCTGCCCATCTGCCCAGCCTGTCGAGGTCCCTCTGCAGAGCCTCTCTACCCTCCAGGAGACCCTGACCACACCAAAGAAGCACATACCTTTTATTTCAGCAGGCAAATACAAGTTGAAAGCAAAATTATTGTCTCATATGAAACATAGAGCACAATATTAGTCTTCTCATTTCATACTCCGTTCTGGCAGATAGTTTGACCTATTGAGCATCAGCTACACAGTCATAACACTGCCTGCTGCTTGGTGTTTTGATACATGTTCTTTCTACTATTTATGTTGCTGTGCCATATTAAAAAGTTACAAAATAAGTGATGTCTGTCTAGAGGTAAAAAAGGATTTGAAATATTTTTGTTGGTTTTGTTTTGTTTTGTTTTCCTATGGAGGAAGGTGACACTAATAATGGTGGGTCTTGATAATGCTGGTAAAACTGCTACAGTCCGAGGAATTCAAGGAGGTAAGCAATTAATTTGTTTATAATCTAATTAAAAGAAAGAGTACAATTACTAATTTTCCGTAATTTTAATCTAAAAAGTATTGCTTCATCTCTTAGTTTACCTTTCTCACTCATATGGCTGAAGGAAAATTGTGGTAGTTTTGCATTGAAAAGTAGTACAAAAGTGGTTTGCCAAAGTGAGCATTCCACAGGTCCTGTTCTGTGAAGAGCTGCAGATGAGAAAGATAAGGAGACCTTATCTCTGAAACATAAAGATCCTGATTTTTAACATCAAGCAAGTAATTTTAAGATAACTTAAAGTAGGTGCTCCCAGTCATGTACTTTATGCTCAGAGAAGTAGCAGAGCAAACTCTGCGTTTGCTTATTTGCCACTGTGCTCAACATTGTGTTGAGCTAACATAGAACAAGTCAGTGGTAATTCAATGAGGTTGCTACCATGCTCTTACATCTTTTTTCAAGTGTAACGGTATTGTGTAGAGGCAAGGTAGATAGTATATAAAGAACTGCTTCTCAAGGCATTGCACCCTGTAGTATTAGAGGCCTTAGTCCACGGAGGAAATAGTCTGTCAAGGCATTTAATTATCTTAGATGGGAAACACCAAGTCCAAATGTTCAAAGTGCCTTGGTGTTTGTGTGTCTAGAATTGGCTACAGAATTGTTAACTGTGCAAAATGCTACATTGCAACAAAGTCTCTTCTGAGCATCATAACCTATTTTTGGACTAGAATAAGGGTTTTTCAGTAGTTCCAATAGGAAGTAACAGGGTAACTACAAGCAAGCCATCTGTTTACATCAGCTGCTTCAAGTGAAGGTCAGTGTAGGATAAAAACTTTATACAAAAATCAGTATTGTAAGAACATGTGATGATGAAAAGGTTCAAAAGGAGAAACTGCGTGTGTATATATATAAGATGAAGGATGGTTCTAGTAATACATATATTATTTATCACCAGAAAAAATGCTGCCAATTTTCTATACACTTAATTCAGTAACAAACCACTCAATTTTGGAGGGTACTTTGCACCATCCAGTGGCACATTCAAGCAGGATATAATTTGAGATAAAATTTGTGCTTATGAAAGCAAAAAGTCTGTAGTGTTTTTTTAATTTTCCTCTTGTGAGATTCCTTTCTAAATAACTTTAATCTTGTGTAATAACAAGAGTGCACTTGGTAGTTATCTGACAGACTTGGAGACTCCACCTTGACTTTCTGTTTATCCATGTTATGTAAATTCACAGACTTGCTAAAGTGTGAATAAAGTTATGAATGTTCTCTCATTTATATTCCTGAATCTTTGCACTGAAAATGTGTTTCATTATTTGGCCATCTGCTCTGTATCAAAATCAACTTTAATGGCATTATTAGCTATATTCCACTTTTTTGTAAAAAAATGGGATAAAGATAGAATAGAATAGAATAGACCAGACCAGGTTGGAAGAGACCTTCAAGATCATTGAGTCCAACCTATCATCCAACACCACCTAATCAACTAAACCATGCAACCAAGCACCCTCTCAAGTCTCCTCCTGAACACCTCCAGTGATGGTGACTCCACCACTTCCTGGGGCAGCACATTCCAATGGGCAATCACTCTCTCTGTGTAGTGTATTTCTACAGGGAAACTACAGAGAGAAGGTCGTTCTGACTTCTGTGACTGTTTCCCAGGGCTTGAGTATTGCTTAACTTAGTAAGCAGTTACCATTTTTTTTCTTTAACAGGATCCGCAGAGATTAAAACCTTCAGTTTGACTTTAGGATTGATAAACCCAGTATGTCTGGCTGTGCACCAAACAGCCTATAGGAGAAGACTGCAGTTAAAATGGCTGAGGTTTTGCAGAAACCAAGTATATTTAAATTCTTAGGACTCTTAAACCTAGGCAGATCAACATCACCAAAGTCATACCTGCCAAACAGAGCTGCAGCAAGTATGGCAGACCCTGGTGTTACATGATGACTGTTATTGGAAACCTCACTATACAATAGGAGGAGATTTTTCAGCAATATCCCTTTACATTCAGCACCATCAATAATTTTTGCCCTTAACCAACACTCCTGTTGACGTGTTTCTGTCTTGTAAGAGCACATACTTACGGTTCACAGTGCAGAGCACTCTTCAAAATAAAATCTGCTGTGGTTTGAAGCTGTGGTTTTTCATAAATGGAGGTCCTGGATGCTTCTTTACTGAAGTCTTAGCTTAACTGTTCTGGCCAAGAAATCTGTTCTGAATGCCCATCTTGGCTTTGGGTGAAGGATTCTCTCAAAAAGGAATATGGTAGCAGAAGGCTGGCGGTGATTAGCTTCTGTGCTCCTCTTCAGAGCTTAGTGTTTCTTACTATGCCTTCATTTCTTCCTCTCAACAAGTTGAATTTTACATGTGTTTCCTCTGTCTTGTGCTACAAAGCTCCATACAACTGTTGCAGAGATCCAGTTGAGTAACACCTGCGGAGACAGCTTAGTGGTGCGAGATGACTATAGATTTTGGTTTTGGTTTTTTTGACATCTGGGAAGGGAGACAGCAAGCAGAAGTATTAAAGCTATAGATGGCAAACTTAAAACCAGAAAATTCAGATGGGAGCATTGGTGGTGAGGGGGAAAGTGAAAAGTGCAGTATGCTGAACACCACTGCAATTTAACTGTGGTGTTAAATATGATAAATTGCATTTTTTGCTCTTATTATCTCCGTCCCCTGGTGCTGCTGTCTGCGTTAAGGTGAAGTAGCTGAGAGATGAGTGTATTAATTTGAAATTACCTCAGGAGAGGGAAAATCCTGACATAAAAAATACGTGGTTAGCAGTATGGTGTCAATATGGTGTCTGCTCTGTATTTTTCAGCTATGAGTCTTGCAACACAAATCACAAAATAAACCCCTCTTTAAATAACTTAAGATGCTTTTCAATAATGTCTGTCTTTGAACTCCGACAGAGTCTCCCGAAGATGTGGCTCCAACAGTTGGATTTTCCAAGATTGACCTTAAACAGGGGCGGTTTGAAGTCACTATCTTTGATTTAGGAGGTGGAAAACGAATTCGAAATATCTGGAGAAACTACTATGCTGAGTCCTATGGTGTAATATTTGTTGTGGACTCCAGTGACATTGCAAGAATGGAAGAAACAAAGCAAGCCATGATAGAAGTCTTAAACAGCCCTAAGATATCAGGAAAACCTGTTTTAGTGTAAGTAATATTAATGAATCTTCTCCTAATAATCTGGAAGTTTGTGAATTCTAACCTTCAATACACTTTCTAAGGAAATATTGATGTATAGTTTAGTATAACCATAAGTATAAAGTACACTAACAGTTCTACAGTATTTATGAAGTATATATTTATGAGAGTATTAGTATCATACTACTGAAAAAACCTTCTCTGCCTTCCCTCTTCAGTTTTACATGGCGGTATACTGAATCCATTCACTGCATCTGACATTAGATCTTCTGTAGTCGTTCTCAGACGAATTTATTTTTCTTCTCTCATTAACAGTGGAAATATAAGAAGTGTGGTTGGGTTTTTTTAAAACTTTAAAAAATTATAATATTACTTGACATAGTACGAGGTAGACTTTGCAAGTTTGGCATGGCAATGTGGGGTAAAAATAGGTTACTATTTATTCCTACATTAATTACTTAAATTGTAAATGGTTTATTGTATTTTGCAGTACCTGGAATCTCTCAGCACTAACTTGCTCACTTAACACATGGTGGTGCTGCTGATACGTGATCAGCAAAATCTTTAGTTAAAGAAGGCTGACTTCAATAGTACGTGGTGTGTGCTTTTATTTCCGTGCTTTAATTAGAGACAGTTAAAGTTTCAAAAGGCTGGAGATAGTCACAGAACACACAGACTCATGAACATCTCTGCTTAGAAATACTGGAAATAACATTTTGTTAACTTTAGCCACACAGAAGGTCCTTGTGGACAAATGATGAAGCAATCTATAGGCAGCTTAAGGCTGTCTCAAGATCTCCTGACCTTGTCCTCATGGGCAACTTCAACCTGCCTGACATCTGCTGGGATCTCAACACAGCAGAGAGGAGACAGTCTAGGAGGTTCTTAGAGTGCATGGAGGACAGCTTCTTATCCCAAGTGCTGCGTGAGCCTACCAGCGGCAAGGCTATGCTTGACCTCCTCTTCACCAACAGGGAAGGGCTGGTGGGGATGTGGTGGTTGGAGGCTGTTTAGGGGCCAGCGACCACGAGAGAATTGAATTTTCGGTATTCGGTCAAACTAAGAGGGGCAGCAAGAAGACCTCCACTCTGGACTGCCAGAGGGCAGACTTCAGGTTGCTCAAGGAAATAATTCAGAGGGTTCCTTGGGAAAAAGCCCTTAAAAATAAAGGGGTCCAGGAGGGCTGGACCTGCTTCAAGGAAGAACTGATGAAGGTGCAGGAGCAGGCTGTGCCAATGTGCTGGAAGATGAGCTGCCGGGGCAGACGGCCAGCCTGGTTGGGTAATGAACTTTTAATAGAACTAAGGGAAAAAAGAGGGTGTATCATCTTTGGGAGAAAGGTGAGGCAACCCATGGAATGTTTAAGGATGTAGCCAAATCATGCAGGAAGAAAATTAGGGAGGCAAAAGCACATTTGGAGCTTAGACTGGCCTCTGCTGTGAAGGACAGCAAAAAGTCCTTCTATAAATATATTAATAGCAAGAGGAAGGGCAGGGACAACCTCCATTCCTTGTTTGACATGGAGGGAAATGTTGTATCACAGGATGAGGAAAAGGCAGAGGTACTTAACACCTTCTTTGCCTCAATTTTTACTATCAGGACAGAACGTCTACCAGACAGCTGGCCTGCAGAGCTGGCAGAAGGAGCCAGGGAGCTGCATAGTTTCCCTGTGTTCCATGAGCAAGTGATTGGAGCTCTCCTCAGGAGCTGGCAGATGAGCTGGCCAAGCCACTGTCCATAATTTTTAATCAGTCCTGGCTCACTAGAGAGGTCCCAGATGACTGGAAGCTGGCCAACGTGGTACCCATCCACAAGAAGGGCCGGTTGGATGAGCCAGGGAATTACAGGCCTGTCAGCCTGACCTCAGTGCCAGGCAAGATTATGGAACAGGTCATCCTGAGTGCAATCACACAGCACTTAGAGGATGGCCAAGGGATCAGGCCCAGCCAGCATGGGTTTAGGAAGGGCAGGTCCTGCCTGACCAACCTGATCTCCTTCTATGATCAGGTGACTGCCTGGTGGATGTGGGGAGGCCTGTGGATGTAGTCTACCTGGACCTCAGCAAGGCCTTTGACACCGTCCCCCACAGCAAACTCCTGGCCAAGCTGTCAGCCCATGGCTTGGATGGGAGCACACTGCGATGGGTTAGGAACTGGCTGGAGGGCCGAGCCCAGAGAGTGGTGGTGAATGGTGCCACAGCCAGCTGGTGGCCAGTCACTAGTGTTGTCCCCCGGGGATCAGTGCTGGGCCCCATGCTCTTTAACATCTTTATTGATGATCTGGACGAGGGCATTGAGTCCATCATCAGTAAATTTGCTGATGACACCAAGCTGGGGGCAGGAGTTGATCTGCTGGAGGGTAGAGAGGCTCTGCAGAGGGACCTGGACAGGCTGGACAGATGGGGAGAGTCCAACGGCATGAGATTGAACACATCCAAGTGCCGGGTTCTGCACATTGGCCACAACAACCCCATGCAGAGCTACAGGCTGGGGTCAGAGTGGCTGGAGAGCAGCCAGGTGGAAAGGGTCCTGGGGGTACTAGTTGACAGCAGCTGAACATGAGTCAGAAGTGTGCCCAGGTGGCTAAGAAGGCCAATGGCATCCTGGCCTGCATCAGGAATAGTGTGGCCAGCAGGAGCAGGGAAGTCATTGTGCCCTGTGCTCAGCACTGGTTAGGCCACACCTTGAGTCCTGTGTCCAGTTCTGGGCCCCTCAGTTTAGGCAAGATGTTGAGTTGCTGGAAGGTGTCCAGAGAAGGGCAACAAAGCTGGGGAGGGGTTTGGAGCAGAGCCCTGTGAGGAGAGGCTGAGGGAGCTGGGGTTGCTTAGCCTGGAGAAGAGGAGGCTCAGGGGAGACCTTCTTGCTGTCTACAACTATCTGAAAGGAGGTTGTAGCCAGGTGGGGGTTAGTCTCTTCTCCCAGGCACCCAGCAGCAGAACAAGAGGACAGAGTCTCAAGCAGAGCCAGGGGAAGTTTAGGCTGGAGGTGAGGAGAAAGTTCTTCCCAGAAAGAGAATTGGCCATTGGAATGTGCTGCCCAGGGAGGTGATGGAGTCACCATCCCTGGAGGCCTTCAGGAGGGCATTGGATGTGGCACGTGGTGCCATGGTTTAGTTGTCATGAGGTGCTGGGTGATAGGCTGGACTTGATGATCTCTGAGGTCTTTTCCAACCTTATTGATTCTATGATTCTAAGTTTTGGCATCTCTCTTCTTGACTTTCATACATGTCTGTGGTACGGTTATTGTAGGAGCTAAGTGTCCTTGAAGAAATGATGTGATGTAATGGGTAGAATACATGCTGAATCATGAAGTACCTTTATCTAAATATCTCTAGTTTTTATCTTTTACGATTTTGGGGAAAAAATAACATATCCCAATTTGTATAACTGTGTATTTCATCCTGTAAGAAGATAATGTTGTTTATAACAACATTGCTTGGACTTACTTGGGCATAAAAAGAGAGTCTTTAGGGAGCGGAAGCAAAAAGGGCAAAAAGAAGTTGTCTGAGCAGCCAAGGATCAGGGTAGGATAGCTAAAGCACAGATAGAATTACATCTGGGTATGTACTTAGAGGGGAACAGGAGAGTTTTAATCATAAACATAATTTATAGGGAGGTGTGCAAATTAGGTGTGGGAAATTATAGCCACAACAAAGACTTTCCAGTACAATAATAGGTTCTTGAAAACTGTGTATATTTTGTTCTGGAGAATTAAAAAATCTAGGGGGGGTGGTGTTGGCTTGGTGTTTGTTTGTTTGTTTTGTTTTAATAACAGCTTTTCCCAGTAAATATACTTCTCCTATTTTTTCTTTGAATGAGAGACCATTTCCTCAGAATGTTTTTCTACTTTTTTTTCTCTGGAAAGCACTGGAAATTAATGTCAATTTATGTCACTGTATTTCCTCTTAGATCTCTTCTAATCATCATCAGCTTTATACTGTGAAAAATTCTAGCAAGACACCACCTTGAATTATCATGGGTAGATAGGTCTCATTTCACAGTGCAGCGCAGTGTGAGATGGAATCTTCATGATAGACCAAAGCAGAGTTGTAGTCACTGGCCCAGTCCTGCTTTTGCCATCTTTTCTATCCCACTTGTATAGCAGTGTGCCCTAGTCTTGCAGTGCACATCTATGTGTCAGCTCTGTGTTTTTGGAGGAGTAAGAAGACACATTGCTGATGGAAGTGAAGTTAAAGGGAAGATAACTTTTGCTTTTCATTCTCTCTGATACAGGAATGGGTAGTGAGCATGAGAACTATTCAGGGAGAAATGGAGGCCCAGTAGGCTGGAAAAAATACAGGCTGGATTGTGCAGTATAGTTACAAGATTGATACAAAACACTGTGTTGCAAGTAATGTGGGTATGTAAGAGATCTGATATTGTTCAGTGTGATACTTGCTTCAATTTAAATTGATACTGTGGCATCTTCTTATCTATTACCAGCCCCAGAAGTATCGCAGTATCATTTTAAGACAGTTTTCATACAGTGGTGATACTGACCATTAGTGACAAAATACTTGAAGAAGTTAAACTTTATATTTGGCATTTTTTATCTGTTTTTCCCCCTTTGTTTTGTGCTATTACTTTCCTTATCTTTGCATTGCTCAATACCTATTTATAACACTAAAATGCTTAAGTAGTTAATCAGTCTGTTATGTATGGGGAAATTGAATTGTAGAAAGCAAGAGATCTGGCAGTTCTTAGGTTCATGGGTTGATTCTTCTGTTGGCATCCTGAAGGTTTATATAGGTATGCAAAGCAAAATTTTCTTAGAATTTTTTTCCCTTTTGTTGGAAAGAAGGATTTAGACTTCATATTATATAGGCAAATACTGGTTTGGTTTGGTGTTGATTTTATGTTTGGGTTTTGGTTCGTTGATTTTGGGATTTTTTTGTGTGTTTTTTGCTTTGACACGAAACACATGCAAGAGGAAATACAAGTCTGTGTGCTGTGCCTGGTATTTTTATATCAGACATTGCTGGGCCAGTTGGTGGGGTGTTTGTGTGTTTGTTTGTTTGTAGTAGAAACTACTTTCAAACTATTACTTTGGTGATGAGGCGTTCTAGTTACTAATAGTTCACTTTTCTTACTAGAACAGAGGCAGCTCTACTTCAAGCAGTTCTTCTGTATAGCTAAGTAACTAAAGTAAACACTACAGTTATTTTTGTGATTACTGCAAAATTTGGGCTGTTAGTCCATTTGAATACTCAATATCAAATTCTCATTATGTCAGTATAAGTTGTAGTTTATACTATTTACTTTCAGTTAATAATACCTTATATTGAGAAGTAGCTTTCCACAAATTTTTGTTTCTCTTCTCAGTTGTTCTACAGCATGTCATGTATGTCTCTCTTTTGCCATTTTCTAACCAATATACACAGCTGAAAACTGCTTCAGTTGTTTACTTGTCTGTGAACAGGCATCTGTCTTCCTGAATATTAGTAAAACTTGAGGAGTTTTTCCCAGAATTTAACATACAGCTCTTGTTTGGCAAGACTGCATTGAAGAAACACACCTGTTGTGCAAAGAGGAAGGGCTGGTCCACGAATGCATTTCTCTTACAGATAAGGATGCTTGTGTGAACACTCCTGTGTGGGGGATGCTGCGTAAGACAGGTGATTGTTGTAATTTGGTTTTCTCATCTGTTGATGCTGTCTCAAGTAATCTTTTGCAAAACTAGTGTAATGCCTTTCTTTTTAAGGGCCCAAGAGCGAAGTAAAAGGCTATCTATTGTGTACTTTTGTTCTGCTGAAAGTAAAAAACGGAATCAAAGAGTGGTAGGATTTGGAAGGGACCTTTTAAGATAATCTATTTCAAACCCCTTGCTAAAACAGTTCATCTCGAGCAAGTTGTCCAGGACCAAATCCAGGTGGGTTTTGAAAGTCTCCAGAGAGGGAGACTCCACAACCTCAGTGGGCAGCCTCTTCCAGTGCTCTGTCACCCTCAAAATAAACAAGTTTTTCAGACCAAATTTTCTGTATTCCACTTTATATGCATTGCTCTTTGTCCTGTCACTGGGCATCACTGGGGTTTTGTTTCTGTCTAGTGCATATTCCAAGAAGACTATGAAGGCAAGTTCCTTCCATGCTAAATAATTCTCTGGTTCTAGATTATGTTTTATGAGGATGGAGTTCTATTTTTCAATTACCTTTTTTTCCTTTGTTTTTGTATAAGTAAAAGTCAGCCTGCAGAGGCAACTGCAGATCTAAATAGGTTATGGAACAGTAAGAATATGTCTTGTCACTGTGTAATAAAGTATCATATTCCTCTATCCTCTCCTGGTAGGGATCTCTCTATATATTTGAGTAATGTAAATATGTCTGTCAGTTCCTTAATGCTTGGCTTCTTAGAGGGCTGCTAACAAGTGTCCCTGTAGGTTTTGTAACATGGTCTTCTGCTTTTAGTGGTCAGTAATGTGTTCAGAAAATCACAACTCAGCACCTGTCTGTAAGAAATACAACATTAAAATAAATAAGCCAGTGCCTGTTTTGCATTCCATAAGAGGAGGGCACACACTGCCTCACTATAACGTGAACATTATTTCATGGTGTTAAGTAGGTAAGTAAGCTTGTAAGTAACTTTTCTTGTAGACGTAGTGTTGAGACACTCCTGATAACTATTTTCTGCCATATTGTTTGGTTTAGGCATTATGTTCTATTTTTTGGCTAATGATGTCTGCTTTACATGGGTTCTTTTTTTGTTGAATTTCAGAATTGGGGGGAATAAATAAATTAGAATTTGAGCAAAGCGAAGATGAGTGCCAAAAACATACAAGGCAATTAGAAATGCTAATTACTGTCTTGTGAAAGGGAACCGAACTCTTCTTATGAACTCCCTCTTTGAATTAACAACATTTGGAATGCTTCCCAAAAGTACAGGTAGTTTGTTGCTACATGGTTTTAGTTTTGAGTAGAAGAACAAAAGTGTCACTTGTGTTCTTTTATCCTTTCCTCTACTTCATGTGTTTCTGTGAAAACCACGAAATAAAGAATTTGTATGTACATGCTTCTAGCTCTGTTTGGAAAAAACAGTGCGGTTTTTCCTGAGATCTTTGTGAAAGGAAATGGGAAGGACTCCTTTACGAGATTAGTGTACTAAATAGGAAGCATTAGTATTTCAAACAGTTTATTTGTTTTGTCATTTGCAGCATGGACAACACCAGCAGCATATTGCTTTGCAAGGGTTTCTTTTTTGATACTTGACTGCAAGCCCAAATGTTTCATTAGAAGCTTGAATATATTCTTGAGTGTTGTTCATGCAGATTTCAATGTTGTTGATCGTCTCCCCTTGTTCTTCTGCCAGAACTGACATCTGGATAAAAAGGTCATGTAGGTCTTTCATCTGTTTCTCCAAATTGACTAGTTCTTTGTGTCTCTGTTCAATCTCTGAAAGCTGAGCTTTAGTTATTTTTACTTCAGTAAGTAGATTTTCATTGAAAATTTCCCATTTTCCTTGTTGGAGCATGTCATTGACTTCTTCCTCAGATACCTCTTTACCGGCTACTTCAAGCTGTCGGGCGATAAACATTCTACATTTCTCTTGCTTAGCTGCTATAGCATCATTGTATGAGAGCATAGCATTTAGATAACGTAGGGATAAGAAAGCATGCTGGGAAGCTAGAATTCTTACTGTGGCACATGATGGCCCATGTTCATTTTCAGCTTTTTTCACTGTTTTTGACAACTCATCCAAACAGTTCTGTATGTGTTCTGCTTGAATTTTTATTTCTCTTGCTACGTTAGATTCCTTTTTCAGAACGCTGAATCTTCTCATTGAAGATACAAGGCGGCTTTGTTGTTGACTGAATTTATCAACTTCCTCCACCAGATTATTAATTTCATTCTGAAGCTTCTGGATTTCATGCAGGTGCCTTTCAGTTGTGGGCTCTTTTTCATAAATAATGGCCTGCTGTTCAAATTTCTCCTGCTCTTCTTCTTGCACAGTTGCACCGTTATTTTCTCCATCTGTCTGTAGCTCCTTAGCTTTTAGTTTAAGCTCTTGGAGTCGATCTCTCATGGGTTTTGTCTTCACGTTTTTTGAGGTACTTTTCCCCTCTTGCAACACAAGGATTTAACTCCAATATATTTTTTATTCTTGTTTCACTGTAATCAAAGTGTAACAACAATCAGTGTTAGCAGTTATAGGTATACATGAAAAGCGGTTTTGGAGATTAGAGCTATTTCTCTCTGAACAAAAGCAATGAATAGGAAGTGGTAGGTATTCTGAACAAATGTGCAAGATAGGTGGTGTCAGTGCAATCCACTATTTAATCTGCTTTCTGTAAGACAATCATAACTTATAGTTTTAATTTCTCTCCAGATGTGTGTGGTTGACAGTCTTCCCTCAGCTTCTTCACTTTGGTGTTCTTTGGCGTATTCAGTGATTCGGAGCCCAAGCCCATTTTTGTAGTAGATTTGTGGTGTAGGGTCCATAACTTAGAACAATGAGGAATGTAGCTTGTGGAGAGGACTTTTATTTGGGGGAGGAAGAGAGGAGTAATTCAGATTCTTATTTTAATTCCTTATTCAATGCTTTTGAGGCTGTGAGATAGACTATTTAAAGAAATTGAGTTCTGTCATGAATAAGCTAATTTAGGCTATTAGTTTAGCCACACTGTAAAACCTTTCTCATTTTCCCTGCCTCCCCTTGCCTGGAAAGTTAAACTGCTAGTAACTGAGGCAGTTAATGCTACAGAAAAAAACACACAACAAAACCAACCAACCAAAACCCCCACAGAATTCTAATAATTTAGCATGACAACACTGGGGTTTTTGTTGTTGTTCTTTTTTGTTTGTTTTGTTTTTTCCCCTGATGTCTGAGTATTTATAGAGGAGGATTCATAGCACTAACGTTGCAGAACATTTTCTAGGCCTTTTTTTTGATTATTGTAATCTATTCTTACATTGTCATTTGCTGTCTTCATAAGATTATGCAAGTATACTTTGTACACCATAAGGGGATACAATTCAGTACTCTTTCTTATTTAATAGAAACTGAATTTAGTTCTGTTTTCTGCCAGAGCTCTTGTGTGGGCAAGTTTCTACTGTGTATGTTTTAGAAAATACCTGAGTTCAACTATTTTTGCTTATAAGGAAGAAAAGATTTTCCTCAAACTCTACATGAATGTTTTCCTTGGATTATGATCAAGAATAGAAGCAATAAAATGTTCAGAACTAGCAAATGATGGGCTTTTTACTTGGTGTCTTCTGAGTACATCAAATGTGTGTCTTTCAAAAGGCCATTTGAGTGTACGCGTTGACCAGTGCAATAGTATTGTTTGGCTAGTTTCAGTGATTTCATGGCAGTCTGATGAAATAGTTTTATAGATGTGTTTTATAGATGCATTTCTTCTTAAAACCCAGTTGGTAAGTATTTATTTATTTATATAATTATGCAAGCAAAGGCAGCAGTTCTCTATATTGTCCAAATGAATGCATTTGCAGTGACTGCAAAGGATCAGTCCAGTAACTTATCAATGTGCAAATGATTTCATTACAATTGAGCACCTTAGTCTGTCTCCTTGCATATGCATGTTTAAATTCCCTGAAGAGATTTTTACATAATGTAAGTCATGGAGTTGAACAGTGTGAACATGACTTCCTTGAACTTAAATCTGGCTGTCTGCAGGAAGATTAGCTGAAAACCAAGACTTGAAATGCTACAGAGATCAGTTGTGAGAGAATGTTGACATTCTACCCTAGTGTGGATTTTCCTTACTGCTCGTGTTGGTCTTTTGTTTTGGTTTGGTTTTTTCCCCACTTAGTGGCTTAATATCTGAACTTAGTGTTTGCTTACTCACATCAAGAGAATCTAGGAAGCCTGGCAGTCATTAGTAGCTATAGTAATGTGCTGACACTTCTGATCAGCAGAAAAACTTAAAAGTAATTTATTGGAACACATTACTTTTGGGTCAGGAAAATGTAGCATGTTAATTTTGTTGCAGTAATTCCTCTTCATTGCCTGTCTTGCTGTGTTATCTCCCCACAGAAGAAATCTTGATAATATTCTTTAGGAATGTTTCAGAGCACCTTGGCACCACCAAGCCTGCCATGGGGAAGCTCAGTCTGGGGCGTGTGAAAGGAACCAGGAGTCCTAAACAAGGCTTCACAGAACTGACCTGAAAATCCTTATAGTGTATCCTGACATATTTGTTGACCCATGTTAATTTGGTATGGCTTGATAAGCCTGTGATCAAAAACAATCTCTAAGGGCACCATTAATGCTTAATTAATGGTGACGGGACTTTCTGTATCTAAGAGAATGTAAGTAATTACTCAAAAGCTCTAAAACGTGCATGCGATCATGCAGTTACACCTTTAAAACTCAATACAAATTCTCAAAAGGGCAGTTACCACTTTTTCATATGATTACTCTTCTGTGATCTAAAAATAACTTAAACCAGGAGCATAATAATGAGCTTCATCGTTAATTTATGTATCTATTAACAATTGACATCTGCTTTTCAATGTAGTGGATGCATTGATCTTCAAATTCTCGAATATCAAACTTGCAGAGAAGTAAGCAGAAAATACTTAAGACTGCTATTAACAGTTTTTTTTTTTCATGTTTAAACAGCAGTCTCACTGAGTGGAATGTGAGCAACTGAACTGTAGTTTCATATCTTATATCCTATCAGGCTTGCCTTTAAAACATACCGCTTGAATGTGCTTGTCGATAAATATGATTGGTTATACTGGCAATTGAAATGCATGCTGGTTTAAAATAAAAAAATGATGTCTTTGTGACAAAAAACAACCTTGGAAAATGTTGGGTTGACTTCTTGAGTGTTCCATAACTGATGGTAAAACCATATTTTTGGATCTGGAATCACAGGCTGCTAGCTGATCTTTAACAGAAGGTAATCTGTAGAAATGGAGTTACTCTAGTAGTATACCTGCAATAACTCAGTCAAGCTGATGTGCCTCTGTGCCATCTCTCTTTATGCTTGGAAGCAATGCAAGATAGAAAACATAGCCAAAGAACAGACAGGGCTACAGGATGGATTAGGGGAGGAGGTAGCAGGGAGGGGAGGAAGAATTAGGCGCATTGTTGCCCAATACTGAAATTGTACTCAGAGTTCAAGGATAATTCATGTGCTTGTATTACATGTATTTGGGGAGAAAAAGTAGGAATGCACATCTGGTATTTCAGTTTGGTCATTCAGGCATATCTTGTCTTCTAGAAAAGCTTTCCTCCCTGCCTGTTCCAGTACTTTCATCGTACAGATCCACTGCTCATTAAGTTAGTGTTTGTTCTTCTGGTACAGCATCTTTATATATAGTTACATTTAATTGTCAGGTTCAGAAATGCACTTTTTGCATCCTTGCCAAATATGTTTTAAGGGTATTGAAAGAGTCTTTGCCTTCTGATAACTTTACTGCATTGCCCATCAAGGTTATGAATCTCTCCAGTCAAACTGATAACATACGTGGCTGGGAAAGTATTTATAATGGCCATTACCTCAGCATACTGACTCGGGGGCCACGATTGTTAGTCTGTCATGACGATAAAGTGTGTTCTAAATTCAGAAAGAATTATTTTGATGGAAATAAAACCTTTTATCTTCTCCATTTTCTAAGGAGAAGAAAAAAAATAAAGCAAGGACCTAAATAAAGGTCCTTTTGTTTAATTGCAAGGCAGCCATATATTGCTCCAGTTCATCAGCAGACTTGGGAAACAGGGAGCTTCTTTTTGAATTCTTTTATTTCCTTCCCGTGCCTTGACTGTTAACTATTTCTTTATTTATTGGGTGACCTCATTGCCCTCTACAACTACCTGAAAGGTGGTTGTAGACAGGAAGGGGTTGGTCTCTTCTCCCAGGCAACCAGCACCAGAACAAGGGGACACAGTCTCAAGCTGTGCCAGGGGAGGTTTAGACTCGAGGTGAGGAAAAAGTTCTTCACCGAGCGAGTCGTTCGTCATTGGAATGGGCTCCCCGGGGAGGTGGTGGAGTCGCCGTCCCTGGAGGTGTTCAAGGGGAGATTGGACGTGGCACTTGGTGCCATGGTCTAGTTGTGGGGTCTGTTGGGACAGGTTGGACTTGATGATCCTTGGGGTCTCTTCCAACCTTGGTTATACTGTGATACTGTGATAATATTCATCACCTTTATTAAAATGCCTGATAGAAAAGGCTGCTTGTATTTGATCTTTGATGTTATTTGCCTGCTGCCTTATGTTCATTTTAACATACTGTGGTCCTTCAGGAGAAGTAGTCTTGCCAACAGTCAAGGTCATAATTTTCTGTTTAATAGATTTGTGACATTTATAATCTGTGTTTTGCATCATACTCCTTTCTTTACCTCTCTTAAGTACTTACTGTTTTCTTTTAAATGATTGTGACAAAAATAAGGGTCAGTTTGGTTTTGTGTTCCTTAGTTATGAGTTGAATAAGGACACTGGGTAGAGGACATTTGCAGGCAACATAACCCAAAGGAATTTCAGGTTACAAGTTTGGTGTTTTGTGGTTTTTTTTGAGTTATGTTTGGGGTTATACTCTGGTATGGAACTTGATTACTGTTCTAAGTGTCTTAACTACAGAAAAAGGTGCGATGCACGTACCATTTAAGTGTCTATGTTTAAGATACTTATAGTAGTCTATTTGGGAAAACTAGGCACTTGAGTTGAAATTTCAGTTTGCTCCAAAGGCTGTGCACTGTTGTTCTCACAAGAAGAGAAGGAACTTGTTTGATGGTTTTTGTAATTTTGCCCTGTTATGTGAAGATTTAAGTAACTAAACTGGAGCAACTGTAGCAATCTTCCTACAGGTTCTGTTTGTTTTTCTCCTTCGTTTAAAAAGTTTTCTTCAACTTAAATACCTTGTAAACAAACATGCTTGAGCCAAGGATTATCGCATAGCAAGGTGGTTGGATGAAAATACCTTCTAAAGCATCTCTGTGTTAAGGTGATAATTCCTTGGGAAAAAAAAATAAATATTTAAAACTAGTTCTAAGTTCAAATTTCTGTTTGCAGGAAGCATGGTAGTGATTCAATAGGAAAATATGAAAGGTGGAGAGCTTGCCCTGATCATGAGCCTAAAACAAGGTGCCATTATACGTGGCAGGTCACTAAATTTTATGAGTGTGTGCAAAATCTAAACATGCAGCATGTTCAGCACAGGGCACTTAAGTGCTAATGACTATCTCATTCTTCATATTAAAAAATACTAACATGCAAAGGCCATTTGTATTTGCCAGCGTTTGTCTCAGAAACAGTCTGTAGCATGTTTCTGCATTAGAATGCATTCTGTCATTACATGACATTGAGGAAATACAATCTGGTTGCTTGTACCTTTGAGACAATGTTACCCATCATAGCTGGCATAATGCTACCTAGTGAAACCAAAATGATGACCAGTATTCAAGAGCATAGAAGTGCTGCATTTGAAACCAGGTGGTTCTCTCATTAGCATGAAATAGATCACCGGAGGTGGAGAAATGCTGGTACTGAGTTAAAACATGAGACTCGGAAGGAATAAAATAGGTCAGATTGAGTCCAAAGTTGTTGGAAAAGTGTAACAAAATTATGCTGCTGGAGGGGGGATGTAAAGGGGAAAAATACTTCAGTTACTTAAAATAATTCAACTGTTCTTGAGCATTTGGCCAGACCTCTGTAATAGTTATGCTGTTGGAGATGTAGCTGTCTTATGTTAACTGATAGAAAAGAATCTTGAGAGCAGGGAATAATACAAGGTATTCAGCATTAGTAGAGTGGGAGAATATGGCAGTTTGTGAATCATCCGTATGGCAAGCTTGTTTTGCTTTCAAAATGTCTATGCTGTCAGTACATCTCACATTCCAGTTAGCAAAACAAGGGAAAGGGGTTTGCAGTTTGGTTCCAAGATGCAAAGTGAGAAATCCGAGATTGTTCCTTGGAGTTTTGGAACCTTTGTTATGAATGTATGGCTGCAGATGTGGAAGACTTGAGGAAAAGCATCTGCCACCATTTCGCTGTCTATGGATAGCAACCATCATGTTTCCTACTGATAATTTTGGTAAGGCAGGGTGGTGAGTTGATGCTTTTGCACTGATCTAAGTTGTAGTAGTGGTGATGCATACAGCACCTGCAAGGGCTGACTGAAAAAAACAATGATCTCACTCTACATAATCTGTTACTCTGTGGATTATTCTGTGTAATTGGTAAAGGAACAGACTATCCCCTGGTTAGAAGCAGAACTGAAGAATTTATTTAACGTTTTTGTGGTGGTGTTTTACCTATTAAACCAGAGATTTACTAAGATACTTCAGAGCAGGTGGGAGTAGGAGTAGGTATTATAGATACCTGGGCTATTTTTTTGTTTGTTTCCAGCAAGAATACTAGAAAACAGCACCTTCCCTTAATTAGCTGTTGCAAATAGGATGGCCACTTAGATGAAACAGAAGTCCAGAAAGAAAATCATAATCTTATCTACTCAAAAAATCATAATTATGGCCTGGATACTGATATATTTTATAGCAGCACTTGAAAATCAATTCAGAGCAACAGAAGAGGCTAAAGCAGGATAGAGAAGAGATGAAATTCTTTCCACTTAATAAGATAAATAGTTTGAACTACTTGTTAATGACTTTGTATTGCCATAAATCAGTTTCAAGATTTTTGTCTTCCCGACAGTAGACTTGCAGGCTTGAAATTTGTCCTGTGCAGCATCCCACCTGCTTAACATTTAGTCTCTCTCAGACCTTATGGCTACAGATCACAGCCTTGGAACTGTAATAAATGTAAGGATTTTCAGGCAGCTCTTTTTAAAAGCATATGCTGTAGTCAATTTTGACTGAATAACTTTAATGATTAGGCATTGATATATCAAGGTGAAATAGCGTCTGAGAAAATAATTCATATTTACAATATTTAAAAATCTAATACATAAATACATGGCAGCATAATTTCCTGTCATTGCATTTGGAATTACACAGCTGGATGCTGAGCATAATCTGGATGTGAGCTCAGATACCTCTTTGGATGTAGTCTGTTTGATCAATAGGTGTGACTAAACTGGTGGCAGAGCAGAGTGTGTCAGAGAAACACATTTTTGGTAAACAGGAGTGCAATTCAGACCTGAGGTGAGAATAAGTTTATTTGATAAAAATTAAACAAATTATAATCGTTGTTCTCAGTTGTTGTTAATTTTGATTTACCATCATGCAGGTTTGACACAAAGTTTTGGGTTTTTGATAACTGACTCTGAAAAAACTTAATCCTAAAAGCAACATCTGAGACAGGTTTACAGATTACTCCTCAGAGTATATACCCTCTAGAGTATTTCATTTTCAGTGTTCTGTTGCTGTATGGGAATCCCATCCCTGTGGGAGACATTTTTAAGTTGGAAAATAACAGTGTTTAAAAAACCTTCCAAGTCTGCAAAACAAGAAAACAAACACATGTACATGTTTGCTTCTTCCCAAACAAACCCTGAATCCACCTCCTGGATTTTTGATGGAAGCTAGGATACAAATATGTCCGTTTCATGTTGTGGGTTTTTTTCACCAAATCTCTTGAATTCTAAAGAAAAAATTACTACTGATTTATTTATTTTCTTTCTTTTTCCTTTTTGTTCAGTAATTTCTGTTTTAGAAATAGGTCAAGGAATGCACAGGCTTTGCAGTCAGACTTTGTTTTTCTCTGGCATGTCATCTGACTTGTAAGAGAAATATTGTTATTGAACTCTAGATGTCAGCTGTGCCAATGCACACATACACTCCCTTTCCACACTGTTTCCCATGACTCTTAAAGTTCAAAAGCTCTCTAGCTGCTTTTAAAAAACATCCAACTTGATATAAAAGTAGTTGGTGCCTACTTTTTCTTTATTTCTTGTGTAAATTCAATTTGTTAACACTAAGAATGTTCCAGATATACTTTATGTGAAATTGAAATAAGCATGATTTTATATATCTGAAAGCTTATTACTCAGCAAACTTAATGTGATAAACAAACAGACATTCTCCTGTGCTTTCAGGTATGTTTTGATACATTCTACAGTGTTTCAAACATGAAGAAGTTCTATATGTGAGTTCAACTGAATTGAAAAAGTAAAATCAAAATCTGTCCTTTAAGATAACTCTGATGTATTCACTAAAGAAGGAAGCTTCATGCAAAATCTATCATTCCTGTATGTGAGCAGCAGATCTCTGAGATTATATTCACCCAAAGAAATATCCAGGTCTTGCAGGGCAAACATCCATTTTTGTATTGACACTTAGGCACATTTCCACTCTAAACCACATCACACAGACTTTCTGATATTTGCAACTTCAAAAACATTAATTAAAAATTAACTCTTTACCTTTTAATCCTGTGCTGGTGATTTTCTGTTTCCTTTACAGAAGAACTCCTGAGACTGAGCTTTGGTATATCTGAAAAACATTGTTTTGAATATTTGCCTAAGTACTGTGTGTTGAGTGGCATTCCATTAAGTTTTTTTCCACATGCCTTCCACTTCTAGTTCTTATGTGGTTGTCCAAGGGTTCATCTTCAGGAGCAGTGGTGTGAGAGAGAAGCTGACTTCTGCACCTGCAGTAGACAAGCAAATTGATTACTTTCTACTTGGGGAATCTCGTTCTGCCTGTTTGAAACCCAGCCTTAGTGAGAGGCGGATCACTGCTGGAGCTGCGTGGTAGCAGGAAGTGTCTAGGAGCTGCTCCTTAGATAGGGGCCCTCTAAGCTGCAAGTGGAGCACTGCCTACCTATGGAGCACTTGTACAGTAAAGCATGCTGTAAGGGTAGTTCATGGATCTATTAATGTATTTACCTGAAAAACAGAGTTAAAATATTTTAAAGTTGGATCTAAAATTGGAGAAAATGGAAACTAATTGGCCAAAAGGACAAATCTTACATCTTTCAGTGTAGTAGAGATTAAAAATCAGGACCTACTGCAAGCTATAGGACATTAGTGTTACATTCACTTCATAGAATGTGCAATCCAATAACATAAGTAATGGTACAGTTATGTAATTTCATGTGAAGAAAAAAACAAAGTGGGACATAATTGCTTCCAATTTTTAATTGCTTTCCATAACTTTCTTTAATTTCTTCTTTCTTGAATGCCTTTTCAGTTCTCTTTACTGCTCAGGAATTGCAAATCCTGGAGGTAATAGAGAAATTCTGGAGGAAGGAAGACTGTTCCTTGGTCAAAGATATTTGGTTAAAGATCATTTAGGCAAGCTGGGCACCTGCAAATCCATGGGCCATTATGGAATGCATCCAAAAGTGCTGAGGGAGCTGGCAGATGTTATTGCTAAAGCACTCTTCATCATCTTTGAATAGTCATGGAGAACAGGAGAGGTAACTGAGGACTAGAGGAAGGCCAGTGTCAGTCCAGTTTTCAAAAAGAGCACAAAGGAGGACCCAGGAAACTACAGACCAGTCCACCTCACCTCCATCCCTGGAAAGGTGATGGAACAGCTCATTCTGGATGCTGTCTCTAAGCATATGGAGGAAAGGAAGGTTATCAGGAGTGGTCATCATGGATTCACCAACAGGAAATCATGGTTGATCAATCTGATAGCCTTCTATGACGACATGACTGGCTGTGTAGATAAGGGAAGAGCAGTGGATGTTGTCTACCTTGACTTCAGCAAGACTTTTGACACTGTCTCCTATAACATCCTCATAAGTAAGCTTAGGAAGTGTGGGCTAGATGAGTGGACAGTGAGGTAGATGATGATGATGATGATGATTATTATTATTAAAAAAAAAAACACAAACAACCAGGTTGGAAGAGACCTTCAAGATCATCGCATCCAACCCCTCAACCAATGAAACCCACCTAAACATCTAACCCATGGCACCAAGCACCCCATGAAGTCTCCTCCTGAAAACCACCAATGACGGCGACTCCACCACCTCCCCAGGCAGCCCATTCCAATGGGCAATCACTCTCTCTGTGTAGAGCTTCTTCCTAACATCCAACCTAAACCTCCCCTGGTGCAGCCTGATACTGTGGGCAACTCTGTTGCCCAAACAGAGAGGGACCTGGGGGTGCTGATTGACAGCTGCCTAAACATGAGCCAGCAGTGTGCCCAGGTGGCCAAGAAGGCCAATGGCATCCTGGCCTGCATTAGGAATAGTGTGGCCAGCAGGAGCAGGGAGGTCATTGTGCCCCTGAACTCTGCATTGGTTAGGCCACACCTTGAGTCCTGTGTCCAGTTCTGGGCCCCTCAGTTTAAGAAGGACATTGAGACACTTGAGCATGTCCAGAGAAGGGCAACGAGGCTGGGGAGAGGCCTTGAGCACAGCCCTGTGAGGAGAGGCTGAGGGAGGGGAGACCTCATTGCCCTCTACAACTACCTGAAAGGTGGCTGTAGCCAGGAAGGGGTTGGTCTCTTCTCCCAGGCAACTGGCACCAGAACAAGAGGACACAGTCTCAGTCTGCACCAGGGGAAGTTTAAGCTCGAGGTGAGGAGAAAGTTCTTCACTGAGAGAATCGTTCGTCATTGGAATGTGCTGCCCAGGGAGGTGGTGTAGTCACCGTCCCTGGAGGTGTTCAAGGGGAGATTGGACGTGGCACTTGGTGCCATGGTCTAGTCATGAGGTCTGTCAAGACAGGTTGGACTTGATGATCCTTGGGGTCTCTTCCAACCTTAGTTATAGAGAAATTATTTTGCTTTTCTGTGAGAAGTGATTCCATACCAGTTTTGACAGTTACCCTCACTTTTTCATACATGTAGTTTGTGAAGTACCTTTTCTAGCTTTTGATCAGCAGCTTTTCCAGTTTCATTTCATATATAGAGGAGTTTTCAGAGAGGAAGCAACTTTATTTCTGTGGTTAGAAACAGAAACCAGATCTGTCTTGTGCCTTTTAAAAAGTATTGTATTTACAGAGTGTATGGAAGATGAATCTGATCAAGAAAAACAGTCCCCCAAAAACTTAACTCTGGAGTCTCTAAGAAATAAGATAATGATGGCACTTCATCTTGCAGTATTCTTATTTTGTAAGCTATGTGTTTCATATACTTTGGGTGTTTTTTTTTCATCCCTCTATTTGGTAATAAAATACATTTTATACAGCAAGCTTCATGCACATGCCCCTTCAGTCTTTAAGTTTTGCTTATGCAGAGCAGTTTCAAAGCATTACATGTCTAATTGTTTGGCCTCAGAGAGATTCTGGATGGCAGGCAGACTTTAGATGATCATGAAGCAGTATTATGTGGGGAAATGGGCAGGTTTTGAGAAGCTCCAAAGTTCTGACCTTTGATCCATACACTCAGTTGTAATTTGTAGCTTTAGATGTAGAACAGTATGGATTTTACATCCATTTTCTTAACTTGAAAATAGAATTGCTTTGTTTATTGATAATTATTAAATTAACTAAGCACCTTAGTAATTATTTAATGGTTGTATCTGCTGACAATAGTGCATGGACTAAGGAGTTAATATATTAAGTAGAAAGAGCAATAAACAGTGAAAGCTGAAACAGGCATTTTCTCTTTCTGTTTCCTACTTTTGTGAAAAACTTACCTTTTGGAGATCTGAGAATCTCTTATGTTTCTTTTGATCTATTCTTTAGGCTGGCAAATAAGCAGGACAGAGAAGGAGCTCTGTCAGAAGCAGATGTAATTGAGTCCTTATCTCTGGAAAAGCTTGTCAATGAACACAAGTGTCTATGTCAAATTGTAAGTACATCTTGAGATGCTTCATTTTCCAATTTATTTGTAAAGCTTGCAGTAAAGGTAGGAGATTGTGCTGCATAGTGTAAAACTGAAACTAAATCCCTGCAATCCCAACAAAGATAGAGTAATATACCTGTTCTACAAGCACTTCCACTCTTTACCTTGTAGGTCTGTGATCTGTGTTTGGTCACAGGCCAATAATCCTTGGCAATTACAGGGATAGCTCACGTGACTGGAACATTGTCATGGATGGCTATGTACTTTTTAGGAGAGATGAATCAACAAGGCAAGGTGGTGGAGTTGCTCTCTATGTGTGACAGCAACTGCAATGTACTTTGCTCTACCCAGGGTGTGAGGAAGCAGGTTCTGAAAGCTTATAGGTAAGAAGTAAGTGGCATGCAAATATGGGTGAAACTGTTGTGGGTGTCTACTACAGACCATCAAACCAGGAAGAAGATGTTTATGAGTCCTTCTACAGACAGCTGGAAGTAGCCACAAGATCACATGGCCTAGTGCTCATGCGTGGGTTTAGTCACCCTGATATTTGTTGGAAAGGCCACACAGCTAGGCATACTCAGTCCAGAAGACTCTAGCAGTGCATTGGTGCAGGTGCACTGCTGGACCTTGTATTAGCAAATAAAGAAAGTCTGGTGGGGACATGAAGGCTGGGAGCAGCCTTGACAACCGTGACCATGACATAGAGTTTAGAACCCTACAAGGAAGAAGCAGGGCAATAAGTAGGATTGCAGCTCTGGACTTGAGGAGGGCTGGCTTTATCTTCTTCAAAGAACTGCTTGGAGGAATCCTGTGGGCCAGAACTCTGGAAGGCAGGGGTCACAAGAGAGATGTTTAATATTCAAACATCACTTCCTCTAAGCTCAGGATAGGTGCATTCCTTTGAGTGAAAAAAAAAAAACAAGTAGAGGAGGAAGGAGAACTGTATGGATGAGCAAGGAGCTGCTAGTAAAAGTCATGTGGAAGAAAGTAATTCACAGTATGTGGAAAAAGGGATTGGTCACATGAAAGAATTATAGGAATGTTGCCAGGGTATGTAGGAATGCAACAAGGACAGCCAAAGCCCTCTTGGAACTAAATCTGACAAAGGAAGTAAAAGAGAACAAAAGGGCTTTTTCAAATAGATTTGTGGCAAAAGGAAGAATAAGGAAACTGTGGGTCCACTGGTGCATGAGGTGTGAGCCCTGGTGACAAGGCAGAGTTACTGAATGCTTTCTTTGCCTCAGTCTTTACTGCCAAGACCAGCCATCAGGAATCCCAGACTCTGGAAGTAAGAGAGAAAGCCTGGTAGAAGGAAGACTTTCCACTGGTCAATGAGGATTAGGTTAGAGATCATTTGGACAAACTGAACACCCACATGTGGCCCTGATGTGATGCATCCACAAGTGCTGAGAGACCTGGCAGATGTTGCTGTACCACTGTTCATCATTTTCAAAAGATCTGGAAAATGGGAACAGTACCTAAAGACTGGAGGAAAGACAGTGTCACTCCAGCCTTCAAAAAGGGCAAGGAGGAAGATCCAGGAAACTACAGACCAGTCAGCCTCACCTCCATCCTTGGAAAGGTGATTGGGCAGCTCATTTGGGAAGTCATCTCTAAGGACATGGAGGAAAAGAAGGTTATCAAGAGTAGCCAGCAGGAATTCACTAAAGGGAAATCATGTTTGACTAATGTATGGCCTTCTGTGATGGTGTGACTGAATGGGTGGATACAGAGAGAACAGTGGATGTTGTCTACCTTGACTTTAGCAAGGCTTTTGAGACTGTCTTCCTTAACGTCCTTGTAGGCAAGCCCAGGAATTGAGGGTTAGAAGAATGCACAATAAGATGGATTGTGAACTGGCTAAACAACAGAGATCAGAGTGTTGTGATCAAGGGTCCAGGGTCCAGTTGGACTTCAGTAACCAGTGGCGTTCCCCAGGCGTCAGTACTGGGTCCAGTCTTACGCAGCATATCATCAATGACCTGAATGACAGGATAGGGTGTATGTATCCTTAGCAAGTTCCCTGATCATACCAAACTGGGAGGGTTGGCTGAAGTGCCACAGGCTGACACACTGAAAGGCTTTGTGGCCATTCAGTGAGATATGGACAGACTGGGGAGCTGGGCAAAGAGGAACCTAGTAGGGTTTAACAAAAAATCAGTGTAAAGTGTGGCACCTGGGGAGGAGCAACAGCACGCACCAGTACAGACTATGTGTTGATCTGTTGGAAAGCAGCTCCATGGAGAAAGACCTTGGAGTCCTAGCTGATAATGAGTTATCCATGTGGGACGGCAGTGGCCATGAAGGCAAACGGTATTGTGGGATGCATTAAGAAAGATGTGTGCAGGAGGTTCTACACCCCCTCTACTCTGCCCAAATGTAATGGTTTAAATCAGAATAAAATGGGTCAAACAGAACCATCGAGTTAACCTGTCTGTTTCTATTTTCCCAACACTGAAGTGAGGGAAAAGTAACACACAAAAACTCAGGATTAAGACACAAAATAAGCACAATAAGAATAGAGTTTACTGAGCAAAATCAGAAAAACATGGTACAAATTGCATAATTACCTTAGCCTGTTTGCAGAAAAAGCATGGTGCAAAGCAGCAGCAAGCAGAAGCAAGTAAGCCAGAAGCCCCAGCCAGAAAACTACTCCCCCATCCCTCCTTCTCCCACTGCCATCCCAGTAGAAAGGACCAACACCCAAGGGCCCAGAACTTAGAAGCAGCAGGCAGAACAGCCTCCCATGTCACAATCTGAACTTCAAAACCTATAATACTTTGCTCAAGCCAGTACTTTCATTTTTGAAGCTGGTATGACTGCAGCATTGTGTGAATAACAGCAGCAGATTCAACTCAATCCATGACACCTCAAGAGAGCACATCTGGAGTATTGTGTCCAGTTCTGGGCTCCCCAGTTCAAGTTCAGTCTTGAAAAGAGAAGACTGAGAGAGGATCTTATTAATGTTTACAAATACCTGAAGGGGGTGTGTCAGGAAGACGGTGCTAGTTTCCTTTCACTGCTGTCCTGTGGGGCAATGGATGCAAACTTGAACACAGGAAGTTCCACCTCAGCATGAGGGAAAGCTTCTTTCAGGGTGCCAGACTGTCCAGAGAGGTTGTGGAGTGTCCTTCTCTGGAGTCTTTCAAGATCTATCTGGAAATGTTCCTGTTTGACCTGCTAAAGTTGATCCTGTGTTGGCAGGAAGGTTGCACTCAATGGGAGGTCCCTTCCAACACCTACCATTCTATGATTCTGCTTCTGGATCTGCTGAAGAAATGTTTATAACAAGCATCCTGAGAGTGTAGCTGCTGGACCATGCTGTAACCATGTAAAAATAATCAGTTATGATGTGGTTTAAAAGTTGTTTAATTGGACAGCAAATTTAGTATTCCATCTTTTAAAAAGAACCAAGACGACTAATTCGACTATGGTGACATCCAGGAAGGATCACTGTTTCAGTCTGATGTTTGTCTCGTTTCTGCTCAGAGCTAATGCCATCATTTAGTTGGTGTCACCATTTGGCAAACAGCGAGCACTTAATCTAGTTCCTAGGGCAATTAATTCCCAGCACAGTAGTCACCAAAACCCGCTGTTGGAGCTGCTTTCTAGTTAATATTTTTCCTAAGATAGCTACATTTCAGAGGTAGTGTTCACAGTCATGTTAAAAAAAAAACAACCACCAATAAAATCAGCAAGGGGAAAGGAGGAGCTAAAATCTTCTGATGTATACAAATGATACTTAATATTCATCAACTTAATATTCTATTTAGGTTTTAAAAGTTTCTCAGAGAAACAAGGGTGTTATTGCCTGTACATCCTCTCCCTGGTTAGGGTCTGCTAGAGAGTATTGTAGTGTTCTGTAGTGAATAGCACTCATGTTTGAACCTTCATTTGGGTATAGAATGAATGTATTAAAATGCAAACAAGGTTTTGCACTCTGCCAGGATGTAGAAATTTGGGGTTTGGTTTTGGTTTATGGAGGTTTTGTTTTTTTTTGCTGTATGTTGTATATTGTACATACCATGCCTGACTATGGTGCCATTTAAATGGTTGGCAAATGAAGGAATAATACAGAATTTTTTGTCTTGAGATTTTATATCTCTCAAGGTGTTCCAAAAATGTGTAGACATTGGCACTTCAAGATACGGTTTAGTGGGCATGGTGATGTTGAGTTGATGGTTGGACTTGATGATCATAGAGGTCTTTTCCACCTTAATGATTCTATGATTCATTAGGGAGTTTGTCTTTTCCAGCATTTCTTCATTCATGAACACAATCCTGAACACAATCACTGTGAAATACCATTTCTTTGTGTCAGCTGTATAACTGGATTTATTCAGTTATTCAGACAACAGTTTAAAAGACCCTTACAGCACTTCAAAACATTCTGGAAAGCATTTCTGAACTTGAAAATATAATTAATTTGTTTATTGATAATTATTAAATCATTAACTAACCACCTTAGTAATTATTTAATGTTAGTATCTGCTGACAATAGTGCATGGACTAATGATTTTATTAAGTAGAAAGAACAATAAACAATGAAAGCTGAAACAGGCTTTTTCTGTGATTTGTATCTTGATCAGAAAGTACCTAAATTTATAGAATACCTAAAAGCAAGTTAATTCCCCACACTTCTCAGTGTTTTACAAGCTTGACAGTAAACAGTAATTGTTTCACCATGGCTTCACCAAGGGCAAATCCTGCCTGACAAACCTGGTGGCCTTCTATGAAAAGGTCACAACATTAATAGATGAGGGTCGAGCAACTGACATCATTTACGTGGATTTGAGCAAGGCCTTTGACACTGTCCTGCACAACATCCTGGTCTCCCAGCTGGTAAAATATGGATTTGGTGGATAGACAACTCAGTGGATAAAAAGCCACACCCAAAGGGTCCATGTCCAAGTGGAGGCCAGTGACAAATGGAGTCCTTCAAGGATCAGTACTGGGACCAGTCTCGTTTAACATCTTCATCAGTTACATGGTCAGTGGCATTGAGTGCACCCTCAGCAAATTTGCCAAGCTGTGTGCTATGGCTGACACAGGAGGGAAGGGAGGCCATCCGTAGTGACCTTGACAGGCTGGAGAGGTGGACCCAAGCCAACCTCATGAAGGTCAACAAGACCAAGTGCAACGTCCTACATCTGCATCAGGGCAATCCCAGTCATCAAGATAGGTTGGGCAGTGACTGGCTTGAAAGCAGCCCTGAAGGAAAGAACTTGGGGATGCTGGTGGATGAGCTCAACAGGAGCCACCAGTGTGCACTTGCAGCCCAGAGAGCAAGTCACATCCTGGGCTTCATCAAAAGAAGCGTAACTGGCAGGCTGAGGAAAATGATTCTTGCCTTCTACTCCACTCTGGTGAGACCCCACCTTGAATACTGCATCCAGTTCTGCAGCCCCTATTAAAGGAAAGATATGGACATGGTGGAGCATGTCCAGAGAAAGGCCATAAGGATGATCAGAGGGGTGGAGCACCTCTCCTATGGAGACAGACTGAGGGAGTTTGGATTCACCCGGATTGGAGAAGAGAAGGCTCTGAGGAGACCTTATTGTGACCTTCCAGTATCTGAAGGGGGCCTACAAGAATGCTGGGGAGGGACTTTTTAGGGTGTCAGGAAGTGATAGGACTGGAGGGGGAATGGAGAAAAACTAGAAACAGGTAGATTCAGATTGGATATTAGGAAGAAGTTGTTCCCCATGAGGGTGGTGAGACACTGGCACAGGTTGCCCAGGGAGGTGGTGGAAGCCTCATCCCTGGAGGGATTTAAGGCCAGGTTGGATGTGGCTCTGAGCTACCTGATCTAGTGTGAGGTATCCCTGCCCATGATGGGGGGTTTGGAGCTGCATGATCTTTGAGGTCACTTCCAACTGACAGTTCTGTGATTCTGTTTTGCTGATTGCTTGTTTCAGAGGAAGGAATTTGAAGTGCAAATAATTTTCCTCTCCTTACATTTACAGGAACCTTGCTCAGCGATCATGGGCTGTGGGAAGAAAATAGATAAATCAATAAAAAAGGGTTTATATTGGCTTCTATGTATCATAGCAAAAGATTTTGATGCCTTAAATGAGCGCATCCAAAGAGACACTACAGAACAAAAGGCATATGAAGAACAACAGAAACTAGAACGAGCTGAACGAGTGAGAAGGATACGAGAAGAAAGGTACTTTATCTGTAATTTCTCTTACCCTCTTATTCCTCCCTTTCTCTATGATACTTCCTTCCTGAACCAAGCTATCAGGATTTGAAGCTTACAAGACAAGAGTTTCCATATTAGAAGTGCAGACCTTTTCTTCAATGCTTAACAAGTTTTCTCCTGCTGAATTCTCTTTATTTTATTTGCTTTATGCTGGAAATGTTCTGTGAATGAGAACTGCAAGGTAGTTGCAGAGTAAACTTGTCCTCACCAAAATAACTAGGGTGCTAACCTGAAAAAAACATGTCTTGTAATTCATAGAATCATAGAATAGAATCAGTAAGGTTGGAAAAGACCTCAAAGATCATCAAGTCCAACCTGTCACCCAAGACCTCATGACTAGACCATGGCACCAAGTGCCGCGTCCAATCCCCTCTTGAACACCTCCAGGGACGGTGACTCCACCACCTCCCTGGGCAGCCCATTCCAATGGCTAACAACAATTTAATCTTGTAACCTTCAAATATGTTCTAAGATAAACTTTTGGTAATTTGTGTTATACTTTCTAAGTCATGTGCAAATACCAAACACTAGATGTGAAATTTTATTCAATGCTTTCCTTAATAAACTTCAGGATATCCAGCAGATGAAGCATGGAGAGACTTAATATGGTTTGGAAAGGGAAGCAGGACAAATTCATAGAATCACAGAATCAGCAAGGTTGGGAAAGACCTCAGAGATCATCAAGTCCAACCTATGACCTAATACCCAACACCTCATGACTAACTGAACCATGGCTTCAAGTGCCACATCCAGTCCTTTTTTGAACGCCTCCAGGGACGATGATGCCCTGGGACTCCACCACTCCCTCAGCCTCTCCTCACAGGGCTTGTGCTTGGGACCTCTCACCGGCCTCGTTGCCCTTCTCTGGACATGTTCAAGTATCTCAGTCCTTCTTAAAATACTTCCTTTCAAAACCCTTTGTGGTCAGCAGCAGCCAACTTTTACAGACTGATGTTAATCATTTTACCGGAACATTGTTAAAAAATTTCCCTGAGCACTCTTGTCCCTCCATCTGCCCCATACCTGCAGAGATTTGTGAGTCATAGTTACTGTGGGAATAACTGTGAAGTGACTTGGCTTACGCTCTTGCTGATTCAGTTTAGTTAGCATATTTGAAACATCTGGAATTTGACAGGCTCTTCATACACATTTCACAAAGATGAAAAAAACTGTTATTTTGTCAGATGTCTGCAGAGACAAAACTTTCTGACTGTGTTGGATTGTATTGGGTTTGTGCCACATTGAGAAGTTTATCAAGGAGGACTGACTTTGGAACATGTCTCAAAGAGACTATCTCATGATGTGGGCATTTTCATTGTATTCTGTCCCTGCTCAGTGATCTTAATGGTATTTGCTCACTGAAGAATTGGTTGGACCTGAATTAAATTAAATGCTTAAAAGTTTTTATAAACTTGTTTTGTCTTAGAGGAAAGCTAACATCTGCTGGCTTGCTTCAGTAATAAAAGATAGCATTAACTCTCATTTTTCTGTTTTGTGTCCAATCAGTTTTTTTACTGTAACAAACAGGTTAATCTTGATTCAGGTGTAATTGTGTTTCATTCTATGTTTTAATAATCCCCTAGGCTGCTTTTTGTTGTGTACTTGCAGCTGTAAATGAGGTGTAACAGGGACTTCCTATGCACAACTACCATCAGACCAATTGATGAAAAGTGTTTGATGATCACATGTTTTATTAATTATGTATTATTCAATACACATCTGGTACACAGAAAATAACTAGTGCTGGTGCAACAACAGTATACTGAGTGTTTTGTGTGTTCCTAAACTCATCTGAGTCTAGCTGAAGCAAATATGATTCCCTGACTGTTAGTACATAAACTGAGCAGTCTGGCAGCTTAAAATTTGAGCTGAACAAGGAAAACCTTCCAGTTAAAGATGTATTCTTCACCTATCCTGTCCTCAGAAACTCCTTCTACTCCCTAAAGTGCTGATTGAATATTTCACCTCAGAGCAGCATATGCTTTTACCTCTGCCATAATGTATACTTGTGCTTTATTAATGCTAGCTTGTCATTGTGATTTCTGTAGAATGTTTTTGAAAATACAGAAGCTGGGATAAATTGGAGGATGATTTAGATGACCTAATATATGTTCTCTATTACATAAAATGTGTGGCTTTTCTTCATCATAATTCTTTGTTAATTCCTTCTCTTTCCTCTCCCTGCCCCCACCCAAAAAACACAACGAAACACAAACCCTCTAAACAACCAAACCCACTAAATCAACAACATAAACTAAACAACAACAAAAAAGGGAAAGAGAAGAAGGAAGAAGTGTACCCGATGAGGAAGACCCTGAGCCTGGGAATTCTGAAAACCCCTTCCAGCCTATATCTGCTGTAATCTCTGAGGTATGAGAATATGTGGGAATGTGTTTAATAGTGTGCCTATAGTCTTTCTGTTTCTGCTTGTTGTTAATGTATCTGAAGAACCCTTTCTTGAAGTTTTTGACATCTCTGGCCAATTCCAGTTCAGTCTGAGCTTCTGCTTTCCTTACTGCATTTCTGCATGCCCTGGTAATGCCCTTGTATTCTTCAATAGGTAGTGTTTCACTTTGCCATCGCTGGTATGTTTCCCTTTTAGTTCTGAGCAGACCCAGAAGTTTGCTGTTAAGCCAGGAGGGTCTCTAGTTCCCCCTATTTCCCTTGCCTTTAGAGGGTTTTGTATGTCTAGGAGAATGTTCTTGTAAAACTCCCAGCACTCACTAGCTTCTCTAATCTCCATGGAACCTTACCATGGGATCTTCAGCATGCTCAGCTCTCACCTGGAAGTTTGGTCTTCTAAAATCTAAACCTGTTGTTTTGGAACTCATCTTTAGCATGCTCAGCAGTATCCCAAATTGCTGCTTGCTGCAGCAGAGGCTATCACTGAGGTATTACTGGTTACTGAGGAGCAAGTCCAGCAGCACTTTATTCCTGGTTGCCACATTTAACTTTTGTATGAGGAGGGAATTCTCTAAATAATTGTTCTCAGCCTGTATGCCCAACATTATTTTTTCATATTTTTTTAACCTTGGCAGTCTTGTGTGCATTGAATCAAAGCTTTCATGTTAAGAAAATCCCCTATTATTGATTGGAGGGCAGGTGTTGTAAATATTTCCTAATTGAACTATTGGATATTCAGGAGTGGAAAATACTCAGATCTATTAGTTTCTTGTAAAATGGTTTAGTGATATAGTGAGTCATATAAAATCTCCCTGCCTGCATCACAAATATTTAGATTTCTGAGCACAAATTGCTTTCTGTTGAAGCCAAAGTCAACTGAGAAATGTTCTTAGCTTTGAAATATGAAAATAATATATAGTTTACAACCTGTTTTTCAGAGTTCAGGTAGTTCTTATTGTACCATGTTTTTTAATTCAGTTGTCTTGTGATAACATAAGAAATTCAGATCAAAAGGGAAGCAAAAAAGTAGGCTCTAGGCCTGACAGTAATTTCTTTTGTTGTTACTATTTTTTTCTTTATAATTTTTTTCCCTCATCTGGACAAACTGTTGCATATTCAATTTCTTCACCTATTTGCAAATGGTTTCTAGCCTAGATGTGGGACAGAAAAAATATTTTAGGAAATTTTTTATTTTCAAAATAACTTTTCCATCTCATCAGTCAGTTTACAGCATTGGAAGTTGTTTAAAAAAAATTCCTTTTGTTAGAATGAAAAGCAAATTGAAAAGGAAAAGAAGCGGCAAAGGTTGGAGACTGAAAAGGCTACGATTGCCTTAAAACTGCAAACAGAGCAGGAGCAAATGGATACCCAGCACTTATCGAGCAGCAGCAGCCAAAGTACAAATGATAGTAGACTAGAACAATGCAGTTCTACAACTACACAGCTTTTGCAGCATGAAGAGAATGAGCAGCAAGCCTCAAAGTGCCTTCACTCAGGTAAAACAGCTTCCTTTCAATGTGTCACTTCATGATATTAATTACATAGTTCTGCGTTATTTTTTGTGATACCACACGTCAGCTTTATCTGTTGAAAACCTAAAGCCACACAATTGTGATACTGCATCAGAAAATGTTCCCAAAAGTTTGTTGGTGTGAACTGATACAGTAGCTGAAACTTGGTTGATTTTCATCATTATCAAATATGTAGTCCACTTTATTAAAACATAAAATTTGCATATATTTTACATGTGCAGCTTATTTTCTATAGCAAAAAAGTGTAAATTTCACATTTCACATGATTTTGTAAGCATGAATTGAAAACACTGATGTATCTCATACCAACCATTGTATTAGAAGATGATCTAAGATAATTCTCTGAATATAGCCATATGATATATAATGCATTATTTCTGTTTGATATAGATAATAATAACAAAAAATGTAGGAAGCCAAAATTAAAAAGGGGCCACAGAGTAGAACCTGTTAATACAGAGGATGCTGTTCCCAAGAATCCTGCAACACCACCATCTATTCCACCAGGTAACTGTACTAACAAACAATAATCAATGTCTCAGTTTGCGATTGCCAATAATTAAAATATTAATTTCTGAATAATTGTGAATGGTCTTCATATAGAGACAAACTTTACTCTTAGGAAGTCTTTGATGCGGTTTCCCAATTCATGGCACATACTTTAAGCAGTGCTAATTTGACCTTTCTGTGGGGGAAGATGTTACTATTTTCACACAAAGAGAGTCAGAAACTTGACTGGTCACTGATGAAAAAGTGATTAAAAATATCAATATTTTTAATGGTAAATCAGTTTAAAGTATTTCATTATTATTCACCATATATACAATATATTACATACTTCTAGCATTTCTAAATGTTTTGATTTCTCCCAAGAGAACTGTCTTCCATACATTTCATCGGCATCAAGCACAGCTGTGGTGTGTGCTAACTGTCTTTATTTTCCTTTAGTTGGCTGGGGAACTCCCAAGCTTAATAGACTTCGAAAACTTGAGCCTCTTGGTGAAACACATCATGCTGGTAATTGAAAATATTTTGGGTTTTGTACTTTCAGAAAGTATTCTCCATTTCTACATTATTTTTCTCATCTCTTTTTCTATTTCTTAATCACAGTTTTCATTGACCAAAAGCTAACCCTTTTGCTTTGTAGAAAACATCTTTTTGATTTTTCAAGTCTTACTTATTTTACCAAAAACTGTAAGCTCTTTCAGATACCCTTATAAATTGACATGGGATATCAGAAGCTATTAATGATCTGAAGTTATTTACACAGCATCGTTCACCTAAATGCTATAATGTGCTACATAATGAAGAGTGACAGGGACCAGTTCCCTTGAGAGTCCAAATATACATTACCTTAAAAATGGAGCTTCTAAAGTGTATTCCCATTGTCATTATGTAAACAGCTCATCATTATCTGATGGAATGGGGACAGGAGTTGGGTTACCTGAGTACTGGAAGAAGTCTGAGGTACTCTGCAGAGAGGATACAACAGAAAGACCAAAGCAAGATTGGAGAAATCCATCAGGCCTTATTAATTTGGCATCCATAGTAACTCTTCCACATCCAGGCCATTCTGCACTAACCTGCCTGTTTGTTTTCACTGGAAGTGCTAATCACTTCATAGTACTGAACCCAAATGGGCCTCAAGTATTTCTGTGGTTCCATGAACCATATCCCACATCCAGAAGAATTTGCTGGCTGGTTCCTTGTGTTGCCTCTTGAGATAGTCTAAAATTTCTTCTGCCCACAGGTATTGGTTCCATATGGTTTTAAAAGCATACCCTCTAAGACTTTTGTCATTGACTTAGGGCTAATTTCTTGTGAGAAGGAAAACTAAAGACATGTGAGCATTTGTGAATTAGTGCATTATGTTAGCAACTTGTGGTGGTGAGAGAAGTTCAGTTCCGCCCTCCCCCCCGCCCCCGAAAGCACAGCTAACTCAGTTGGAGAAGCAAAAAATGGGTAAGAGCTATATTTCACAAGCAGGATGACATGCAGTGGATACACACACAATATACAGTATTTACAATATATACAGAAATACACAGCAAAGAATGTAACACAGAAAACCTGCCCTCCTCCAGCGAGGAGGATCCCCCCAAAACCCCCTTCTTCCCCTTCCTCCCTTTTTTCCCAAAAAGGGTTAGAGAGAGAGAAGTAATTATTAAGGAGGAAATTCTGTTAGTTTAAAGTGTGTGCTAAGGAAAGACAAGAATTAGTTTCTTATCTTGTTAATTGAAGGTCAGCAGCCAAGCTCAGAGAGAGAAACAGCAGCTGTTCAGACTCAAACTCCAAACAGAGAGTGACTGACTGAAATTCAAACTGAACTAAAATTTAAAGTTGCATTCTAGCAATCTACCAATGAAATTCATTTAGAATATCTTTGTTTTCCTTTTTACACCAAAACATTCAGCCAGAGTGTTCCAGTAACTGTCCCCTTTTGAAAGGCATAGCCTAAAATGGTCACACAACTCCAAATGAGGGACTGCAACCTCTGCTATGAAGAAAAGCCCAAAACAGACTTGAATGCAGGCTTCCAACTGAAGACTAGGTTATTGATCTTCAAGGAGAGGTATCATAGAACCACCTGGTTGGAAAAGACCATCAAGTCCAACTATAACCTAACATCTTCCTGTACACATCCGTTAAGACCTTGTTCCCAAGCTACTCATCCAAACATCTTTTAAATATCTTAAGGGATGGTGACTCCACCATTTCCCTAGGTAGCCTGTTCCAATGCACATTGACTCTTTCAGTGAAGAAATTTTTCCTAATATCCAACATAAACCTCTCCTGGTGCAACCTGAAGCCATTTTTTCTCATTCATCACTTGTTACCTGGGAGAAGAGGCTGTCCCTCACCTTGCTACCTTTCAGGTATTTGTAGAGAGCAGTGAGGTCTCCCCTCAGTCTCCTCTTCTCCAGGTTGAACAACCCCAGCTCCCTCAGCTGCTCCACAAAGGACTTGTGTTAAAGACCTTATTGCCTCTCTCTGGACACACTCCAGCACTTCAATGCCCTTCTTGTAGTGAGGGGCCCGAAGTGGAACACAGTGTTTGAGGTGTGGCCTCACCAGTGCCGAGTACAGGTTTAGTTGATTGGGTGGTGTTGGATGATAGGTTGGACATGATGATCTCGAAGGTCTCTTCCAGCCTGGTTTATTCTATTCTATTCTATTCTACAATCACCTCCCTGCCCCTGCTGGCCACATTATTCCTGATACAGGCCAGGATGCTGTTGGCCGCCTTGGCTGCCTGAGCACACTGGTGACTCATGTTCACCCAGCTGTCAACCAGTACCCCCAGTTCCTCTCTGCCAAGCACTCTTCCCCAGACCTACAGTGCTGCATGGATTTTTTTGTGACCCTAGTGCAGAACCCAGCACTTGGTCTTCTTTGGCACCTTATAGTTGGCCTCAGCCCATCGATCCAGCCTGCCCAGGTCCTGCTGCCTCCAGCAGATGGACACTCCTGCCCAGCTTGGTGCTGTCTGCACACTGAGGGTGCACTCTATCCCTCATCAAGGTCATTGATGAAGGCATTAAACAGAACAGGCCCCATGCTGAGCCCTGGCCAACACCACTTGTGACTGGCTGTCAGCTGGATTTAACTCTGTTTACCACCACTTTTTGGTCCAGAGAATGTTTGATCCAGCAAAGTATGCCTGTCCAGACTATGGGCAGCCCGTCTGTCCATGTGGGTGCTGTGGGGAACCATGCTGAAGGCCTTACTGAAGTCCAGGTACACGACATCCACAGCCTTTCTCTCATCCACCATGTGGGTCACCTTGTCATAGGAGATCAGTTTCATCAGGCAGGACCCATGCTGCATGGGCCTGCTCCATGACCCTCCCCAGCACCAAGGTCAGACTGACAGGTCTGTAGTTTCCTGGATCCTCCTTATGGCCTTTCCTACAAATGGGTGTCAAATTTGCCAACCTCCAGTCAAATGGAACTTCCCCAGACACCCAGGACTGATGATAGATGATGGAAATAAGCTTGGAGATCACCCCTGCCAGCTCCCTCAGCACCCTTGTGTGGATCCTGTCTGGCCCCATAGTGTATCTAAGTGGCAGAGCATGTCTCTCATAATTTTCTCTTGAATCAAGGGAACTTTGCTCTGCTCCCCAATTCCATCTTCTGACACAGTGGGCTGCATATACAAGCAACAGCTGATTTTGCTATTAAAGACTGAGGCAAAGGCATTAAGAACCTCAGTCTTATCCTTATGACTTGTCCCTGTGTTCCATAAAGGGTGGAGGTTTTCCTTGGCCCTCCTTTTGTTGTTTATTATCTCTCACAGACTTGGCCAAATTAAGTTCTAGTTGGGCTCAGGCCCTTCTAATTTTCTCCCTGCATGACCTTTCTTCATCCTTGTAGTCCTCTCTTGTTGCTTGCCCCTACTTCCAAAGCCTATAGACTTTCCTCTTTTTCTCTTGAGGTCCAGTCAAAGTTGTCAGTGATAAAGCTTGTGATCTTCTGCTTTATGTGAAGAGCCGGGGTCCCTGAAAATTCACAAGCTGTCCAGAGAAAGATTTGCTAACTGGAAGTCTTAAGGTGTAATAGGCACATTCTTGATTTCTCTCTTTGGCAATGACTCTTTTCTAATTTTGAAAGACCATGGAAATTTTCACATGCTCATGCTGCATCTTTTTCTCAGTTGCAAATTATAATCTTTTCTTAACTTTTTATTTTGCAAATTTTGAAAAGCCAAGTGGATATGGAGACACCTAAAGGAATATGAGAAGAGGGTAACAAACTGAAGCAATTGGAACACTTCCTAGAGTTGAACAAAGAAAACATTAATTGAGGAACTTATAGAGAAAGACCTCAGCAAGACTAGTGATTTTTGAGCTTAACCTTGACTTGAATTGATTGTACTACATATTGAACATACCTGCCAAAAATCAGAAGCTGCCTGAAGGGCAATTAAGAACTCTTAAAACCTAGATACTTGTTTTTCACAGGAGCGTAATTCATGTGCATAAAATGTCATTTGTAATCTTAATCATAAAAGCATCTTGCTCTCTCTTTTTTTTTTTTTTTTAAGGCATATAGGGAGAAGGCAGCCACAAGGAAAAGCCAGATGAAGAGGTAGGGAGGGGAAGAAAGAGGGAAGAGTTTGTACTCAATTTTTATCTAAGGGAGGTGTTGTATTTTGTAGCAAGAGCACCTGCTCGCAGGTGTGTAAGTTGGTAACCTGAGTTGTGTGTTAATTTAGTGTATTTGTAAAACAAGGATAATAATTAAAGTATTTTGGAATATCATAATGGAAAAGATGTTGGTAGGGGAATGGTCTCTTGACCAGAGGTATAACCATTGAGATCAGAGGAAACTCAGAGTGCTCAGGACTTTAAATTCAAGACATTGCCTGCTCTTTGCTAACACTTGTCTTTTTGAGGAATTTTGAGACACAGAGGTACAAAAAATCTTGAGAAAGCAAGGAAACATCTCTTAGGACAGCACTATTCATAAATGAAAACTACCTCTTCAAATGCCTAAGTCCACACATTGTCAAAACTTTGCTTAGGTCCTGATACCAAAGAGCATCGATTTTGCTTAAAGCAGTTGTGGTTTGTTTTTTTGTTTCACTCAGATTATCTGAGAGCCATAGAATGATTTAGGCTGGAAAGGACCCTTAAGATCATTGAGTTCAACTGCTAACCTAACAGTAAGAATTCCATCTTGCAGTGATTTTAGCTTGCCATCTGTCCTTGCCTTTTTTCTGTCACACAAGAGTCTTTTCCAAAGAATTTTTACATTTTTTGCAGGTGGAGAACCTGCTCTTGCTTGGAAATGCATTCAAGATTTCCCAAGACCTTTGAAGGCTGTCTTGATCCATGCTTTTCAAATATTCCTTGACTTGCATCTTTCTGAAACCAAACTCCTTTTGGGGTGTCCCTTCAGCAGAGAAATATTTTTCTTCCTTGGTTTGTTTTTGGGTTGTTTGGTTTTGGTATTTTTTACCCACACCTTTTCCCCTAGCTTTATTTTTCAGACATTCAACATTTGTGAAATAAAAAGGCCTGATTTCCTTATTGCTTTCATAATTAATTGATATAAATGGCTTGATGGTACAATTTGCAGTGTAAGCTTAAAGTAGTGGGATGTTTTATTTCCTTTAGCTGGCACTTAGTAAGGCTTTCTTTTATATGTTTTTTTGTTTGCTTTGGGTTTTTGTTTGTATTATTCTCTGAAGTACACTGTTTGCTACAGCAGTTATGCATTCTGTTTAACAGTTTACTTTGACAAACTGTTACTGGCTAAGTTGTAGTATATGGTGTAAATGAGCGCATTCTGTTTAACAGTTTACTTTGACAAACTGTTACTGGCTAAGTTGTAGTATATGGTGTAAATGAGCACTTACCTTCATGTAGACCAGGCTGAGAAACCTCTGTACCAGTAGGATGCCCAGGACACTTTTGTCAGGACTCCAGGTAAAATTTCTAGTGTCCATAAGAGTAAGGAAAGAAGAAAGTATTTAACAGTCTGCTTTTTGAAGAGCCTTGGGTATGCATATTTTCTCAAAATCTGTGTGTAAGAGTGTGTTGATAATTTCTCAGTCACCTTAACCTCCAAAACAAATACAGCTTTTAGAAGTGTCAATTTCTGTTAGTACATGAAAAACCACAGGAACAGGCATTTTTCTGTATTCCTGTTCATTCTGGCACAAGTCTTCATCGTAGTTGTTGCTGCTGAATAAATAAAATTAGTGTAGGGTGAGGTTTAAACAGCCTTAAGAGGTCTGGTTTTAATGTTAGCTTTCTCAGAGACATAAATGTGTCTGAATAATTTAATGTGCAAAAAAATTTAAGCAGGCTATTTAGTATATTGAGCATTTTTTGTGTCATTCTTAGTAGAGAATGTTACGTTGGCTGTTCAGGCATCATTAACAGGCAAGAAAGTTAATTATATAAATTATTGATTACACATTTTTCACTAAAGACTGAAATTTTTCCAGTCATGCTAAGGCTTCTAGAAGGATATATTTGCAATAATGATAAACCTCTCTCATTATATGATGTAAAATCATCTGGCAGTCCTAAATTCATCTGCCAGGCTTCAAGAAACTGATAAAACCATCCATTGCACAAGTTTTCATTTACCCTATATCATTTGTGGAAATGTGGTAGGTTGAGAGAGGGCCTAGCTCTCTCTCCCCCACAGAGTGAGAAACCACAGCTAAACTCAGTCGGAGAGAAAGCAGACTCTATTTACAAGCATATATGGAAAGCAGGTTATATATAACACAATATATACAGGTATTTACAATATATACACAGAAATATACAGCAAAGAGAAATAACACAACAAAAATCCCTCCCCGAGGAGGGATTCCCTCCCTGTAACCCCCTCTCCCTCCCCCTACCTCCCTTTTTCCCCAAAAAGGGGTTAGAGAGAAAGAAAGGCAAGTTATTAAGGAAAAGAATCGTTACAAAGCTTTCAAAAGCCCATGCAGGATTAGTTTTTGCTTATCTCAAGGCCAACTCCAGGTAGTTCGCAGAGAAGCAGGCAGGGAGAACAGGCTGAAACCCAAACTCCCAAACCAAACTCTAAAAAAATTCCAGCTGCTCTACAAGTTAAAGTTGCATTTTGACCATCCACCAGTGAAATTCCTTTAGAATATCAGAATGTTTTTGTTCTAGTACCGAAAACATTTAGCCAGTGTCCCAGTACTGTCTGTTCCTTAAAGGCACAGCCTCCAACGGTCACAGGAAATTTTGTTGCTTTTCACATGCTTCTGTAACACTGAATTAGCTCTATAAAAATATTTACAACAATAATGTAAGTGTTATCATTTTACTGATTAAATGTAAGGATAACTAAAACCTTGAACCTACAGACATTTACACATACTCTTTGAGTAATGTGATCCCATGGCTTGGATAGGAGCACACTGCGTTGGGTTAGGAACTGGCTGGAGGGCCGAGCCCAGAGAGTGGTGGTGAATGGTGCCACAGCCAGCTGGCAGCCAGGCACCAGTGGTGTGCCCCAGGGATCAGTACTGGGCCTCATGCTCTTTAACATCTTTATTGATGATCTGGATGAGGGCATTGAGTCCATCATCAGTAAATTTGCTGACGACACCAAGCTGGGGGCAGGAGTTGATCTGCTGGAGGGTAGAGAGGCTCTGCAGAGGGACCTCGACAGGCTGGACAGATGGGCAGAGTCCAACGATTTGGGACGGAGACTGGAGTCAATACAGCTGACCAATATGATCAGGTATTGATCCTTTATTTCAGGCCTATGGTGCAGGCCTAAGGTGAGAGTACAGCACAGTAAAGTAAAGCATGGAAGGAGAAGGGATAGGACAGGCAGAAGTGCCTAGCAAGGGAACTGCTACAACTTATATAAACTGGGAGTGCCTTGTTGGCATGGACTCATTGGTTCCCTGTGAGTGACCACACATCACACTATTATAGATTATTGGTCCAACTACTGATGACACGTGAGGTTTGTTGATGAAGGTGCATGTCCTGTTGTCCCAAGATAACTTGCTGTGTTTATAGCTACCAGTGCCTTGCTTTAGTTACAGTGCTGCAAGACAGCACTGTTTGGTGCACTGATAGCTGGCTCTGCACTTATGCTGAGCATGGCCTAGCACCATGTCAGGCTCTAGGCCTGCACTGCCAGATTGCTCACACTGCTCGGTGCTGGCATTGCCACACAAGGGCAGGAGATTGAACACATCCAAGTGCCGGGTTCTGCACATTGGCCACAACAACCCCATGCAGAGCTACAGGCTGGGGTCAGAGTGGCTGGAGAGCAGCCAGGTGGAAAGGGACCTGGGGGTACTAGTTGACAGCAGCTGAACATGAGTCAGAAGTGTGCCCAGGTGGCTAAGAAGGCCAGTGGCATCCTGGCCTGCATCAGGAACAGTGTGGCCAGCAGGAGCAGGGAGGTCATTCTGCCCCTGTACACTGCACTGGTTAGGCCGCACCTTGAGTACTGTGTCCAGTTCTGGGCCCTTCAGTTTAGGAAGGAAGTTGACTTGCTGGAACGAGTCCAGAGAAGAGCAACAAAGTTGGTGAGGGGTTTGGAACACAGCCCTGTGAGGAGAGGCTGAGGGAGCTGGGGTTGCTTAGCCTGGAGAGGAGGAGACTCAGGGGTGACCTTATTGCTCTCTACAGCTACCTGAAGGGGGGTTGTAGACAGGCGGATGTTGGTCTCTTCTCCCAGGCAGCCAGCACCAGAACAAGAGGACACAGTCTCAGGCTGTGCCAGGGGAGGTTTAGGCTGGATGTTAGGAAGAAGTTCTATACAGAGAGAGTGATTGCCCATTGGAATGGGCTGCCCATGGAGGTGGTGGAGTCACCATCATTGGAGGTGTTCAGGAGGAGACTTGCTGGGGTGCTTGGTGCCATGGGTTAGTTGTTTAGGTGGGTTGGACTGGTTGATAGGTTGGACGCGATGCTCTTGAAGGTCTCTTCCAACCTGGTTTGCTCTATTCTATTCTATTCTATTCTACTCTACTCTATTCTATTTGCTTTTGTTAATTTTTGCTTAGGAATGGAATTATACACACGAGTTACTGCATGTGCAGCACAAGTGGAATATGTTTCTCTTGGAAAATTATGATCTATTAAAGCTGAATTTTGTGTTAGCAGACCATCAAGGCTTTGTTGAGGACAAGGATATCTGTATAAACAAAATTGAGATTTGAATGCTTCAAAAAGCTACTTCTATATTTTATTTTATTTCTACCTCTTTCCTCTTACCATCTTTCATGATACCATTTTGCTTGTGAAATGTTTTGCATGTAGCAGTCTGTATGTTTGGTAATTTTTCTTTTATGTCAATTACAGTGTTTGAGAATGCTGCTTATTCTCTTCTGGTGTCGTTAATAACTTTGTCTTGAACAATTTTACTACTTTAACATCTTTTATTGACAAAAGGAAATGCTTATTTTAAAATTCTCAATATAGTGCTTTCAGAAACTTAGAATGGCTTTCAAGATATATGCCAAGCATAAATGGTCCCAAAGTTTTGGATGCTGCATAGCACTGCTGTCACTTAAAACTTCACTGTAATGCAGACTTGACTACAGCCACATTCAGATTTTGATATTTCATTTTTTCAGTTGTTATTTCTACAGTTTGGTTGTCTCATTCCCTGTTTTTAGGGAATTTTGCAGATCACCTTTTGGCTTGATCTCAAAAATGCTGATACATGTATAACAAAATGTAATTAAAACCTGTTGTGGCCAATACACCTCCAAATATTTATTAGCACTGTTTGAGACTTGCTTGTAGGAATTAGCTCTAAACTTGTAGCCTTCCTAGCTTTCATTAAGGAAGTAAGAATTTGCTTCATGTAAACATTATTTAAGTCAGGGAGATGGTAAATGACAGATTAATATGTTTCCTTCTCTGGCATTTCTTACACAGACTTCTATGGAAAGCCTCTGCCCCCGCTGACTATAGGCCAAAGACCCAACAGTGATACCCATGATGTCATCGCTTAGCTGGATCACAATGAGCATTTAAAATAAAAACAATGTATCACAAACAGTTTTTGCCCTTGAAGGGAAATGTTTTAAATGACAGTCTATCAACTCACTGCAAAATAACTTGGAGACAGTTACACATGAAGTACATTATATTTTACTTAGTTGATCAGACATTGTCATTTGCTTTTCACATCGCCAGCTCTTCTTCAGGATCTAGCACGAAATCAAGAACGGTCCGTGTGCCCGTGGGTGCCCCTAGGAACGTGGCATCGAATATTTATTTGGATTACTAGTGAAAATACATTAGCTGGAAACACTTTCAAGATTACATAATACTGGATTGTATGTTCTCACCAAGATTTTTCTCCAGGTTCTGTGCAGTAGTTGGTATTTTTTCAGCTAACAAATGGTTCTAAAGAATTTTGTAGATAGGAAAGTTCTGCAACAAATATTGAGTATATTTTTCTATCTTTTTATAAAATTATTTGAACGTTTGAGAGGACATGCATACCTGCTACCAGTACAACGATACATATAAAGCTTTAGAAATCTAAAAATGGATTATGTTTGACTCTTACATCTCTCTTACGGTAGCAGTACCTCTATTTGGCATTCCATTACCAGATACATGTGTCATATTTCTGGCAATCTGAAATAGATGGGGTATGTAGAAAGGAAACTTTAAGATAAATATATTTTATACACAGTAATGCGTTTTCAATTGTTGGGAAGTTTTCTTACATGACTTTTCTGTGTTTTGTTAATGGAGTTCAGCATAAGTCATAAATCTAGTCGAAAAAACTAGACATTAACATTGTATTGTCTACTGCAGTATACAAGAAAATTGTACATAGTGAAAATTTTGCACTAATTCATTCATCAGTTGTGATATAAAACTGAACAAGTATGCAGATAAGCTCTGGCAGTTTTTAATTGCAGTAATAATAAAATATCATCTTGAAAACTAGAGAAACCACACATTTTTAAGGACAGATAATATGTCCACGTAATGTGTTAATTTTATGCTTAATCACATGCAATCCCAAGCACCGAGACAGGCTGGGCAGCAACTGGCTTGAGAGCAGCCCTGAAGAAAAGGACTTGGGAATGTTGGTGGATGAGAAGCTCAACAGGAGCCAGCAGTGAGCACTCGCCTGGAAAGCCAATCACATCCTGGGCAGCATCAAAAGAAGCGCAGCCTGCAGGTTGAGGGAGGCATTTCTCCCCTCTACTCCATTCTGGTGACACCCGACCTGGAGTACTGTGTCCAGTTCTGGAGAAGGATCTGGAGGTGCTGGAAGGTGTCCAGAGAAGGGCCACGAGGATGATCAGAGGGCTGGAGCACCTCTCCTGTGGAGACAGACTGAGAGAGTTTGGATTCATCTGGTTTGGAGAAGAGAAGGCTCCAAGGAGACCTTATTGTGACCTTCCAGTATCTGAAGGGGGCCTACAAGAATGCTGGGGAGGGACTTTTTAGGGTGTCAGGGAGTGATAGGACTGGGGGGAATGGAACAAAAATAGAAATAGGTAGATTCAGATTGGATGTTAGGAAGAAGTTGTTCCCCATGGGAGTGGTGAGACACTGGCACAGGTTGCCCAGGGAGGTGGTGGAAGCCTCATCCCTGGAGGTTTTGAAGGCCGAGCTGGATGTGGCTCTGAGCTACCTGATCTAGTGTAAGGTGTCCCTGCCCATGGCAGGGGGGTTGGAACCAGATGATCCCTGAGGTCACTTCCAACTGACAATCTATGATTCTATAAACAAGGGTTACAATTAGATTAATATGTTCTTATTTTAAATATTTTTCCTGTTACATTGAAGAAGACAATCAGTGGTATATTGTGTAAAGATATATATTGTTATACCTCTTAGTTTCATCAAGGATGAACCCCCCATTCAAAGGCTTTTTTAAGAAGCAGAACCTCATGATTTTTTGTTACACTCTTAGTCTTCCGTAAAGCTGTTAAAACGGTGCAATAATGCACACATTTAACACATTAAGATCTTGCCATGTACCCTTCAAGGCAATCAGTTGCACAAATAAACTTCTAACATATTAGTCAAAATGAAATTATTAATTAAAGTCTTTAGAGTATATTTGAGTGTGAGAAAAAATCAGTTGTGAGAATATAAGTTTGGAATGAGCAGAGAGGAACATTCCAAGTTTCTTAATTCAGTGAGAGGATGAAACCACGTGATGGTGCAGTTTGATTATTCTCAGGATTTAGTAATTTTCACTTCAAACAAAGACAGTGTTAAGTAGAGGAGGGTGAGGTGTGCATAAAAGTTTTGGTGTGCAATCTCAGTCTTAGTGTTTTTATCTATGTTAGCACTTCAGGGTTTTTTTGGCTCAAAGGCTCTATTTTCACCAGCTTATTTTTTTTTTACAGCTTCAGTTTCTAGAAATGTATTACCTTTTAACACTAAGTTTATTAAAAACGAAGCTGAGTATTGCTGTGATAACAACATGTGAAAAACTGAAATGTAAGATGTTGATACTGATATGTCAGATGCCTGTTACGTGAGTTTTGTTGGCACATGTCAGTTTTGTTTCTGATTTTAAAGTAAATTTACCAATATCACCAAAACACTCCAAAATGTTTCCTACAGGGTTTTTTTATTAAATGCTCTTTAATAACTTACTGCATCAGTTTTTTTCAGTATTATACTACCCTGACTTTTATTTGCTCAAGTCAACACTAAAACCCAGAAAGGTTGGGGATGCCCCCTCCCTGGAGGTGTTAAAGACAAGGCTGGATGAGGCCTTGAGCAATCTGGTCGAGTGGTGGGTGTCCCTATCCATGGCAAGGACTTGAAATTACGTCATCTTTTGGGTTCCTTCCAACCTAAACCATTCTGTGAATCTATAACATTCATGTCTAGCATAAAACCAATGCACAGTATCAATATGTTTCCCATAATATCATAGATTTACACATTTTTGGAAGAAAGTATAGTCATAAATGTTTAATGGCTGTAAGTCTCATTTACATTGCTAAAATGTACAAAATAGAGACCTTGTGACCTGGAAGGAGTCTTTGCAAGTTTTTACAACCGCATCGTGGTCAGATGTGGAATGTGTTGATAGATTTGCGCAAAGTTATATACAGATGTATGCATATAAAGTGTTTTGATAGTATAGTTTGTATTTGAGTGGTACAAACTTGCTCACTTACAAGTTGAGAGATAATATTGCACAAATTAGAAGATTTTATCATGTTCTGATGCAATGCTTTTCCTTGTTAATAGAATCACTTTTAAAGTCTATCAGTGCATTCAACTAAGTATTTTTACTTAATTATATGAGTGGTAATAACACAGGAATTTGCCTCCTAAGTAGAACATTTTGCATTATCTATGCACAACATTTGAAATACTTTTTAGGCAAAATAAAGTTAAATGTATTTTCTAAAATAAGGAATAGTAGTTTTCATTAATTGAATTTATGTAAAAGATAATCAATGCTTCAAAATAAATCACAGAATCACAGAATGTGTGGAGTTGGAAGGGATCTCAAAAGATCAACTTAGTCTAACCCTGCTGCCAGAGCGGGATTACCAAGGCATCCGCAGAGCCTTCTGTTTCTCCAGTCTGAATAACCCCCAACTCCCTCAGCCTGTCCTCACAGCAGTGGGGTTGCAGCCCTCTGACCCACCCATGATCTTGAGCTGAAACCTAGAATCCACAGAAGCGCCTTACTCAGACATTTAAATGTTTAAAATAAATATAATTTATTATTAAAAGTAGGAATATTTGAGGAGTTTAATGAGAGGATACACTGTACAATTATGGGTTTTCCTGACCATATCGAGCAATACGTTGATCCCGGACCTGCCAGTCTCAGCACGGAGAGCAGAAATACAACTGACCAGTTGCAAGAAGGCGACCACTGCCACAGAGTGGACGAAATGACCCAGAGCTGCGGAGGTCGTGGCTGTTTATCGAGATACACATGAACATTACCGTTGCACTTGCCCACAGCCTGCCTCGTTAAGCCCACTGATTTCGCTTTATTTAAACAGCTGCCTTTCTCCCCAGTTGCCTTCCCACCCATTTTAAGAGGCCCGAGTTTGTTACGTCCCTTTCTCACATGGTTTGGAGGTAGAACATCTCTTATCCCTGGTAGTAACTCACATCGGTCTCACTACTTCGACAAGTGGACGTGGCTGTTAACTTCAGCAAGGACAGTCACTTAGAGACTTAGCTGCAATCACTGAACAGAAACCTAGTTCGGTGCAGCCTAAGCGGGGACACACCTCCATCGGGCTGTGGGATGAGGATCAGTGTTATAACGTGATTAATTGAGGGTCCAGTTGCTGTGTAATCCCGGTTTATCTCCTGGGAACGCAGAAGAAACTGGACACGCTATAGCCTCTCGTGGCGAAACAGAAACCCACAACGCCACCGAAACCAAAGACACAAAGACACTCAAGCCACACCCCCGGCAGCGACGGGACGTGAGGAAGGAGGGGTCACGGCCGGCGGGGCGGGCGGATGATCGGAGCTGTCCCCTTCAGCCGCCAGGTGGCGTCCTGCTCCCACCGCTCCACCGGCTCCGGTCATGCGGTTTCCTCGCGCCGCGGCCTGGGTGCTGCTGCCGCCGCTCCAGCGCGCCGGGGTCGCCTTCACGCCGCGGCGAGCGGCAGCTGGGGCCTTGGAGGAGGTGAGGCGCGGGCCGGGGTCAGCGGCGCGGCTGGCATGCGGCAGCCGGAAGCGGGGCGGGAGAGGCTCTCGGCTCCTTCTTGAATGTCCCGGGCGGGTGCTCTTCTTCGGGCTCAGGGCCCGTACATACACCTGTCCGGGAGCAGCCTCTTCTGTCGCCGGCGGGAGCGGTCCTGCGAGAGCGGCTTCTGCTCTCCCCTCCTTTTCTCTCCCCGAGCGGGGCCGCTGCGTCTGCCTGCGAGCAGGGCAGAGTCAAGGGTCGGTCAGTGGGTGAGGAGCCAAGCGTCTCAGTTTAAAAGGAGGCGTTCACTGTGTGCGGCGGTTTATTCGCTCTACAGAGAGAAATCGTGCCCACAGATGCACCGTCGTGTTTAAGAAGCAGCAGAACTCACTCGAGAGCTTAGCAGTTCTTCAGGCTCTACCACGCGCGGTTGTTGGAGCTCGGCGGGGCGGAGGTGTGGCAGGAGGAGAGGCAGCAGGGTGATGGGTGGGGAGCTGCTGCCTCTGCTTACAGAGGAAAATGAGCAAAATGTAGTGAACTCCTGTGGGGGGTTGCCATTGGAATAACGTGCGTTTGCTTACAACCCGAAAGTTCTTCCTCTTCTTCCAGATAAAATGCTTTTATAGGTTAGACAAAAAGTGTTGTCCGAAAAGTGGATTCTTCCCTTCAGTGTGCAGGGAGCCAGCCTCACACCGACCCGCGACTGTGGCTTATCACAGAGCTGTGCAAGCCTGGGTGCTAGCGGGTGTCCCTTATCGTGGTGGATATTTAATACACAATATATTGGCAGTGCCTTATGGCAGCACCTGATAATTGGATATTAGGCTGGTTTCTTACTTCCCTTTAAAGATACACCTTCTTTTAAACTCATTAGGCATGCTCAGAGGGAAGTGGTTTATTTGGGTAGGGGGCTTTCTAGCTAGGAGATGTGGATTTTAACATTATAATGAAGTTAGTTCACAGAAATCTAATCTTAGTTCTTCTACCAGTGTCCTGACACATCTCAGGATGTTTCCTAACAGACATAAACCAAGACCTCTCCTCCATTTAAGAGCACCTCTTACAGTGTTTTACTTAGTTTGATAGGAACTTCCAGCACGGGCTAGGCATATCAGTCTTTCATCCCTTCTTCAAGGATATCGGCACTAACACGACGTGCTGTTTGTACAAAGTAACTCATTTTACATCATAAAGCCTCTGATCAGCGCTCCACCTTGCAAGACCAATGCAGTATATTCAACTCCAACACAGTATTCTCAAACAGTTTCATGTGGATAAGAAAAGGACCAAAAGGTGTACTCAATATTTTATTTTTTTTTAAAGTTATTCCCAGAATCAGTATTTGCAGTGCTTTGTGGCTCATCTCCAGGTGATTTCCACAATGACTCCACAATTTCTTCTAGTTATGCACATGGGTATATCTTGGCAGAGGTGGTCGCAGTGCGGGATCATAGTTCTGCCTTGCTTACTTTGCTCCTGGAGTATTAAGAGTCTCAAGATCCACAATATTATTAGCAAAGCTATGGAGGAGTATTATCAGCAAGCTCTGAATGACCTGTTCACAAGTAGGGAAGAAAAGAGTATGGTAGCTTAACTTGTTTGTTCTCTGAAATTTCTGTTAGATCTTGAATGCATGTATGATGTGACCTTGATATTTGAGCATCCTAGTATCAGTGATCTGTAGTAGATTTAAATTGATAAAATATTCTTTTCATAATTCTGTCGAGAACTAGGGAGGGTTTGATTTGTTTGGGTTTACTGCTTTTACTGCTTTTTCTGCTTTTCCTTTCTCTGAAGCTGGGAAATAAAACAGAAGGGAAACATCAAAAGCAGATTTGTCAGATTGTTCTGGATCACTTTGAGAAGCAGTACACAACAGAACTAGGAGATACATGGACACGCATCAGGTCTGTTGTTTGGGAAGAAGGGGGAGGGAGGGGAGAGGTTCTGTTATTTTTCAGTGCTTCATAAAATAACTTTGAAAAGAGTCACGGACTGTAGCTTTAGTTTATTCTCAGTTTAGAAACAGCATAAATGTGTTAAATAATGGGACTAAAACTTGGATTCTTTTATTTTTATACTTGACTTGATTCTGCTGGATGTGATGAAATTTCTGTTCTCCTGTATGCATAGGCACTGCAAGGAGACTGCCATAGTATGTGCTTGTTGACTGTTTTGTTAAAACATGTTCCAGAAAGCATCCCTTTATGCTTAACAGCTGCTAGGGGTTTGTTGGGTTTTTTTCCTACAGCTTTATAGTATCTGAAGGGACTGAGACAAATATGTTAGAAATACATCCCCTACTTTCTTCCATTAGAAGAAACTAACTATTAACAACATGTACAGAAAAGACTGTCACTGAATTTGGGCCTTGATTACACAGCTGCAGAAGAACTGGCTGTGGTATTTAGCGCTCACTTCCCTGATAGCTAGTGGTTGGCACTCACAGAAAAGCCATTAGAAGAACTGTTCTGGAGAAGTTCACTGCTTAACTTTTAAACAGTTATTTAAACTGAAGCACCTGAATTTGAATTAAAGTCCATGAGGAGTGCTCTCATGATCTGTGCTGTCTTACTTTGAAGAGAGAAGAATCTTACATTAATTGGAGTCTTAGGAACCACATGATTCCTTTAAGTTACCACTTTGGCTTAGCCTGTTTGGATTAAAAAGTAGTTTAAAATAGGTGTCTCTACTGATTGAGAAAAACCCTGTACAACCAACAAACACACACAAAAAAACAACCAAACCAACCAAAAACCTGAAAAAAGGCACAGATGTATAGTATTAATTTAAGTGACTCAGCCTAAAAACTCTTTTAGGTTGGATCAATGTATATTTTTTGTGGAGACAATGAATATTCCAGAGAAGTATTTTTGACGATAAATGAAAAAATACTTAGAGAAAGTTAAATACAAAATGAAGGCAATCGTGCAAAAAAGTTCTGAAAAAGTGAACTGAAATAGGAACAGGTGTGTTCCCACCATGCAGGTGCTGCTTTTTTACTTTCCAAAATCATCCATTAGTTGAAGTTTTTCTGGCCCAATGTTTGCAGAACACAACATGAAATTTTGAAAAGGACACTTGTTAAAACCTGTGTTGTATGGTGATGGCTGGAAAAAGTGTTGCAGAGCCAATGTGATTTTGTTGTTGTAGTGATATCTACAACTAAGATTACGGTTGTTCTTTGCCCCTAGAGAAGCAGACTTTATAATCAGAGCATTAGACTTCAGTATTTCTACAGTGATTTGTTAAAGAATTATGAAAAATAGAGAAACTTTTGTTTCAGAAGAAATTAGCATTTTAAATGCAATAATTAAACAGTGGCTTGATTTCCTATTTAAATTATTTTCTTGTATAGTCTTACTAATTGTATCTAATCAAAGTATTTCCCTTTTGATTACATCAGAGTCGTCCAATGGTGAGATCGTTCCCCTTATGTAAGAAAAAGCCCCCTTACAGTATGGAAAGCTCATTTTATTTGTCAGATTGCTGAATAACTTTTCCTGGTTTTCACTCTAGAGATGTACTCATGCACCCATGGTGCTGGCAGTATGCTATTCTGCTGAACAAATTCAGCCAGTCTGCTGAACTGGAGAGCGCCTTGCGTGTGAAGGGATACCACCCTGCCTTTCAAGAGAGTCTGCCCTATCTTCCATCGTCATTTCGATGTTACATCAGGAGAACTCACGGGAGATTCCCTGCGCAAAAACACCAGGCTGGTAAACTGAAAGAGTATTTTCTGCTCAATGCTGCTTCGCTGTTGCCAGTGTTGGCATTAGAAGTGAAAGATGGGGAAGATGTTTTGGATCTCTGTGCTGCTCCAGGGGGTAAATCAGTAGCTGTACTGCAGTGTGCCTATCCAGGTAATGTATTGAGATGCTGTTAGAGGCTGATCTCTGGCTCTTGTGCCTTGGCTGTTTCTGTACAAGATTTGGACTGGGGGCAAATAAGCAAACAAGAGTTTATATTCCAAGTAGTTCCCTGCTATTCAGTAAGATTTTTATGAAGTCTGTTTACTTAAAAGAGTATAAGAAATGTGGTAGTTATTTAAATATAGGTTACTGCAGGGTGACAGGCAAAAGTGCCACAGCAAATGTTTTTCTTCCTCCACTGGTTCCTTTGTTGCAGCTTCTCAAGAAGTTATTGGAAATCATATAGATATATTGGCACAAGGAGGTAAATAATCTGCAGTCTCAGAATACTTGTACTTTTGTTGTTTTTTTTCTTCTTTTCCTCTGCTCCCTCTCTGATCAATGCTGTGCAAACAGTGTAAGTCAATTTAAGTGTACAGATGTTAAACAGAGCATAATACATTAAATGTACAAGATTTAGGTAGAGGGAGAAAGCCTCTGATAAGGAATTGTTCTATATCGGCATTTAATAAGCAACGTGTCTCAATCCACCCAGATGTTGCAGAATGGCACTAAGATAATCAAAGAGTTTAGAAGGCAACAGCAAGCAGGCCAGGGAGTTAAAACGAGGTGCGGTTATCTCGGCTAGTAATTGTCTCAAAAATGTTTACAGCACCTTGTATTCTTAATGATGAGACCATCATGTCCTGCACTTGTTGATTACATTCCTCTTTGGAGGAATGAGGTGATGCCAGTGAGGTAAATTTAATGTGGATTTCCCTTTCAAAAGGTTTGGGAAAAAACCCACACCTCGTGGCTGTTTCTGATACCAAATGGTTGCTGAAAACCCAAGATAGAAGGAAACTGTTAATACACCTCAGAGAATGCTAAGATTTGCCATGTTGTGTGGCAAATGTGGTAGAGACATGAAAACAGAGATTTTACTACATTAGAAAACAGAACTAAGGGGAAAAAAACCCATTGTGTTTCTGGTCTGAGTTACAAGCAAAACCATCGTTCCTTCTCAAGGAGTAACTCCTCTGGCTACATTGTTAAAAGTGACTGCAACTAAAAGGCTTTTGTTAAAACCACTCAGCTTCTGAAACACAAACCTGATGTTTTATTTATGTAAAAGATTATCAATGGATTAATAAGGAGAATGTTTTAAGTTTGTTTTCCTGTGGAAGTTTATTGCTGCAGTAAGTATTTGCTAGTAAATACCTATGGATTGCTTTGTAGGAGTCTGTTTAAATTTGGTTGAGTTTATGAGTATTTAGCATTGTCAGAATGTGCAATAACATAAGCACACAGGGTATAAACTATGGCAATCTTGGTAAAACAGTACATCTTCTGAAATCAGTGTAACAAAACCCAAAGACTTATTTTAGGGTGTTTACTTTTTTTTGTTTCCCCCTAAGGTCAGTTTCACCTTAATGAATCTGATGTTTTGAGGTCAAGATGGTTGAAACAGACAATAGAATCCTTCATCCCATATCCTTTTATTAACTTAATAATGTTCTCTACACTGGATGGTAGACAGATTGGAGATCTTAAGCCTGAATTGTATGACAAGGTAATGTTATTACTTATTAGGAAATGATATTTCTGCATTTTGCTTCATTTTCTGCCTACCTTGCTCTCTTTTTATTTTTCTCATTCTTTTTTCTGGCCTCCACAAAAATACCTGACCTGTCAAGGAGAACCCAGGTCAAGTGCAGGATGTGCAGAGCCTCAGGAATCACTTTAGGAAGACTGTTGTGTGTTTGTGATGATGCCTCCCATTTGGCCTTGGTGGTGAATTCTTACAATCTTGCAGCAGTGTGCTTTGCACAGTATGCAGTTAGGATGGAGGGGAACAAGTGAGAGCTATATGGAGAGAGGGTTTTGTAGTAATTTCTTATCTTGCCTCTCCCCAAATCACTCTGAAATCATCTCAAAATAGTTAAACAATTTTAATGTCAAATAGAAAGTAAAAAGGCTATTCTAAGTGTTTGCAAAAGTAAGTTTAGATTTTTGGCACACTGTGTTCAGAAAGGACTGTCTTCATTGTAAATTGTTTCATTTGCTGTGACTTATTTCACAGGTGCTGGTTGATGCTCCTTGTTCAAATGACAGAAGTTGGTTATTCTCTTCTGATATTCAACAAGCTACACTTCGACTAAGACAAAGGAAGGAATTATCATCTCTACAATTCCAGCTGCTAAGGTGAGAAGTGTGAAGGGATGATATTAGAGGAGCTTTAGATAATTAATAACAAGACACAGAGGCAAGATGTGTTATGTTTAGTAACCAAAACTGAGTTTCACCATGTGAAAAGAATGTGATGAGTTTGTTGTTCCAGTGCTGTTTAGATCTAGGTTAATGTGAGCATGGAAGTTTGTATGGAGTAATATAAACAGTGAGGCCTAGGGCCTTTACTGCCATACTGCTGTGCAGTCCTTTTTACTTGCTTATTCCCATATATGTTCCTTATCAGATAACTCAGAACAGTCTGGTACCATGTCAAAATATTTCTGATGGAAACAGCTAAAATGGTTTCAGAAGCCTCCCAGTTTGATATTGTCAGCAAATTTGCTGAGCAGACACTCTGTCTGTCTCATCAGCAATGTCATTGATAAAGATGTTGAACAGGACTGGACCCGGCACCGATCCCTGGGTGACTCCACTAGTTAAAAGTCTCCAGCTGGACCTGGCACCCTCAATCACCACTCTTCATACTCTATTGTGTAACCATTTCCTAATCCGTGTCACTGTCTGTTCTTCTATCACACATCTCCTGAGTTTTCTTAAAAGGATGTTGTGGGAGACAGTGTCTAAAGCCTTGCTAAGGTCAAGGTAGACTACCTCCACTAGTCTCCCTGCATCTACCCACCCAGTTGCAACATCATGGAACACTATCAGATTAGTCAAGCATGATCTACTCTTGATAAATCCATGCTGACTGCTCCTGATCTTCTCTTCCAAGTGCCTCGAGATGACCTCCAGAACAAGCCGCTCTGTCATTTTTCCATATGACTATTTGTAGCACAGCAGACTACTGATCATAATGGATAGAGTAAAAAGGTAGAAAAATGTGAGGCTTGGTGGAGGAGATAGGATTGTTTGTTTATTTGTCAAGAACATCCACTGAATAATCAAAATCAAGGTTGCTGTGTATTGCTCTTTTTAATGATCCTAGCCATAGGCTGGGATTTGTGAAACATTTCAAACTCCACATTCTCACCAAGCAAAAGCAATAGAGGCTTCCCAGTACTACCTTCTAGACTTCAGTGTTTCTTTGCAAAGTAACAGGCACACCTGAAGTCTGTCTGTCAGAGGAAATCTAGGGAAAAATAACATACTGCAAAAAAGAAAAAGGAAATTTTTTATGGGGAGTTCCCATTGCTGCAGCTCACAATAGTTTTATGACATCCAGTTGAAAAAGGCCTAGCAGAAGCTATGATTTATAACAGAAATATGAGGTTCTTATTGCAGTAATGCATCATGTTCTTTGAAGAAATCAATCACATTTCAAATACTGACCTGTTTAAGTTTTCCCTTTTCAATATTTGACATATGAAATCCAATTTTTGAACCCCTATTAAAACAAAGCATATATCATGCAGAGCAATTCTGAGAATTTGCATGAATCACTTCAGATCATACTCCTGAAGGGGAGAGCTCATGACAGCAGGAATCTGTTTTAAAAAGGAGGCATTCCTGTCAGACCAAATCAGGTCAAATTATTCTGAAATCAAGAAGAGAACTTTGCTTCTGTTGAAAGTATACTTTACCATAGTAACAGCATTAAGAGTTGGATTTATAAGGACAAAATGCTTTAGATATGTAAATAGAAGTAAAAGGATGGTAGTTTCAATTTAATTTCAACGTAGATCTCAGTAGTTCTGTGAAATTACCAATCTGTGGTTAGGTACAGTGGATTTTTTTTATTTCTTTTTTGAAAGATTTTGGACCATAGGAAATAAATGGTTAGGTTCAAGAGTTAAACATTGCAAGTGCTGTCAGGTAAAATATTTGACATATAGTAAATGGTGTAGCTGTGTTTTTATTGCTCCTTTGATCATTTTTTAATGAATATTCTGTACTGAAGATATCCCAGATCCTGTGTGACAGGGAAAAAGGAAATGATACATTGAGACCAGGAAAGGCTAAATGATTCATACAAGCACATTAGAAGTTTGACAAAACTACAGTTGTGGAATGCTACTCAATTCAAGGTTTATGGCTACAGTGCAGGATTATACATAAAACATTAAGTTTCAGTCCCATCTCTGATACATGCAGTAATATTCAGGGAAGCTGAACCTGCATTAATCCAGCTGTACTACATTTTATATGAGTCAGCTCTCACAGAGCTGCCTCTGATTTACATACTCAGATTATGTGATGCTTTATGCTTTTGGGCATTTCTCACCTTGTTCCTGTATCCATAAAACAAAAATGAAAACTGGTTCTCAGGTATTTTGTTGAGACTAGCTAAGAAATATTGTGACATTTGAAGATGAAGTTTAAAATCCAAAGATGAAGCATTATTTCAGTTTAGCAGTAGTATTAAGTATAATACAGAATTGTGAAGAAGGAAATGCAGAGGGGAGGTCTGTTTTCATTTCTGTCAAGTGACATAGCCCAAAATTTCATTTTCCCTCTTTATTAATTAAGTAAATTCTTCACTTGGAATCTTGGAATCTGTTTTTCTGAGTATGGTCATCTTGCATTTCTTCCTTTTTTTTTTTTTGTTTAGCAGATCTTCTTGGGGGGAGAAGATCAGTTTTTCTGGGTGGGGTTTTTTTGGTTGTTTTTTTATGTATTTATTTTGCAGATCTGCTTTAAGGGGAAGATGGGGACATCAGTAAGGAAGTGAAGGAAGGAAAAGCATTTTATGCAATACAGAGTAAATTTTGAAGTACACAGAGGCTTCAGAGAAGCCTTTTGGAAGAAGTGTTGAAATTCATGCAGTGATCTTCCTACTCCAATAAAATAGGAAATGTAAATTAGTGGCATAAATGATGAACATCAAATTGTATAGGCTTCCCTGCTGAGTGCTGTAATCCAAGAACACGTAGCAAATCTTGTTATTTGTTCATGCAGAAAACAATTACAGAGTAAGGAAAGAGCATTCATCTCCTGATACTGAATGCCAGCAGTGATTCACCTAAGTAAATTTACCAGTGTTAATGGTTCTCAGATAGAAAATCAATTTTGGGTTAAGCTTAAGTGCATAGTAACTGCCTGGTTAACGGATGTTGTAATTTTTCTTAGCCCAGTTACTGCAGCTGAAACAAGCTGTGTTAAGGTTCAGCTGTAAAGAAAACTTACAGGATTCACTTTAGAAAATGCAGAAAGGGCATTCAGAGTTCTGTAACTCTTCTGTACACAACATCTCCTGGTAATTAAACAGCTGTAATTGATGTCTAATAACAGGAACACAGACTAAGTTTGAGAGATACACATTGGCTGACTTTCCTTTGTTACCTGTTTTTCTCCCTAGTAGTTAGCTGGGAGGGAGTTTGTTTTGAACACCTAAGAAATGCACACACAATTCAGAGTGCTTTGAATTGCTGGTGGCAAAACAAGCCGTACAAAAGGCTCTTTTCCTAGCTGACCTCATTGAGGTTGTATGCATTTTCATTTTTCAGAATTCTAGATAAAGCATTAAGCCTGGCTTGAGAAATCCAGAGAAACATTTATTCTTCTTAGCTACTGAAATGCTTCAGTCCCCATTTTGCTTGGAAAAATAAATTCTTAAGGAACCGTGTCTGATTCTGCATAGCGTACATCTGTCCTCTTATAAGCCTGTGGAGGTGGAGCACAATAGTGAGATAATATGAATGTTTTCCACTGTACAAAGAACTTTCCTGCTTTGGATATCAATTATAACATAATGTTTGAAATTGCCTATTTTTTTTCAAGAAAAGAGTACCAGAAGTTATGAAGTTGCTTGCTTGTTTCTTTGGTTTTGTGGTGCTTTTAGGCTATGCCTTTAAAATTTAGTTACAGATTTTGAGCAGAAAAGTAGAAAAATATGCTTAAATCACTATTGGGTATTAAAAGGAAAACAAAAGATTATTCTAAACAAATTTATTGGATAAATATCTGGAATAAAACAAGCTGCACCATAATAATTCTCTTTCTTCTCTTCCGATCTCGGCCGTTTCCCTTCACTCAGGAGAGATAATCTGCGCGCTTTGGCTGGCCTTGGCTAAGTCTAACTCACTGCTTCTCTCTCTACTCCTCCTCTCTCTTGACCAGGGGGGCTGTGGGGGGGCAGTGGAACGGCTTCCCTGGTCTCTGACCGGGGGAGTTTTCATGTTGTTTGCTAATTGTAAATATCTGTATAATATTGTAACTCCTGTATATTTCGTACATACTCCTTGCATTCCATTGCAGAGTGTAGTTCTTGCTTATAAATACAGCTTCATTTGCTTCTAACTGACTTGGTCTGGCAAAATTACTGCTGGGGGAAACTTCAACTACTTCAACAGTTTTCTTTCTCCTTGAACAGTTTGGGAGGTAGGAGGATTTGTGTATGTGCTTTTATCTGGAAGGAAAAATTAAAAAACCCCATCAAACCAAATATTCTGAACCTGTTTGGCATGCTGCTTCAGTGCCAGAGCTGACCATCCACACTCTGTATGGTGGTTTACCAATCTGCACACATGGGAAGTAAAATGAGGCTGACTGTTTCTCTTAAGTCATCAGGTAGAATTGCCAGCCTGTTTCTAAAGGTTGATCTACATACCACAGCACCTGCTTCAGTTTCTTCATTCCAGAATTAAAAAAAAACTATCTTGGAATAAATGTTAAAAATATTGGTGAAAACCTAGGACACAAATAAGTAACCCTAAGTTACAAGCTGTTCTGTTTTCTCTGGTGTGTGACATACAGACTTACTTGTTGAAAAAGTCTTTTTCACACAGTGTTGTAAATAATAAGATTTACTGAAAAAGTCTTCGTACACCTCCTTCCACATTCATTCACCTTTATGTTTTCACTAAAACAAAAGTTTTCCACATGAATGTAGAGGATGAAGTTTGTGCTTTTAATTGTGGGAGTGTTTTTTTATTGTTGTAGAGTAAAGGCAAAAACTGCTTTTGATTACTATACCACCATATATTCAGTATATGGTACCACTGTATCGTTTCTTTGATTGAGACAGAAGCCTTTATAGTGCTTGGGCATGTAATGGTGAAGTAAAAAGACAGATACTTGCAATTAGCTAGGTGTTCTGTCCAGGGAAAGTGATTCAGGTTTTTTTGGTGATTTGCTACTGATGTGGGGGGGGAAGTTCCTTGCAAAATCAGGGAGAGCCAGTGTCTTGTAGCTTTAAACTAAGTCACTGTCATTGAAGTTGCTTGAGTCTGTGTTGGGCATTTGAAGTGTGACAGAGCTGAACGTCTTGGGGGAAGGAGGAGTACAAGGGAGTCCCTCCAGAAACAAAGCAGCTGTCTTCTGCCACAAATTTATGTTTTGGAATGTGCTGGACTCCTGCACAGGAGCTTCCTCACTGAAGTTCAGGGATGTTTTGGAGTGACTTGAGGGCATCTGTTTGTTGGTTGGGATGTTTTTGGTGACTGTGTCTACTTTTATTTATAGTTCAAACTACAAAACCAAACCAGACAACAAACAAACGAACCCCACAAAACCAAACAAAAAACCCCAAACACAACAACAATGAAAAACCAATTTGCATTGTTTCTTCTGTTACTGTTGTGTTGTTCTGAACTGCAATATCTCCACAGTAGCAAAGCTTACTTAGGAACAGTGGAAGTACATGTTTTGGGGTATGCCAACAATACTTGAACTAGTGTCTCTCTCTGCTGTGCACCTCTGTCACTGCCTGACACAGGAGGAATTTCCCTATCGTTCTGACTTAGTTTGGAGAAATATAAGCAAAACGTGACAGGCAGGCTGTATCACCGCAGTCCGTGTGGACTCTTGTAAATGGAAGAAGAATCTCTTTAATCAAAAAACACAAGATTGAGGATAAAAACAAATGCAACTTGGGATGCTCTATTTCTTTAACAGTTTATGAAAAGACTGGCAGTTTTTATTCTGACGAGAATTATCTTGCATATTGAGCCAAAATACACCCCAGTTGCCCCCTGTTGAAGGGTTATATTTTTAAATTGCCCTAAAAGATGTGTAATGTTTTTACTTTAATATTGAAAACAATTGAAATATGAACCTAGTTAATGCTGACTCTTCCAATGGCATGTGACAAACCCAAGCACAGGCAGAGTATGCTGGACATGCAGATGCTAGCTATAGTACCAAATATGTCTTTCTTGTGTGCCTATTTTAAAAAAGATGTCTGAGACACCAAGACTTCTAGAATGAACAAAGTGTCAGCCTATCATGTTTAATTTTTTGAAGTGTGTAAAATCCTCTTTCTAGGTTTGGGCTGAGTACTTTTTAGTTCCATGTGAGAGCTTTTTATTTTTAGAGGTGTCATGTGGTTTGGTTGGTCTTTATTCCCTAATAAATAGATATTAACTAATAAAACTGCTCTGTTTTCTCTAATATATTGTTACTGTCTTCTCCATTGTTAGATTTCAGGCAAATCTTGAGAAATAAACTAAATATGACTTCCTGAAAAAAGTATGTTTCTTTCAAAAATCTTATCTAGTAGTCCTGTAATATGAGCAGTTTACATAGATAGATTAATGCATCTGCCATAGTACAATATGTCTCTGAACCTGTGTCCAAAAACATGCCCTGCAAACAAAGAGAATTGCTAATACTTCTGTAAGGCTTTTTGTTAAAACCTCATTTATAATGAGCATTCTGCATGTGTTACTAGACTATTTCCTGAATGGCATGGCTGTCAACCACTATTTGATTGGAGTACAGGTGTATCTTGTGCCAGTACACTGGAAGGATTCAAGTGTGAATTTGGTGGCTGTAATGTCAGTAGTTCAAAGCAAGAGTCATGCATCAGATGAGTTTCTACAGAACGATGTGCCAGTGAATCTCACTCTGCACTGCACTTTTCCAGTTACTGTGATTCCAAACTATTGATGATTTGAAAATGTCATTAAAATTTTGGTCTCATAAATGCTGATATGTACCAAAGTTGTGTTCTGAACCCCAGAAAAGAGCTGACTTTCTCCCCCTTTAATTTAGTGTGTGTGTGTAGTCTTTAAGAACCATGGAGCAGTACCTGTAGTTCTATAATGGAATTATTTCTTTTGTGCACTGTTACATCGTCTCCCAGAAGAACTAACCTTGGAGATCTTGTGTACAGATCTTACCTGGCAAATAGAGAATGTGAATGGATTGTCCTGCATTTCACCAATTCTAGTCTCTTCTGATGTGCCATGATTATCTTAGAGCACTAAAACAACCACCTCTCACTTCTGCAGTGGTGTAGTATGACAACATGCAGCATAAAATCTTGTGTTAAACCTATCATCTGCCAATAGTGATGCTTCTTTTTTAGGGTCTAAGGGGTTGTCAAGTTCCTAAAGTAAAAAAAGTTGTAGGAAAAGGGGAACAAATCATGAGGCTACAGGAAAAGTTTACTGTGCCTTTAAAGTGTGTTCATACGTTTCTCCATTATGAAGCTTGAAACTTTGCAGTATCAGTACCTGTAACGTGTGAAATGAACTGTGGTAAATGTATATACCTGAATTTATGATAATTCAGGTATATAAATTTAATGATAATGATGATTTTATAATAGGTATAATTAGATATATATTTAAAGTTTTAGTTCTTTAATAAAGGTCATCAGTACCACTAAGAGGAAAAAAACTTATTTTTAATGTAGTTTATTTTTAAACAGTATAATAAGAGGAAGGTGAAAAAATACTTACGATCTTTTTACAGTTACTGCAGATTTTTTGAACTTACAAAGTACTTGGACACTGCATGCCCTCTGCTAAGAGTTAAGATTTAAGGATTTGGGGGATAATCAGGATGCCAAATATAAAACAAATTTTACATTCCTATAGGGTGGAGTCATGGTAGCATGGTGGGTCCTGCTGGATGTGTCTTAAGTTATGCTTCAGATCTGACCTGTCCCTTAGATAAGCTTTTTTCCCTCCATTGATAGGAAGCCTAGTTTCTTAACTTTTATTTGAGCACATACTCTTACAAAGGAATTCTTGGTCACGCTGATGACAAGGAGACCAAAATCCCTAAATCTGCTAATCTTATTTAGAAAATAAGATCTGGAAGGGGAATTCAGATGACACCTGTTCTGTTTTGTGGTCTCAAGGCAGCATTTTAAATGTTGTCCTATACCAGCATGTGTCCCAAACAAACATGCTTGCAGACTCTCAAAAGCTACTCACAGGTCTGAGATAAGCTTTCTGGTTTGTAATAGCTTTAGAAAGGATGAGCCGGTTAGGCCCAGTCAAATGAAAAGTATTCAGACTAAGTACTTCTATGCCCAGGTGACTGCCTGGTGGATGTGGAGCAGGCTGTGGATGTAGTCTGCCTGGACTTCAGCAAGGCCTTTGACACCATCCCCCACAGCAAACTCCTGGCCAAGCAGTCAGCCCCTGGCTTGGACAGCAGCACTCTGAGCTGGGTTAGGAACTGGCTGGAGGGCCAGGGCCAGAGACACCAAGCTGGGGGCAGGAGTTGACCTGTTAGAGGGTAGGAGAGCTCTGCAGAGGGACCTTGCCAGGCCGGACAGATGGGCGGAGTCCAAGGGCATGAGATTTAACACAGCTAAGTGCCAGGTTCTGCACATTGGCCACAACAACCCCATGCAGCACTACAGGCTGGGGTCAGAGTGGCTGGAGAGCAGTCAGGCAGAAAGGGACCTGGGGGTACTGGTTGACAGCTGCCTAAACATGAGCCAGCAGTGTGCCCAGGTGGCCAAGAGAGCCAATGGCATCCTGGCCTGCATTAGGATTAGTGTGGCCAGCAGGAGCAGGGAAGTCATTGTGCCCCTGGACTCTGCATTAGTTAGGCCATACCTTGAGTCCTGTGTCCAGTTCTGGGCCCCTCAGTTTAAGAGGGACATTGAGACACTTGAACGTGTCCAGAGAAGGGCAACAAGGCTGGGGAGAGGCCTTGAGCACAGCCCTGTGAGGAGAGGCTGAGGGAGCTGGGTTTGTTTAGCCTGGAGAAGAGGAGGATCAGGGGTGACCTCATTGCCCTCTACAACTACCTGAAAGGTGGTTGTAGCCAGGTGGGGGTTGGTCTTTTCTCCCAGACAACCAGCACCTGAACAAGAGGACACAGTCTCAAGCTGCGCCAGGGGAGGTTTAGACTCAAGGTGAGGAGAAAGTTCTTCACCGAGCGAGTCGTTCGTCATTGGAATGTGCTGCCCAGGGAGGTGGTGGAGTCACTATCCCTGGAGGTGTTCAAGAGGGGATTGGATGTGGCACTTGGTGCCGTGGTCTAGTCGTGAGGTCTGTGGAGACAGGTTGGACTCGATGATCCTCGAGGTCTCTTCCAGCCTTGGTGATACTGTGATGCTTGGCTTGCTGATTAATGTAACCAAGACTCAGAAGAAATGAGCTAGATTGCACATACAGTCCCAGAGGTTGAGTGTAACACCTGGGAAGGTATCACAGTATCACCAAGGTTGGACGAGACCTCAAAGATCATTGAGTCCAACCTGTCACCACAGACCTCATGACTAGAATCCTCCACCTCAAGCTCTGTGGCACAGAGTGACTCCCTAATATACAGAGCCACGGTTGAACAGAGTTGTGGTACTTCTGTCTGAAACAATGATTTGTTCTGGTGTTTCCTTATTGTTTTGGACAGAACATTCAAAGAACCTTTCATCTGTGTTTTGCTCTGATCCTGCTTGTGATGAGGCTTTTCTTTATTGATTCTTTTCCTGAAAAGACCTAATTCAGTGAAAATGACTTTTCCCCTTGTATTTTCTAGTTTTCTTGGTTTGTTTCTCAACTTTTTTTGTTCAGCTATCACCCTTAGCAAGTTATCAGATTGTCTACAGGATCTGCTGTCTCACTGACATTGTAGGTTTTTTTATCTGGGCTTAGAATCAGGCTCGCTGCATATGGGGGCTGCTCACCTCATCTGTGGGTTTTTTTCTGCCCCTTTTTTTTCTCTTGTGGTGGTGGTTTGGCCCTGGCTGGGGGTCAGATGCCTGCTAAAGCTGTCCATCACTCCCCCTCTTAGATGGACAGGGGAGAGGAAAATTATAACAAAAAGCCGGTGATACTAGTCCATGAACAGACAGTATGATCCATTGAGTTGTATTTCCTTAGGAAGTCAGGTTGAAAATAGTGGTGCAGTGAAAACCCCAAGGCCTCTTACATTCTAGATAAGTTGCAAAATTTGCAGAAATGACTAAAATTAGAGCCCAGTAATTAGTTTAGGCTATTATTGCAACTGTGTGTTCTAATATTTGTTCCCACAAGTTGCTAGCGAAGTGTCCAACTAGCAGGTTTTGCTGTGGCGTCACCCATTTTGTATGCATGGTTGGAGTATTTTCACAGTTGTGCTGTGCATATGAATGTTCTGTACCTCTGAATGGATGCTGCTTTCTGCTTGTCACTGTTGCATAGAGAGTACCTTCAGCTAACTGAAAGTATATTAATAACTGAGAATTCCAAAATGTGTTGCAGATAGTGTTGTGACCTATCGCATACCGTTAAGATGTTTTCATTGTGTTATTTTTGTCATACTTATGTCTGTTTATAAACCTAGATTTGTAAGTCTTTTCACGCTCCTCTGGCTTTCATACCTCACTGGTTGTACTGATTTTATTTTTTCCATTGTTCACAGGTCTGCTATTAGAGCGTTGCGCCCCGGTGGATCATTAGTCTATTCTACGTGCACTCTCTCCAAGGCAGAAAACAGTGATGTAATAAATCTCATTCTGAACTCCTTCACTAATGTTACACCTGTAGACATAAGTGGAATGGCCAAAGCTGTTTCTTGGGAATTCGCTTTTCTTGGTGGTATGCAACAGCATGAACTTCTGGTTCTTCCAGAATACGGTAGAGCATGGGGTCCCATGTACATTGCTAAATTAAAGAAAATGAAGACCATCTGATACCTGTTAGTTTTCACAAGAGATATATGATAAATCTAATACAGTATGTGTATATGAATGTACTCAAGGCAACTGAATTTAGGGTATTGCAGTTCTTTATCAGCTGCTGCTTCCTAATGCAGAGGAAACTAGACAACCTTAATTTAACTTAAAGTACAAGTGTGTCTTCTAATGCAGATTCGTGGGCATCTGTCAAGTCCATATGAGGTCAAGAGAGATTTGTATTATTTTCAGGGGGATGCTTTTAGAGGCCCAAGTGTTGTTTTTTTGCACTGAGATAGATTTGTTTCTTTTAATTTAATTATTAATTTGGGTTTAATACAGTGTATTTTAAAATAAGTTACCTGAATGTTGTGTGCTTCTGAAGCCATGGAAATCCTGCCTTCTCTTTCCAGCACATCTAGAAATCTGCTTTCCAGTAAAAACTGATTTGTATGCAGAGTGCATCAGTGATGATTGCAAGCACTGACAAAACAGGTTTCATATTTGTGAAGTTCTTTACGGGTTAAAAACTGTCTTTTGTTTACAGTCACAGGGTCAGCAGCTGTATCAATACCAGCTTTCTGTTGTTGTGTTTTTGGTCTTATAAAAAAATGGCCTTAAAACAGTAGAATACATAGAATATACATAGAATAAACCAGGTTGGAAGAGACCTTCAAGATCATTGCGTCCAACCCATCAACCAATCCAACACCACCCAAACATCTAACCCACGGCACCAAGCACCCCATCAAGTCTTCTCCTGAAAACCTCCAATGATGGTGAATCCACCACCTCCCCAGGCAGCCCATTCCAATGGGCAATCACTCTTTTTCTATAGATTTGGTAGACTTAGGTATATTTAGCTTTGGTACTCAGTTTGCTGGATACAGTGCATTATACCACAGTCTCTAGAGCATATATTTTAAACAGAAGCAAAATAGTTAATAACTGCAATAATGGCACAGTGTTCAGAGAGTTTTATTAGATATTTACAATCTCGAGAAGCAAAACAGACAATCTGGAGAATGACTTATCCACTAAGTTAAGACATGTTACCTGAATCCATGGTGTCATGTCAATGGTGTGTAAGGACGTATGTGCTGGTGTCACTTTCAGGTTCCCTCAATTCCACTACACAATGTTACGGATAAATGCATAGACATATGTGCACATGTTCATGTGGACGCTCATGCAAACTGTGTCTTCCTATGTACTGCCTTGGATTACGTATAAAATCTGGTCCAGCAGTGCTTCAACTATGCCTATGAGTGGCTTAGGTAACTGTGTATATAGTAGATCAAATGCTTGTCTGGAAGCAGATTCATCCTCCACTGAGCAGGGGTCCTTTTCCTGACTGAAGCTTATAATAGTTGGTTTTTTAAGGAATGATGCTTCAAATAACATTTTCTGTTTTTTTCCTGATAGATGAGTTGCTTGTGTGGGAATTTGTGTGTCAGACTATGTACATTTATGTATTTTGTGGTTTAGCTGTGCATATCTGTGTATATATGTAATTGTAATTCTTTTCAATTATAAACAAGTCTTTGTAATGCAGATTCAGTATTTATTTTTTTCCTTGAATACAACAGAATATCATCTTGTAAATACTGGGAAAAAACCCTACCAAAGTGGTGATTCTGCACCTCATTAACATCGGCAAGAACAAAGTTGGTTGCCCAAGGTCTTCTGTACAAAATGTACAAGATTTACAATAGTATACAGATATTTACAATGAGCAAGTAACATGGAAACCCCCCTGGCCTCCCTCTGGTTCCCCCAGAGACCTGGGAAGCTGCTTCACTGCCTCCTCAAACCTCCTCCCCCCTCCCCTTTCTACCAAAGAGAAAAGAGAGGAGTTGAGAGAAAAACAGTTTAGCGTATCTTTCTCAAGGCCAGCCAGAAGCATTATCTCCCGAGTGAAGGAGAACAGCCAAACCAGAGAAAAGAACAGGAATGTGAATGGAAGTGAAATGTGAAAGATTGTTATGGTACAGCTTTCTTATCTCAGACATTATGTCCAATGAATTTGATTAGAATAATATTTTGTTTTCCTTTTTGCACCCAATAGTGACTTATTTATATTTTTCTACTTTTCTGCTCAAAATCTGCAGGTAAATTTTAAAGGCATAGTCTAAAACTGCCACATGCCATGAGCACAGAAATACTTGCTATAACTGTGGCTGAAAAACTCAGTTGAATTTTTGCTGCCTTTATTCTCTGCTCACCTTGTTGCACAGATGAGCTTTGACTCTGCATTCACACCTGTTCTCTGTCAGTACGTCTGTGGTCATGAAGCACTCAACATCTGTCCCCAAATTGGGGCTTCTGGGAAGGTCCTGTCCATAGTATCTAGAGGAGTAAAAAGGCAGAGTTCAGAAGCACAACATCTGAACCAAAAATAAATTTTAGTTGCTTAAAAGCAGATGCTGCTTGTGATCAGCAGCTGTGATCTTCAGGCTTCTGTGACTAAGAGGAGCATGTATTTGGCATCTTTTCTTGCTGCTGCACCCTGAAAGAAGTAAGTCTGTAAATTACTCCATCCCTTTGGTGCAACAGCTTCCATGGTTATTCTTTCCCCTACTTTGTGATGAAAACTGAGGTGTCCCTGTGGTTGTAAATTGTCAGCAGTGCCTCTGAAAACTTAAGAGAGGATAAAGCGTATACAACTCAAGGCACAGAAGTTACAAATGTATGCTGATGCTGCTGTGTTTCTATGAAAAGACCTGACAGCATCTGTCCCAGAAACATTACATAGGATACCTCGATTTGCAGTCATCTCTACTAGATGCAGTAACAATGCCCTTGTCAACATGCTTTCCATCAGTTTCATTTGCCCCCAGGAAATTGAAATGGAAAGCCAAGAATGTAATTTACTCTGGGCTGTAGTTAATATATGTGGTTAAATAAATGGCTGAGGAGAACTTGGACTAGATAATCACTGAAAGAAGAAAGGGATCCTTGCAAACAGAACTGTGCTCAATCTCAGCATATGGGCAAGTCTCTGTAAACTACATTGCATTAGACCTAAATGATGCAGCAAGCCTTCCTGATGTGTGTAAATCTGCACTGAGTTCTGTATAACCCTTTGCTGACCCGGAGTTTCTTTGCAACTAGTCTAAAAGTGCACTGAAAAGGCAGGAAAAATATGGCTAATGGATAAGTGATCTTTAGCTTTCTAGCAGATAAATGTTATTGCAGAGGTTTTGGGTGGGTTGTTTTGCTCTAATTAGTTCTGGGATTTGGTAAGTACGTGTGGAGGGAGAGATAAAAGAGAAAAGCAGAAAGGATAAGAGGCATGCCCGTGAGGGTTTGCACGTGGGGAAGCAGCAGGATACCATACAAGGGTGCTTGAAAAGCTTTCATGTTGGTTCAGGTACGTCTTAGCTACTTCTGACGTGCTAAGATGACTCCTGCTCACCTTCAGGACAAGGCTGCAACATTTTCACTTTTATCACCTTTTTCTCAGGGAACTCTTAAGTAAATTCCTATGTCCTTCTTCCTCTTCTACATACAACTCTGATGGAAACAAGTGAGGTTCTCTAATTTAGAGGAGATGGCAGTCTCAGGAAAAAGGCAGGTAAGCAAGCAAATGGCTTTTGATTGTGGAGTGGTTAGAGAAATGTGTGGCCAGATGCTCTAATGAAGCAACTGAGAAAGTGTTTTTCCGACCGCTCACAATCATGTTCTCTATAGCATACATCAGTGCCAGTTTACTTCAGAGGCAGCAGAGATAACAAGCTCAAATACTGCCATTCCCTTTTCAAACAGAAAAAGTAATTTCCTTGATTGGGGGTCGAGGGGAGGTAAGAGGGTGGTGACACAACAAGAAATGAAAGCTTTATATAAAGGCAACTTCAGTATTTGCCATATTTTATCCTTTTTTCAATGACATCTGACACAATTCAACTATGGCTTCTCAGAAGTATTCTTTGCTGTGGAATAGTGGAAAAATGATTGTGGATTTTTACAGTCAACTAGGGGGCTAACAAACTCCTGGCTTTCTGAAGTACCCTGGAAGAAAGGTAAAATAACTTTAGATCTGCAGTGTATTTAAATTACTTATGAATACTCAATAGAGCATGGTTAGTTGTTTTCTGAGCAATGATTCAGCTCCTGTCAGAAAAACTGATCTGGTGGGAAGAACTTCTGATAATCTGATCTGCCTTAGTCTATTCTGTCATAAAATGAGGTTTCCTGGTAAGATGATTTATCTTATTTTGGCTATAAATGAGATCTTTCTTCCAGGGAAACTTGAACACCTTAGTTTCATCTCCTAACTTCCATGTATCAGGTAAAAGTGAAACGTTTTAAAGTTCTCAGTTACCAATTTTTTAAAACTTGGGTCACAGAGGGCAAAAAAAATGGTGCTGCTGTGTCTCCAGCACATGATGTTTTTACCTGAAGATAGGTTTTTATGAGACAGATCACAGCAGTATTTGTTAGAAAATGCTGTAATTGGCTGATCTTCCTGGCCACCTCTTAAGATTTTCAGTTAAGAGCTAATGTCCTTGAAAGATTTTCTTTTCATGATGGTTGTACATAAGTTTTCAACAGAGGCAAGCATCATAGACCTCCCATGCTTCCATTTAAAAAATGTTTCAGGTGATGCCAAAATAAAATACTTCAATCTAAAAGTCACAAGTACTTTTTGGAGAAAGAGATGGAACATAAATGTAGGTTTCATACCAGACTGAAGAATTTCCATTAGTTACAGCTGTGTTTAATATGGTCACTTTATAAAGTCCTCCTTGTTGTTGCTCTTTGTGATGGCATGGTAGTGCCATGGTTACTTACCTTCAGGTTCACATGGGAAAAAGAAATGCAGCTACTACCCCAAAACCACAAGTAATAATCACTTCTATGGTAAGAAGTGCTCCAGAAGTTGCAGAACTGAGTCTTGTTGAAGACAGAAGCGCCAGAAGACAACAGCTACCCAAATTTGAACGAGGCCACCTTTTCATCTGATCAGTGACATTCTTCCTTTGTTCCCTGAGGTATGGCTTTCATCTTTAATGACCACAACAATTTCATAGTATCATAGTATCAGTCAGGGTTGGAAGGGACCACAAGGATCATCTAGTTCCAACCACCCTGCCATGGGCAGGGACACCCCACACTAGATCAGGCTGGCCAGAGCCTCATCCAGCCTGGGCTTAAACACCTCCAGGGACGGGGCCTCAACTACCTCCCTGGACAACCCATTCCAGGGCTTCACCACTCTCATGGTGAAGAACTTCCTCTTCACGTCCAGTCTGAATCTCCCCACCTCCAGCTTCATTCCATTCCCCCTAGTCTGTGGTGAAGGCACATTGTGCCGAGACATTGAATCTTGCCCCAGCATGTGGGCAAGCTCCCCCTCCCTCAGGAGGAAGACAAAAGCCAGGCTAGCACGCTGCTGGTGCATGCTGTGCTCGTGCATTCTCCAAATATGGAAGAATTCTAGCTTCATGCTTTCCCATAGGCTGAAGCCAGTTGTTTATGAGAATGCCCATTGGTCAAACCCAGCCTCGAGATCTTCTATAAGTATTACCCCAGTGAGTAAACAAGTGCTTTTCCTGCCTTCCTCTTCCATTTCTGTCTCTGTGCTAGCTCGAGAGTTAAGTCCGAGCCACTGCCTCTGCAACTGAGTTTATTGTTGAGCTTCTGTTACATACATGCACGCACATCAAGGCATCTGCATGTGAGAAGCGACTGGAGGAATTATTTCCATAGAGGAAGGATACCACGCTAAGCTGAGAAGCTAGCGTCACAGCCAGTCACACGACCGGGAGAGGAACCCCCCCCCGTCGCTACTGCATGGACTGGATCAACCCCCGAGGGTAAGATCTGCCTAATTATCGGGGAGAAGGGACTTGACCGTGCCAGGTCCCCGCGCAATTGCTTAACCCCACTACAGTGGAGAGAAGAGCGCCACGTGCCGCTCCGAGCCCTGTTAACTCCAGGGATTAATCAGCAGCATTCGTGCTTACACTGCACTGAACTCCCCCCGGACCGCTCCGGGTATCCTCCTGTTGCTTTGAGCCCAGCAGACGAGAAGCGAGAGAATTTGCCGAGCCGGGTCCGCCCCGCCGATATTCCTCGTTCCCGGGGCCGCCCCTGCAGATCCGCGTACCGCCGCGTCCCTCAGGCAAGTCTGCCGGCGATCGCCGTCCCGCCGTGTGGTGCGGATCAACTCTGAGGACCAGCTCGTCTCCGGACCAGCCCTACCAGCCCGTCCTCTCGTGCACGCCAGCTCTGCGAGACTCCAGTCTCGAACCGGCGGCACACAGGACAAAGCTCCGTCTGAGCTCGACCAGAAGTTGCGCACGTCCCGTCGAGTCGCCATCTAGTGGCCAAGCGGCGGAACTGCACCCTTCTTGCATATAAATATAGAAATAGCTTGTAATTAGCTCAAATAAGTTCTAATCATAATACTAAGCCAGTTATGGGATATATTTCACGAACGTGCACTAGAACATGTATATAAGTTGGTGATTCATCGGTTATTGACAATTTTATAGTTATAATAAAAAATTAATTTTCATAAATCATAAGTCATAAGTAATAAAGCAATAACCTCCCTCTTCACCACATAGTCCTATCACTACCTGAGATCCTGAGCAGTCCCTCCCCAGCCTTCTTGTAGGCCCTCTTCAGATACTGGAAGGCCACATTTAGATCACCTTGGAGCCTTGTCTTCTCCATACTGAACAGCCCCCAACTCCTTCAGTCTGTCCTCATAGGAGAGGTGCTCCAGCCCTCTGCTCATCCTCCTGGCCCTTCTCTGGACACCTTCCAGCACCTCCATGTCCTTCTTGTAATAGGGGCTCCAGAACTGGAGGCAGTACTCCAGGTGGGGTCTCACCAGAGCTGAGCAGAGGGGGAGAATCACCTCCCTTGCCCTGCTGGCCACACTTCTCTTGATGCAGCCCAGGATCTGATTGGCTTTCCGGGCTGCAAGTGCACACTGAGAGCTCCTATTGAGCTTCTCCTCCCCCAGCACCCCCAAGTCTCTCTCCTCAGGGCTGCTTTCCAGCCAGTCCCTGCCCAGCCTGGATTTGTGCCTGGGATTTCCTCGACTCAGATGCAGGACCCTGCACTTGGTCTTGGTGAACCTCATGAGGTTGGCATGGCCCCACCTCTCCATCCTGTCAAGGTCCCTCTGGATGGCATCCCTTCCCTCCAGCGTGTCTGCTGCACCACACAGCTTGGTGTCATCAGCAAACTTGCTGAGGGTGCACTCAATGCCACTGTCCATGGCACCCACAAAGATGTTGAACAAGCCTGGTCCCAGGACTGATCCCTGAGGGACTCCGCTTGTCCCTGGCCTCCACTGGGACATGGACCCATGGACAGCCACTCTTTGGGTGCAGCCATCAAGCCAGTTCTGTATCCATCTAGTGGTCAACCATCAAATCCATGTGTCACCAGCCTGGAGACCAGGCTGTGGTGCGGGACAGTGTCGAAGGCTTTGCTCAGGGCCAGGTAAACAACACCAGTTGCTCGCCCCTCATCTGATAATGTTGTCACCTGTTCAGAGAAGGCCACCAAGTTGGTCAGGCAGGATTTGCCCTTGGTGAAGCCATGCTGACTGTTCCCAGTCACCTCTTCACTATTCTTCTGAGTCAGTAGTGCCTCCAGGAAGATCTGCTCCATGATCTTTCCGGGCACAGAGGTGAGACTGACTAGCCTGCAGTTCCCTGGTTCCTCCTTCTTACCCTTTTTGAAGATGGGGGTAATGTTTCCCCTTTTCTGGTCTGTGGGGACTGCCCCAGACTGCCATGACTTTTGGAATAGAATAGAGAGGGGTTTAGCAACCTCCTCTGCCAGTTCTCTCAGCACCCGTGGGTGTATCCCTTTGGGTCCCATGGACTTGAACACTTTCAGGTTCTTCAGGTGATCACGATCCTGATCTTCACTTACGATGGGCAGTTCCTCCTCCCCGTCCCTGGCATTGTCTTCCATAACATCAGGAGTGTGGCTAGAGGCCCTTGCAGTGAAGCCTGAGGTAAAGAATTTATTGAGTACCTCAGCCTTTTCCTCACCACTTGTGACCATTTCACCAGTTTCCTTTCTGAGGGGGCCCACACCTTCCTTAGTCGTCTTCTTCCCATTCATATACCTGTAGAAGTTCTTAGTGTTCCCTTTAACCTCCCTGGCTAGATTCAATTAAAACTCTGCTTTGGCTTTCCTAACCAGGTCTCTTGCTGCTCGCACAGCTTCTTTATATCCCCCCTGTTCTAGCTGTCCTTCCCTCCACTGCCTGTAGAGTTTGTTTTCCAATTTCAGGTTGTTTTCCATTTCAGGCAGTATCCACTCTCTCTCTTCATGTTTTATAACGATCATTACTAGCACAGTAGCTTGGTTCTAAAATCTTTGTGGTTGTTCCTTTTGGAACATCTGGGCATGCTTAGAGTTACTGGTATTTTTGCAGTAATCTCAGTTAAATTTGAAGCATGAAAGTGGGAAGTATTTTTTACTGAGTATCAGCTTATGTATCTGTCTCTCCCCATTCACATATCTGCTTTGTTGAACTGAAAAAAATCTCCAATGATCTGTTTCCTCATTAAAATTAGTCTGTAGTTTAATATTTTTCCTACTCTTATCACACTTATCACAAGTGATCCATTAGGTTCTCAACTCTACTCTTGTGCTGTTCCGTTATGATGGAGAGCTTCCAAGAAATAGTGCTTCCTCCATTCCATGTCGCCTGAAAAGAAAACCCCTGCTTAGGACTTAGGCTTTACCTTCATTTATGTGATGGTAGATGCAGAACCACTGCAAAGATGGTCAAGATGGTCTTGTCACTCTCAGTTTTCTGGTGCATAAAGCCATTCACTGATGCCCAAGTCATTTGATCTTTCAGGGTTTTTCCCCCCATGAAAGTGTTGACGTCAGGACATTGGGAAGGGGCAGAAACCAGTCCCCCCAGGCAGGAGTCTGGGGGTGATAAGCTAGAGCCAGAGGTGAAACCAGCAGCCCAGCTGCAGTGCATGTACACTAATGCACAAAGCTTGGGCAAAAAACAAGAAGAGCTGGAAGCCTTGTTGCAGCAGGAAAGTTATGATGTAGTTGCCATCACAGAGATGTGGTGGGATGACTCACATGACTGGAGGACTGCAATTGATGGCTACAGGCTCTTCAGGAGGGACAGGCAAGGAAGAAGGGGTGGAGGGGTGGCCCTGTACATCAGGGAGGCACTAGATGCCATTGATCAGGGACCATCAGGTTGAGTGCTTGTGGGTGAGAATTAGAGGGAAGACCAACAGGGCAGACATCCTGGTTGGAGTCTGTTATAGACCACCCAACCAGGAGGAAGATGTTGATGAATCATTCTATAGGCAGCTTAAGGCTGTCTCAGGATTGCCTGACCTTGTCCTCATGGGTGACTTCAACCTGCCTGACATCTGCTGGGGTCTCAACACGGCAGAGAGGAGGCAGTCTAGGAGGTTCTTAGAGTGCATGGAGGACAGCTTCTTATCCCAGGTGCTGCGGGAGCCTACCAGGGGCAAGGCTATGCGTGACCTCCACCACCAGGGAAGGGCTGGTGGGGATGTGGTGGTCGGAGGCTGTTTAGGGGCCAGCAACCACGAGAGAATTGAATTTTCAGCACTCAGTCAAGCTAAGAGGGGCAGCAAGAAGACCTCCACTCTGGACTGCCGGAGGGCAGACTTCAGGTTGCTCAAGGAACTAACTCAGAGGGTTCCTTGGGAAACAGCCCTTAGAAACAAAGGGGTCCAGGAGAGCTGGGACTACTTCAAGGAGGAACTCTTGAAGGCACAGGTTCAGGCTGTGCCAATGCGCCGGAAGATGAGCCCCGGGGCAGACGGCCTGGATGGGTGATGAGCTTCTGAAAGAACTAAGGGAAAAAAAGAGGGTGTATCACCTTTGGAAGAAAGGGGAGGCAACCCATGGAATGTCTAAGGATGTTGCTAGGTCATGTAGGAAGAAAATTAGGGAGGCAAAAGCACATTTGGAGCTTAGACTGGCCTCTGCTGTGAAGGACAACAAAAAGTCCTTCTAGAAATACATGAATAGCAAGAGGAAGGGCAGGGACAACCTCCACTCCTTGGTGGACACAGAGGGGAACGTTGTAACAAAGGATGAGGAGAAGGTAGAGTTACTTAACACCTTCTTTGCCTCAATTTTTTCTAGCAGGACAGATATCTTCCAGACAGCTGGCCTGCAGAGCTGGCAGAAGGAGTCAGGGAACTGCAGTTTCCCTATGTTCCAGAATGGGGTAGTTGGTGATCTGCTTAGCTGCTTGGATTCCCACAAGTCCATGGGACCAGATGGGATCCATCCTAGGGTGCTGAGAGATCTGGAGACGAGCTGGCCAAGCCACTATCCATCATTTTCCAGCAGTCCTGGCTCACTGGAGACATCCCGGATGACTGGAAGCTGGCCAACGTGGCACCCATCCACAAGAAGGGCCGGTTGGATGAGCCAGGGAATTACAGGCCTGTCAGCCTGACCTCAGTGCCAGGCAAGATTATGGAACAGGTCATCTTGAGTGCAGTCACACAGCACTTGCAGGATGGCCAAGGGATCAGGCCCAGCCAGCAAGGGTTTAGGAAAGGCAGGTCCTGCCTGACCAACCTGATCTCCTTCTATGATCAGGTGACCCGCCTGGTGGATGTGGGGCAGGCTGTGGATGTAGTCTACCTGGATCTCAGCAAGGCCTTTGACACTGTCCCCCACAGCAAACTCCTGGCCAAGCTGTCAGCCCATGGCTTGGATGGGAGCACACTGTGATGGGTTAGGAACTGGCTGGAGGGCCGAGCCCAGAGAGTGGTGGTGAATGGTGCCACAGCCAGCTGGCAGCCAGTCACTAGTGGTGTGCCCCAAGGATCAGTGCTGGGCCCCATGCTCTTTAACATCTTTATTGATGATCTGGATGAGGGCATCGAGTCCATCATCAGTAAATTTGCTGATGACACCAAGCTGGGGGCAGGAGTTGATCTGCTGGAGGGTAGAGAGGCTCTGCAGAGGGACCTGGACAGGCTGGACAGATGGGCAGAGTCCAAGGGCATGAGATTGAACACATCCAAGTGCCAGGTTCTGCACATTGGCCACAACAACCCCATGCAGAGCTACAGGTTGGGGTCAGAGTGGCTGGAAAGCAGCCAGGTGGAGAGGGACCTGGGGGTGCTGGTTGATGGTAGGCTGAACATGAGCCTGCAGTGTGCCCAGGCAGCCAGAAGGGCCAATGGCATCGTGGCCTGCATCAAGAACAGTGTGGCCAGCAGGAGCAGGGAGGTCATTCTGCCCCTGTACAGTGCACTGATTAGGCCACACCTTGAATCCTGTGTCCAGTTCTGGGCTCCTCAGTTTAGGAAGGATGTTGAATTGCTGAAGCATGTCCAGAGAAGGGCGACAAAGTTGGTGAGGGGCTTGGAACACAAGGCTTATGAGGAGAGACTGAGGGAGCTGGGGTTGCTTAGCCTGGAGAAGAGGAGACTCAGGGGAGACCTTACTGCTCTCTACAACTACCTGAAGGGGGGTTGTAGTCAGGCAGAGGTTAGTCTCTTCTCCCAGGCAACCAGTACCAGAACAAGAGGACACAGTCTTAGGCTGCACCAGGGGAGGTTTAGGCTGGAGGTTAGGAGGAAGTTTTACACAGAGAGAGTGATTGCCCATTGGAATGGGCTGCCTGAGGAGGTGGTGGGGTCGCTGTCACTGGGAGTGTTCAGGATGAGGCTTGACAGGATGCTTGGTTGCATGGTTTAGTTGATCAGATGGTGTTGGATGATAGGTTGGACACGATGATCTCGAAGGCTTCTTCCAACCTGGTCTATTCTATTCTATTCTATTCTATTCTATTCTATTCTATTCTATCCTGAAAGCAGGGGGATGGGGGAGTGGGTGGGGAGGGATTGTGAGAACCCTGCTCTCCCCTGAGAGGGTTTTCCCCTGGGAAACTGAGTTAGACTGTTCCACTCCCCCTCGCTGTCCAGCAAACATATAAAAAGGAAGACACTGCAGCCATTTGCTCTCTTTTACATCTGCCTCGCCGGGATGAAAGGACTAAGCGAGTCACTGCTGGCTTCCTGATTCTCTGCCACGTGGTTGGGCCTGGCCTTTCTCTGCTGCATCTTCAAAGGACTGTTGGTTTTGTATATTCTCCCTATCCATCCTTGTTCCTTACTCTCGTGAGCCCTTCCTGTTATTGTCATCTATATCTATATCTATATCTATCTTGTTTAAAGAAAATTTTACCTCTCTACTTCCAAACTGACTCCAAATTATTTCTCAGTAGATTTACCTCCTCCTTTTTTCCCGCTTATCCCCCTTTCTTTCCTTTCTTTTTTTGAGGTGGGGAGAAGTGGGGGAGGGATTCTCAGTCTTGCCCCTTGTCTGAGCTCTTGAGTCCCAGTTAAGGCTCAAACCACCACAGTATTTTTGGCACTCCAACATGGGGCTTGGAAAATATTATATTTGGAAAGTAATACTTTGGTTTGAAAGAAAAGGATTGGAAGTAGAGTTGTCAATTTTGAAGAATCTGATACCCCAAGCTTTCACATGGGTGTTTGGCTGGATCTTTTGGACCCATATCTACAAATTAATAACTTGCCCTGTGGTGTGGTTAATGATAGAGATGCTGCTCAACTGGATAAAATCTTTACCAATGCAGTTGGGCATGTACCTCCTGAATTAAAATTGAGTTTTACTGGCAGTGGTAATTTCTCTAACATAGAAATTTTTCCTGGAGCGAGCTATGAAACTAAGGGTGTAGATAAAAATGTCTTTGATGGAAAATTGCCTTACATTACAATACCCTCTATATGCTTAAATAGAGTCCTTACAGGGACATTTGATGTGACCATGTTGGGTGGGCGTAGTGCTAACCCATTGAGAGCTCTTTGCAGAGGGCTAAGGCATTCTTTTGTAAGCCCCAATGACCAGGGGTGTGTCTGCTGTAAGCATTGCGAGCACTGTGTAAACACAAAGAGGGAGGGGTCAGATTCTAGTGAGTGCCGCCCAGTGAAAAGGGCCACCCAATCTCAGCCTGAGCCCCAGGCACAAGGGTTTGCCCCACCACCAGCAGTTCCACACTTAACCCCTGATGTTCCTGCCACGCAGTTTCTCTAGCATGTATCACCACATGGAGGAAAAGGAGGCAAAAATCATCTCCAAGCACAGATGGTGAGGAAGGCACGTTGGCAGGGCCCAGCACCTCCCAGAACCCAGCAGTGGGTGAGGAGGACTCAGATCAGGAAACAATACCTGTTACATCTCTACCCAGAAAGGAATTAAGGCAAACTCATCTGGATTATGCAAGGAAAGAGGGTGAGCCAATACTAAGCTGGGCCCTGAGATGCTGGAACGAGGGGGTGGACACAGTATCACAGTATCACAGTATAACTAAGGTTGGAAGAGACCTTGAGGATCATCAAGTCCAACCTGTCTCCACAGACCTCATGACTAGACCATGGCACCAAGTGCCACGTCCAATCTCCTCTTGAACACCTCCAGTGACGGTGACTCCACCACCTCCCTGGGCAGCACATTCCAATGACGAACAACTCGCTCAGTGAAGAACTTTCTCCTCACCTTGAGTCTAAACCACCCCTGATGCCGCTTGAGACTGTGTCCCCTTGTTCTGGTGCTGGTTGCCTGGGAGAAGAGACCAACCCCTTCCTGACTACAACCACCTTTCAGGTAGTTGTAGACACAGTAGACCCAGATAAGAGGGAGGTGAAGCTTTTAGGCTCCCTGACTCATGATGCTGGTCTGGACAAAGAGTTAGCCAAACTCGATGGAACACACACTCTCTGGACATGGATTCTCAATACCATAAAGAGCTGGTACCATTCAAAAGATGACCTGCCCTGGGCCCCAATTAGATGGGCAACTATGGAACAGGGCATTTGGTATCTGAGGCAGATGGCTGTGCTGGAAATAATTTATGGGGATGACCGTTCAGACCCAGATGAGGTGCCCATGAGATGGCCCTTTGTAAAGAAACTCACCCAGGGTGCCCCTCAAAAACATGCTCACACATTGGGAGGGGTACTCCTGACTGGACAGGATGGAAGTCCTAAAACTGTCTGTGAGTTTGCCAGTGATTTAGGGGAATATGAGGACAGTGTAAATCAGAACCCCCTGATCTCAGCCATAGAAACTATGGCATAGAAACTATGGCTAAAGACATGCCACTCTAAAAAGTGCTTGTGTGTGGTGTTTTTGTAGCCTTCTCATTTAGGAACCGTTAAAAAACTACAAGCTTGCAGATTTTGATTGGACTCTTGTTAGGATATCATTTATGCATAATACCTCCTCTTATATAAATCAATTTGTGAGGAATTACTAGTTTGCCTTTATAGCAATATGCCATTGTCCTGATTCTGGACATGCCACAGGCAAAACCTGAAAAAAGTATCACTCAAAAGAGATGCTAACATGGTAGCTGGGTCAGGCTGGAAAGACATGGACTGGTGTATACTCTCCACTTTGATGCCCATGAATCAGCCTTCCTAGGAGAGAAGACCTCCAGTATAAAGGAGGTCTCATTAGGTGGGCTTTTTTGTTGGTTTTTTTTGCTTGGTTGGTTTGGTTTTGGGTTTTTTATTTTATTATTTCAGTCACTTTGCAATCAAGTTCAAAAATGCATTTAAATAAAATTCATTGCAAGATCATGGAATCATAGAATCAAACAGGCTGGAAAAGACCTCAGACATCATCAGGTCCAACCAATTACCTAATACCGCATGACTAACTAAACATGGCTTCAAGTGCCACATCCAATCCTTTTTTGAACACATCCAGGGATGGAGACTCCACCACCTCCTTGGGCAGCACATTCCAATGGCCAGTCTCTCTTTCTGGGAAGAACTTCTTTCTAAGATCCAGCCTGAACTTGAGACTGTGTCCTCTTGTTCTGGTGCTGGTTGCCTGGGAGAAGAGACCAATCCCCACCTGGCTACAACCTCCCTTCAGGGACTTGTAGACATCAAGAAGGTCTCCCCTGAGCCTCCTCTTCTCCAGGCTAAACAATCCTAGCACCCTCAGCCACTCCTCACAGGGCTGTGACCCTTCCCCAGCTTCATTGCCCTTCTCTGGACACATTCAAGTGTCTCAATGCCCTTCTTAAATTGGGGGGCCCAGAACTGGACACAGGACTCAAGGTGTAGCCTAACCAATGCAGAGTGCAGGGGCAGAATGACCTCCCTGCTCCTGCTGGCCAGGATTCCTGATGCAGGCCAGGATGCCACTGGGCTTCTCGGCCACCTGGGCACACTGCTGGCTCATGTTCAGCCATCTGTCAATCAGCACCCCCAGGTCTCTTTCTGTTTGGCAGCTCTCCAGCCACTCTGACCCCAGCGTACTGGGGAAAGGGATGAATATGTATGAATATGTATGTTTGACATCTATATAAGCTGAACTCGTGTTGTTATGCTGCGCCTCTAGCAAGCCTCCTATGCACCCAGTGCTGTTTTGCCTTTATTTTATGATAAACTGATTGTATTTAAAATTCAGCAGTGAGCTCATTTTTCACAGTTGGGTGACCAGACGTGATTCCCCTGTCTGCAAGGGCTTTCGGGACCCTTCAGAAGCAGGGGTGCTCCCGCTGGTTTTGGCAGCCCGGAAGGAGGACCCTGGAAGCCTCTCGGAACACGGGTAAAGGATTCAGTGAATATTATAAGATAAAGGTAAGGGAAGGAGCTCCTGGTTGCCTGTAATTCTTGTGCACAAACGTCCCAGGCAAGAAAAGGGCTGTAAGTATTGTCCGGTTGGGTGGGAATTGATGTTGGTGAGTGTGTGCGTGGGCCCATGAGGCACTTGGCTGGTGAGCGGTTGGAAGGAATGGACTTTGGGAAAATGGGGCAGGGGTCAGGTATAGACCAGCCCCAGGAAACATGGGAGCAACAAGGGTATCCAGGGATATACCCCCAGATAGTCCTCTGGGGTTACAATTAGCATATTTGAGGCACAGTACACAGGCTAAGGATAAGGATAATGGAGGAAGGGCCTAGAGACAAAATTAGATTGTGGGAAAGTTGGGTATTTGAAACGAGATTGCCCAAGGAGAAGCGAGATCTTAAAGTTTTTGAGGATATTATATTTAGCTTATATAAGGAAAGAAAGAGAGTGAAACCACTTTATAAAAGTGGGACCTCAAGAAGAAATGTTAAAATGTTTAGTAGATCCAGGAGCTGAACGTAGGGTCAGCTGTGGGACGCCCTGGCCACCAGCAAATCTGGCAGCAGGGCTGGCCCGGGACAAGGCGGAGCTGAACCACATCCTGGCACAGCTGGAGGAGGAAAGGAGTGCGGCCACAATTGTGCCTGCAACTCAGCAGTTGCTACAGGAGCTGGACCAACTCCAGGCCCTCCTAGAGCTGCGGAACTGCAGGGGCTGTAGAGGGCTCGCAGGGCAGCCAAAGAGGGCAGGCAGGGGCTGCACGCAATGCTGCCAGAACTGCAAGGTCAACATCAGCGTTTGCACCAGCACCTGCAGTAGGCGGTGCAGGATCAGGGTGCAGTGGGCAAGGCGCTGGCACAGGCAGGAGCTGCTGCGGGGGGGAGCTGCAGCGGCTGAGCCGTGCCCGCCGGGGACTGGCCAAGCATCAGGCCCAGGAGGTGGCCAGGCTCAGGTCGGAGAAGGAGGGTTACTTGTGTTATCGAGGTTCCTAGAGGGTGTGTGGAAAGTAAGTTTTAGGGGCAAAGGGGGAAGGGTTTAAAGCCCCGGTAGTTAAGGATGTTAAACTGGAGACTGAAGCTAGAATTGGGCTAGGGTATATCTTAGTAGTACCAAGTGCAAGACATAATTTACTAGGGAGAGATAGTTCAGTTGGACACAAGGGTAGTTCTGGAAGAGGGGCAGATGATGGTCAGAATATTACAGTTAAACACTAAGGATGAGGCAGAGATTAACCCAGAAGTCTGGGCCAGTGAAGAAAATAGAGGGGGTTTAGGTGTAGATAACCTGTTGATCTCAGGAGAAGGGACAATTGAAGTTGGAAGGAAGGGGGATTGTGTCTCTTCAAGCCCCAAAACAAAGATTATTGGGATATTGTAGATTGTGGATCAAGGGATTGTTGTGGGAGGGTCTATAAAAGGATATTTTAATGTTCAATAAGCAGGGCGATTAATTAAAATATTAATAATTTATTAATCATAAAAATACCGCAAAAAAAAAAAAGAAACAACTAATTAAAACCTATTTACAGGTTCGAGGTGTTCGGTTGTGGAACAGATCCCTCACCAGCAGGAACAAGTAACAAACAATATGTACAAAAATCCAGAAACAAACAGCACTTTAAACTGTAAAGAAAAGGAACCTCGGCAATGCAGCCAGCGACTGCCCACAGCGGGGGAGGGGAACTCCCGAATCCCCCAGGGCAACAGACCTTCAATAGATGCTTATAAAAATCAAATCCTGTAATTCCTCACTGATCCTGATACCTCGTGGCACACATTAAGATCTAGACAAACCAAGATGGCGTCGACCACGTGGAAGCTGCAGGAGCACCGTTTCACTTTCTGTTGGTGTCTGCAGCTTATTGCTGAGGCAGGCTTTATTCCCGAAAGATTTGTAGCTGAGAGCTTTGTAGAGAGGAGGTTTCTCGGCTGTAATCCTTTGTAGCAGCACTCGCTCCTTGCTGCAGTCAAACAAAACTGTCCCGGGGACTCAGCTCCTCCAGGGTTTCGCCTCTCGGCCCGGCAAGACGTGTGTTTGTCTGCTGGGCTTTACAATGCTGAGGCAGCGAGGGGCCTCGGTTGTCCTGTCTGGGCAAAACTGAAACACAGTTCAGCTTCCAGGCGAAGCTCCTGCTTCCTTCCAGAGGGTGGACAACTGCAAGACGACCCTCTGGCTCTTTGGGCTGGTACTTACAGATTTTCCTGAGGCAATACTGGCCAGTAGCAACACAGATCTAGGGGTGAAACCCTGGTATTGCGACCTAGAGAAAACCACCTTTGCAAATGTGGCCAAAGGCACACCCACCTGGCTCATTGTCTGACTCAGAGCCATTCAGGACAGGGATATAGTCAGTTAAGATTTTATGTGAAGAATTAGTAGGTGTGATGTATGGAGTAATAATTCATGTCAGATGATTGGTATAAGCTCTGAGATGGGAAGGAACCTAAGGGGAAAAAAAAAAGAAAAAGGAATCAGGGAATCACAGCATATGTCTATAGAGTTTGTGGCTAAGCTTAAGCAGTTGTATTGTGAAAGGTTTAAACAATTGCTATATGTGGAAGAATAGTTATTCATAACAGTGGGGGATGGTGACTTCATTTGGACAGGGGAAGACAAGGGATTACTGCTCCAGTTTTGAGCCTCTCTTCCCTGAGTATATATGGAGGGAGGATTAGTTTATGGACTGCTGACTCAAGAATGGAGAGGGTCATGTAAGTCAGTAGCATCTGAAGCTGGTCAGTGTGTATTCAAGCAGCACTAAAAGTGGATGTCTTCATGTTAAATTCTGGTTTGCAAAGAGCTCCTGCTGTGCTGGCTCCAGATGACGCTGCCTCTCCTGCACTGCCTCTGCATGTGTCCACTCAGGAGTGGGGACTTGCTCCTGAGGCTGTGGCTCTGGGTTTCTGTGAAGAGCCAGCAGCTCAGTGAGCAGGTTAATGCAGGGGTCGAGAGGCTGATCAGCAGAGCACTCTGCTGCAGCCCATGCTGTGCTGTCTTGGAGCAGCAGAGCAAGGTGCAGTCAGATGTAGAATTTATTTCTTTGAGGCTGTTGGGTGTGCCAGGTATGTGTGTGGATGCTGCGCTGCTGCTTGAGGAGCCGCAGCTGCCTGCCCAGGGCTTTAGTGTCCTCTCCACATATGCAGAGCAGGCCTTGGGAGGGCGAGGCGGGCTGCACCGGGCCCCCTGCCCATACTGGAGCTGTTTCTGCTGGGGGCCCTGCCGGGGCTTTGGACGCTGCTGCTGCGGCAGGAAATGGCAGCACTGCCAGAGCGGGAGCTGTGCCTTCTGGGGGCTCAGTGGGTCTGGAGCTGCTCCCCGGAGGAATGGGGTGAGCCTGGCATCAGCAGGCAGAGAGCTTTCCGGGTGCTGCTGGCAGTGTTGGCTGCGGGCTGGGAGGAACAGGAGTGGTTCAGTGTGGTCTGTTCTCTGCTGCCAGCTTCTCTCCAGTGGAGCGGAGCGTCTTCTGGTGACTGGGAGGCACAGGCACCAGCTGGCGGCCAGGCACCAGTGGTGTCCCCCAGGGATCAGTGCTGGGCCCCACCCTCTTTAACATCTTCATTGACGATATGGATGAGGGGATTGAGTCACTCATCAGCAAATTTTCAGATGACACCAAGTTGGGAGCAGATGCTGGTCAGTTAGAGGGCAGAAGGGCTCTGCAGAGGGACCTCGGCCAACTGGGCAGATGGGCAGAGTCCAATGGGATGGCATTCAACAAGTCCAAGTGCCAGGTGCTGCACTTTGGCCACAACGACCCCATGCAGAGCTACAGGCTGGGGTCAGAGTGGCTGGAGAGCTGCCAAACAGAGAGGGACCTGGGGGTACTGATTGACAGCTGCCTAAACATGAGCCAGCAGTGTGCCCAGGTGGCCAAGAAGGCCAATGGCATCCTGGCCTGCATTAGGAATAGTGTGGCCAGCAGGAGCAGGGAAGTCATTGTGCCCCTGTACTCTTCATTGGTTAGGCCATACCTTGAGTCCTGTGTCCAGTTCTGGGCCCCTCAGTTTAAGAAGGACATCGAGACACTTGAATGTGTCCAGAGAAGGGCAACAAGGCTGGGGAGAGGCCTTGAGCACAAGCCCTATGAGGAGAGGCTGAGGGAGCTGGGATTGTTTAGCCGGGAGAAGAGGAGGCTCAGGGGAGACCTCATTGCTCTCTACAACTTCCTGAAAGGTGGTTGTAGCTGGGAAGGGGTTGGTCTCTTCTCCCAGACAACCAGCACCAGAACAAGAGGACACAGTCTCAAGCTGCACCAGGGGAAGTTTAGGCTGAAGGTGAGGAGAAAGTTCTTCACCGAGAGAGTCATTTGTCATTGGAATGTGCTGCCCCGGTGTGGTGAAAAGGTTATTAAATTTTGAATATGAAATATGAATTATGAAAATATTATTTTTATTAATTATTAAACTATTAATAACCAATTAATCACTAACTTATATACATGTTCTAGCGCACGTTCGTGAAATACATTCCATAAGTGGCTTAGTGTTATGATTAGAACTTAATTGAACTAGTTACAGACTATTTCTATATTTATATAATGAAGGGTGCAGTTCCGCCGCTTGGCCACTAGATGGCGACTCGGCAGGACGCGGGTGGCTCCTGGGTATACACAGCACTATTATAATCTTTTATTATAATCTTTCTATACGTCAGCGATTATTCTGCTAGACACGGATACATTGAATTGAGTGCTAGTGGATGGAAAGCATGTGCAAGATACTCTGTAGCTGTAGTTTGTAGCAAAGTGGGGGTCTGGCAGACTACTGTCACTGGACTGGTTCCTGGTCGAGTTGGATGGCAGTGTTGGGTTACTGTCTCCTTTCTCTGCAGCAGTGGAGAGGGAATAATGGAACCTGGGCTTAGCTCGGAAGCAGGTTCCCTTCAGGACTCGGTTGATTCCTTCCAGACAATAGGGATCAGTTGTGGTTGGGGTCGGCCCGTGGGGTTGGCCCTCAGAGTCGGCTCACACAACAGGGCGGGGTGACAGTTGCCGGTAGGTGAGCTCAGAGGACACGGCAGCAGGCAAAGCTACGGGGTCGGCCCACATACGGCGATTCTCGTGGCTATGTAATCAGCCTCGGGGAGAGAATGTGGCTGCGTTAGGCGGCAGATTCTCCTTTATTGAGCTTAAAGGAATAGCGGGACTTATGGAGTGATCCTGGGTCTGGTGCAATATAGGCATGAACAGTGCTTTGGTCTTCCCTGAGGTTTACAGGGCTCAGAGTGGCACACGTGGCGGCTCCTCTCCCTCTACGGCGGCGCTAGGCATATGTGGACTCAGTCTCAATCAAGTCCCTTCTCCCCGGCAACTGGGCAGATCTTACCTTTGGGGGCTGGTCCAGTCCTCCGGTGGCACGGTGGGCTCTCCCGGTCAATACGACTGGCTGTGATGACGCTGGGCTTCTTGGGCTCAGCAAAGGTCCTCCCTCTGGAGATGGTCCTCACAATGGCTTCTCACGATGCAGAGGCTTTCAGTATGTGTGCATGTATGACAGAAGCTAACAACAATGAGCTCAATGGCAGAGGCTGTGGCTTGAGAGTTGTTCTCTCGAGCAAGCACAAAGTGAAAGAGGGGGCAACTTGTTTACCAGCTGGGGTGATACTTATAGATTCCTCGAGGCTGGGCTTGACCAGTGGGCACACTCATAAACAACTGGCTCCAGCCTATAGAAAGTGTGAAGCTAGAATTATGCCCATACTTGGTATTTGCAGAACCACTGCATGTGCTGGGTGCGTGCTGGCCTGGCTAATGCCTTGGCTTTTGTCTTCCTCTTGAAGGAGGGGGAACTTGTCCACATGCTGGGACAAGATTCAATATGTAGGCATAATGTGCCTTCACCACACCAGGGAGGTGGTAGAGTCACCATCCCTGGAGGTGTTCAAGAGGGGATTGGACGTGGCACTTGGTGCCATGGTCTAGTCATGAGATCTGTGGTGACAGGTTGGACTTGATGATCTTTGAGGTCTCCTCCAACCTTGGTGATACTGTGAGACTGTGATACTGTAAATTGTTTGTAGTATTGGCTTTCGCAAGGGGGATTGCTGGGGACCGTGGGGTTCGATCTTTGGGCTGATTGGTTGGTTGTGGTCTTTGTTGTGTGGGGTTCAATCTTTGTGTATTGGGAGAGAAAGGTGAGGTGCCAATATGTCTGAAGACTGGGCAGGTCAAAAAGTGCAGGTTTTGTCCCAGCCCTCACGGAGAAGGGTGGGAGTGTACTGGGGAAAGGAATGAATATGTATGGATATGTATGTTTGATGTCTGTGTAAGTTCAACTCGTGTTGTTATGGTGCGCCTCTAGCAAACCTGCTATGTGCCCAGTGCTGTTTTGCCTTTATTTTATGATAATCTGGTTGTAGTTAAAATTTAGCAGTGAGCTCATTTCTTACAGCAGGATCTAGGAAAATAGCTGGGGGTGCATGGGGGGGCTAGGGTCTAAACATTTTTTTTAATGGAAATCATGTATTTTAGCAAGCCAACACTTGGGTAGCCCAGGTGTAGCAGGCAAATACCATGAAAGCTCTGGTGGAAACCTTTCCTTTAAAGCTTTTCTCTAGCATTCATTTTTCTCCCTGTCAATAATCAGAAACAAAACGTGCTGGTGTAAGACACTGGCTGTAGGGTCCACACTTTCAACAGCAGTTCCTTTAACGCAGAACTGTGTTGATAGTATCTTCAGTGTTGTGCTCCTCTCTTTGTGTGATGGGAAATGCAAACAGGTTGTCATGACATGGATATCGATCTCCTCATGAAGAGCTCCTGTTTCAAAAAAATTATGAGACCAGGCTTATTTTCAGGGCTCACTGGGATGTATTGTTATTAACAAAAAGAATGAATGAAGAAATATTTCTTGTTTCTGTCACAGAGCTTAGCCAAAACAGCTATGCCACAGTGTACTCTAGTTACCATTTGCTTTGTACATTAAAATGCAAAAACGAGCACCAGTGTGAGAGCCCAATGACTCTGTTGTCTCAAAACAATGCATGGGGCAGGGCAAGGCTGATAGCCTCTAATTACTCTGTTGTCTCAATCAAGGTATGATACTTTCTGGTCTGAATAGGCACAGTGATGGTTTTGATGGCTTTAATAGCTCTCAAGGAGAGCTGCTGTATGGCATGATAATGAAAAGAGAGCTAAGAAAAGTTATGATCCAGTTCATCGATGATATCATCGTCTGGGGTAAAACTGCTGAGGAAGTCTTTGAGAAAGGTAACAAAATCATTGACATTCTCCTGAACACAGGTTTTGCCATCAAGAGAGACAAGGTGAAAGGCCCTACCAGAGAGATCCAGTTTCTGGGAGTGCAGTGGCAGGATGGACGCCGACACATTCCAGTGGATGTGGTAAATAGAGTCTCTACAATGGCAAATCCCACGAACAAGCAAGAAACTCTACGTTTCTTGGGGATATTGGGATTTTGGAGACTGCACATTCCTGGATATGGTCAGATTGTGAAACAATGGGGTCCTTTCGTCGGGCAGCCGTGCCGGGACCGCACCGGGACCTGCAGCCACCGGGGACCGTCTGACTCTCTCCTGTTGGGCTGCAGGGGTCGCCGGAGCTGAGAACGTCCCCTGAGCACGCCGCGAGGTCGGCGGGAGTCGTCTCTTCGCACCACTGGGGCTCATGATCACTGCATCACCCCTGGCTGATTTAAACGCGGTTTGCACTCGTGCGCGAGGGCTCCATTTGTCGGGCAGCCCGTATTGTCGCGGTTTCGCTACTTTTTTTTTTTTTTTTTTTTTTTTTCCCCCTTTCTTTTTCTAGTGGGTGCTGTCAGGGACAATCATGAGGCTGACAGCTTGGCCAGGAGTTTGCTATGGGGGACGGTGTCAAAGGCCTTGCTGAGGTCCAGGTAGACTACATCCACAGGCCTCCCCACGTCCACCAGGCAGTCACCTGATCATAGAAGGAGATCAGGTTGGTCAGGCAGGACCTGCCTTTCCTAAACCCATGCTGGCTGGACCTGATCCCTTGGCCATCCTGTGAGTGCTGTGTGATTGCATTCAAGATGACCTGTTCTGTAATCTTGCCTGGCACTGAGGTCAGGCTGACAGGCCTATAATTCCCTGGCTCATCCAACTGGCCCTTCTTGTGGATGGGCACCACACTGGCCAGCTTCCAGTCTTCTGGGACCTCTCTAGTGAGCCAAGACTGTTGAAAAATGATGGAGAATAGCTTGGCCAGCTCATCTGCCAGCTCTCTCAGCACCCTAGGATGGATCCCATCTGGTTCCATGGACTTGTGGGGATCCAAGCGGCTGAGGAGATCTCTAACTATCCCCTCCTCCTGGAACAGAGGGAAACTATCCAGTAGTCATGAGGTGCTGGGTGACAGGTTGCACTTGAGGATCTCTGAGGTCTTTTCCAACCTTGTTGATTCTATGATTGTATGATTCTATGCAGTTCCCTGGCTCCTTCTGCCAGCTCTGCAGGGCAGCTGTGTGGAAGACATTCTGTCCTGCTAGTAAAAATTGAGGCAAAGAAGGTGTTAAGTACCTCTGCCTTTTCCTCATCCTTTGTTACAACCTTTCCCTCCGTGTCAACCAAGGAGTGGAGTTTGTCCTTGCCCTTCCTCTTGCTATTCATGTATTTATCGGACTTTTTGTTGTCCTTCACAGCAGAGGCCAGTCTAAGCTCCAAATGTGCTTTTGCCTCCTTAATTGTTTTCCTACATGATCTAGCAACATCCTTAAACTTTTCATGGGTTGCCTCCCCTTTCTTCCAAAGATGATACACCCTCTATTTTTCCCTTAGCTCAATTAAAAGTTCATCACCCATCCAGGCTGGCTGTCTGCCCCTGCGACTCATCTTCCGGCGCATTGCCACAGCCTGTTCCTGTGCCTTCCAGAGTTCTTCCTTGAAGCAGGTCCAGCTCTCCTGGACCCCTTTATTTTTAAGGGCTGTATCCCAAGGAACTCTCTGAGTTAGTTCCTTGAGTAGCCTGAAGTCTGCCCTCCAGAAGTCCAGAGTGGAGGTCTTCTTGCTGCCCCTCTTAGCTTGACCAAATACTGAAAACTCAATCATCTCGTGGTCGCTGGCCCCTAAACAGCCTCCGACCACCACATCCCCACCAGCCCTTCCCTGTTGGTGAAGAGGAGGTCAAGCATAGCCTTGCCCCTGGTAGGCTCATGCTGCACGTGGGATGAGAAGCTGTCCTCCATGCACTCTAAGAACCTCCTAGACTGCCTCCTCTCTGCTATGTTGAGATCCCAGCAGATGTCAGACAGGTTGAAGTCACCCATGAGGACAAGGTCAGGCGATCCTGAGACAGCCTTAAGCTGCCTATAGAGTGCTTCATCAACATCTTCCTCCTGGTTCCATTTTTGCTTCTCAGACTGATTTAGCTGTGGTTTTGTGTGTGTGTGAGAACTGAACTTTCTCTCACCACCACACACTGCCAATAGGGTATAAAAGGACCACAACTTGTGGGGTCCAGGTGTTGCATTCACCACAGAAAACCCTGCTGGAATGTATACCAGCCACCAAGAACTTGGACCATTCCTGTGATAATCCTCACTGGAACCAAGGATGGTGATACTTTTTTTTTTTTTTCTAAAAAAACAACTTAATTCTTCTCTCTCTCTCTCCTTTGTCCTCTCTTTTTTTCTTCTCATTTTTCCTCTGCTCCAGCCCATTACTGAGAATTTTCGCTGGCTCTAATAAACCTAGCTCATCAGCCATTTTGTGTTGGTTTGCTTTTATTTGCTCAAAAGGAATTATTCTGAATCTTAGCACAACCTCCCCACTGCCCAGGATTGGTGCAGGATACTGGGTCATGTTAACCAGTCACCTGAAGAGCCCACTCTCAGAGTAGTCCTTTGCTCTAACAGGTGTCACTAGCTTTCACACCCAACTTGCTTTCTGGTAGACTTTCCTGTGCTAGCAGTCCTTTGCCAAACTGATAATATGCTGGTTTTATACCTTGCAGTCAGGTCTGTAGATTTCTCAATGCTTAATTAAAACTAATTTCTCAATGGATAGTTAGCATAGTGGACTATGCAAACCAGGGCCTGTTGCATAAAGAATCAAATTTAAAAGTTATGGTACCTGGGACTTTACAAATGTTGAAAAGCAATCTTCCCTGACACTGACTGTAAGGTAAAGGCAGTTCCACTCTCTGTATATTATTTTGTTTCCAGCCATGGCACAGGGAAGGAAGGCACCAAGGCAAGAAATCTACCAAGAGCCTTCTTGAAGTGAACATGCATAGGAATGCTAGTGAGTTAATATGTGTGAAAGAGAGATGGTTTCTCCTACAAACAGAAACACTTCTTCTGCAGAGTGATGAGCTTTAGCTGTTTTGCCTTTTTCCCCCCTGTGACATTGTCTGTAACTGGTAGAAAAAAATTAGCTTGACTGCAAAGTTCTTACAGCACTGTTCAGTATTTGCAGAGTGAATTTTCAACACTATTTTTAGCCAGTTGCCTACTGGGTTAAAATGAAAACAGCTGCATGCACTCTGAAAATGCACATAAAGTCCATAAAGACAGAAAATAGTTGTGTTATAGGGGGGAAAATTGTGCCATACCTTTGCTGCCTCTCCTCACTTAGGAGTTGTAGGAATTCCTCCCTTTGTTGCTGCCCAAAATGCAACTTATTTGCTGTTAACATTACCTGAAGCACATGGGCTTTTGGATGCTGCTGATATTTTTATATTAATAATAATGCTGATATTATTTATATTATTTTTACATTTCTATTAGACAATCTCTTTTCATACACTGGTCCATGCAACGTAGAACTAATGGGACCAATGCTACCATTCTTAAATGGGAGAATTGTCCTTCAAGTAAGACCTTGGCTAACCTGATCTCCTTACATGATAAGGTGACCCACCTGGTGGATGAGGGAAAGGCTGGTGATGTTGTCTACTTTGACTTTGGTAAGGCCTTCAACACAATTTCCCATAGTATCCTCCTGGAGAAACCAACTGCTCATGGCTTGAATAGGCATGAGCTATGTTGGGTAAAAAAGTGGCTGAATGTCTGAGCCTAGAGAGTTGTGGTAAATGGAGTTAAATCCAGATAGTGGCCAGTTACTAGTGATGACCCCCAAAGCTCAGTACTTGGGCCAGTTTGATTTAATATCTTTATTGATGATCTGGATGAGGGAATTGAGTGCACCCTCGGTTAGTTTGCAGATGATGCTAAGTTGAGTGGGAGTGTAGGAAGGCTCTAAAAAGAGATATGGACAAGCTGAATAGATGGGCTGAGGTTGGTTGTATGAGTTTTTACAATGCCAGTTGTGGGGTGCTGCACTTGTATCATAACAACCCCATGCAATGCTTGGGGTGGAGTGGCTGGAAAGTTGCCTGGTGTAAAAAGACCTGGAAGTTCTGAATGACAGCCATCTGAACATGAGCCAGCAGTGTGCCAGGGTGGCCAAGAAGGCCAATGGCATCCTGACCTGTATCAGGAATAGTGTTGCCAGCAGGAATAGGGAAGTGATTATGCCCCTCCACTCATCACTGGTGAGGCCACATCTCCAAAACTGTATTCAGTTTTGGGCCCCTCACTACAACAAAGACATTGAGGTACTGGGGCATGTCCAGAAAAGGGAGACAAAGCTGGTGAAGGCTCTAGAGAACAAGTCTGGCTGAGGAAAATGGATTGGTCAGCCTAGAAAAGAGGAGACTGAGGGGGGACCTCATTGCTCTGTACAGCTACCTAAAGGGAGGTTGAAGGGAAGTGGGAGTCAGTCTCCTCTCTCTAGTATCAGGTCATAGAATGAGAGGAAATAGCCTCAAATTGTACCACAAGAGGTTTATATTGGATATTAGGAAAAATTTCTTTACAGAAAGAGTGGTTAAGCATGGGAATATGTTGCCCAGGGAGGTGCTGTAGTCACTGTCCCTGGAGGTGTTCAAGAAACTTGTGGACATGACACTTCATGGCATGGTTTAATGGTTTAATTGCTATGGTGGTCTTATGTTGAAGGCTGGATTCAATGATCTTAAAGTGCTCTTCTAAATGAAATAATTCTATGCTTCTCCCATTCTATGATCTTTACTTGGTCTTGAGTAGTGGAGCTTTTTTTATAGTGGAATGACCTACAAATTTCCTGAGAACAAATTTGAAGTAGGGATGAGAGGGCTGAGGAGCAGCCATCCAGAGGGGAGATCAAGGCCAAGCGGTCCCCGCCGGCTGTAACAACCAGCTCCGGGGAGCAGCCTAAGGCCAAGCCTGAGGCCAAGCGGCCACCACCAGCTATAACGACCAGCTCCACAAAGAAAAGGAGAAGGGTTATAGTTGTTGGGGACTCTCTCCTGGGGGGTACTGAGGGACCCATATGTCATCCCGACCCATCCCACAGGGAGGTCTGCTCCCTGCCCAGGGCGCGGGTAAGGGACATTGCAAGGGGAATCCCCAAGCTCATCAGTCCCTCTGACTATTACCCTCTACTGGTAATACAGGCTGGGAGTGATGAGATCG